>NC_138586.1:7154986-7471842 GCF_964289735.1 Phaethon aethereus | reverse complement strand
GGGGGCGGCAACCGGGAGCCGGGCCAGGGCCCCGGCCGCGGCGGCCTCCGTACCCGCCTGCCCCGGCCCCGGGGCGGGCCCGCCTGCCCCGCCCGGTCTCGCCCCTCGGCTAGCGGGGCCGGGCCGGTGAGAGCGCCTCGGGTCGGGCTCTGCTAACCCTCGGTGCTTGCGCAGCTGATGGCGTGCGGGCAGCGGGCAGTCCTGTGGCCTAGCTCCCGAGACACAGCTGCGTGGGAAAACCCGACGCCCGGTGACCTACGCCGTCTGCACCCACTGCCGAGAGGGGCTGGGGCACGGCGCAGGGCATCGCAGAGAATCGGCGTAAGGTCTCTCCAGCTGCGGGATGACTTCGAGGGTCTGAAAGATTTTCCCACTGGCAACATTGCGTCGCTAGAACAGCTGGAGAGGCATCAGGCTGGGCGCTTCCTTAACGTGTCGAAGACTGGACTCCACCGAATCACTACTTAGCGCTCTAACTTTGTGTCAAACTGAGCACGACTGACCTGTCTTCAACGATTTAATAAAATCAGAAAACCGGAGATAAAAAGAACCATTTGTAGAACAGACAGAAATTTGACTTGCACCTGGAAGCGTATCATATCTAACTAGACACCCCGATGATTTTGGAAAAAAAACAAGTGATATTTTTTCCACATGTCCTCCTGCTGCGCTTTCTTCTGTTTACTTAGTCACCCCCATCCTGTCCGTGCTGCTTTGGATTTGGCCACCTAACTAAAGCAGACCAAAGAAAGGCAGTGAAAGCACTTTGTAATCAACCCGGGGTGTTAGAAGCAGATTTCAGCTAAATAAACTGAGATGAGAACCCATGCCCATCTTGTTGCATTTCTGCAACTAAAATATTGCAAGGTTACACCTCGAAAACTCCACCATCCTGGTTCATTGATACCTCCCTTCTTCTAACCTTTAAATCTATTAATGCTGAAGCCAGTTGTCAATTCACACTGAAACAGACTGATCTGCTCTGTAGCAGAACTAGCACTCCATCACGGCCGCAGAGAAATAACAGGCCCTACTTCAGGGATATAGCGACACGAGGGAAGGTGGCTCACACATTCCAAAATGCAAAGTGAATGTCTCCCATGTAAGTAAAAACTGGTCCTTGTGAAGAACACATGTACCTGCAATGGATACCATTTCCCTATCTGAAACGGACGGAGCAGAGGTAACCTACTCTAACAGTGCTACTGATTTGACTCAATCTGTGAATGCACCAAGTTTCCTTCATGTCATCCAGTTATTTTTGACACATAAAACCCTCCTGGCTCACCAGACCTGTAAGCAAATCCTAGGAGTTATTGTCAGGAAGTCAGGGATTTTATTTACTCTTTCAGTGTCAGTTAGTGTGCTTTCTAGGGATACTGAGACTGTTATATTGAAAAAATCACAAGCAGACCTGTTTTCTTTTTTCCTTGCCTCTTGAAGAAGTATCTACAGCTTGTCCAGATTGTTTTTGACATCTGCTGCCTTTCAAAAAAGGAGTCCATACTGAGAATTCACACCTAGATTTTCATCTATAGTTAAAGGACAAGACATCTCCAAAACTTCCTAGCGTAGTTGCTGCATATACTCACCAAGCAATCTCTCTTGTCACGATGACTGTCAGTCCAGTTCAGCATGACTGAATCAAAAACCATAGTCCTGGCAGCCTAAAAGACAAGTGAGCAGGGGGAAAGGTGAGGCTGGGGGCGGAGGGAAGATTTGAGTTGCAAGCTCACATCAGCATGTTTCTGAGGAAAGCAATTCTCCTGCATGAGCAGCCTCTGCCTTTCCAACCCCCATCTCTGACACATTTTCTAAAACTTGGTAAAAAAATCCCATCTGGAGCTGCTTTATGCTGCAGATGTTTACACATATGTCTCCAGGAATGATAGGATCTTCATAGCCTTCAGCATAATGTCATCTTCACATTGCAAAGTTCTTTCTGCTAGCACTTAGCTGGATGAAGAACATAGCTAGAAAGTCAGAAGACGAAACTGAAAACAAACAGGTATGTCACAGAGATGGAAATAAAAACAAAAAACCCCCAAACAAACAAAAAAGGAAGTCCAGCAGAAAGATGGTCTATGCTTTTGATCTGAGGACTAGAGGTAATTCAGGGCATTCCTAGGTCAGGTGCCTCTTCTGCACCCACTCTAACAACAGCTTAACACAACGCCTACTGCCACTGTTAGTAGTACATCTGACCTACTGGACCTCTGCAGTTTAGGGAAAGGTTTTGTTTTCTTGGCATATGTAGACACTAGTCAGCAAAAGAACAGTGAGATTACAGCTCCTCATCATTCCTTTCTTTTTCCTTGTTAGTAAGTTAAATTATTACCGGGGGCGGGGGGTGGAAATAAAGAGGGAGAAGTAATACCCGCATTGCACCAGCCATGAAAAACAGGCAGGTATGATGGAGCTTGCCTATGTAAATTTATCAGATGATCTCATATAATATGGTGGCTCTCTCTAGAGGGCTTGAATTGCTTGTGTCCCTGTAAGGCACATTTAATTTTGCTTTTTAGTTTCTTTACTTAGTTTCCCGAGAAGTCTACAGATTCCAAGAGGCCATTGGACCACAAGGGAAAATATTGTCTCTATGGCTGCTATTTGATACCACAAGCTGCTTGTAATGCAATCCTATGGTACTTTACTGAAGTCTCTCAAATTCTCAGGTGGGAGTTACAAATCAGACTTTAGGGTGGACAGTAAGGATCTAAATTGCCAGTGGTTTTATTCGTCACCAGTTCTCAGTAAGCTCAGAGACTAAGATATCTCATCTCTACTTCAGAAACCCTGGGTCCTTGCAAGTCAAATGAAAGCCAGCAGTAGTTCCAGCTCTGGGAATCTGCTCACAAGTAATGCAAATTAGGCATCAGTATCTTTGTAAACTTCTGAAAACTTTCTTGCACTCATATTTTGAATTAAAATTGTCAGTCACGTAAGTTAGAGAAAATCCTGTGGAGGGCCTCCAAAGGAACAATGAGAGAACGTGAGGACCAAAACGAGCTTGATAACAATGGTCCCCATGTACTCGGCCAAGGTAAAGCATATCATGGGGAACCTAGGCTAAGCACATTTTGTTTAGAAGCACTAAATATGCTCTAAAACATTCACTAAATCTACCAGACAAGTTCCAGGTGAAAACAGAGCAGTAAGAAGAATGCTGAGGTGTAGTAGGACTCATTTTGCTTCATCTCTAACAGATCTATGCTGGTTATCAAAAAAACAAGCAGGAATATTTTAAAACTGTTTGAACTACTCTAATTTGCAAGGATATGAAAGTTATCTGAGTTCCAATGTTTTCTTCAATTAATAAGAAGAGAGCATTATATTAGAACTGCTTTATCAACCCATCTCATACATGTTGTTAACAGAATGGTTTCAAGGAGGAAACTATTGTTGTCTACAGAACGGAGAGGAAAACCTGTGTGGGAGCATAGCTAATGCCTGTGGTATTTAACTGGAGCTGGGCCCAACCCTCTTCTGACTAGATCCTCAGTTCCGTTTTAAGGAATTGCCAAGTAAGCTTGCTAGCAAAAAATATATAACAAAGGGTTCATGAATTTCACAGAATCATCAAGGTTGGAAAAGACCTTTAAGAGCATCAAGTCCAACCATCAACCCAACACCACCATGTCCACTAAACCATGTCCCGAAGTGCCATGTCCACACGTTTTTTGAATACTTCCAGAGATGGCGACTCCACCACCTCCCTGGGCAGCCTGTTCCAATGCTGGACCACCCTCTTGGTGAAGAAACTTTTCCTAATATCCAATCTAAACCTCCCCTGGTGCAACTTGAGGCCATTTCCTCTCCTTCTATTGCTGGTTACTTGGGAGAAGAGACCAACACCCACCTCACTACAACCTCTTTTCAGGTAGTTGTAGAGAGCGATAAGGTCTCCCCTCAGCCTCCTCTTCTCCAGACTGAACAACCCCAGTTCCCTCAGCCGCTGCCCGTAAGACTTGTGCTCCAGACCAACTTCTTTGCCCTTCTCTGGACACGCTCCAGCACCTCAACATCCTTCGTGTAGTGAGGGGCCCAAAACTGAACACAGGATTCGAGGTGCGGCCTCACCAGTGCCGAGTACAGGGGCACAATCACTTCCCTACTCCTGCTGGCCACCCTATTTCTGAGACAGGCCATGACACTGTTGGCCTTCTTGGCCACCTGGGCACACTGCCGGCTCACATTCAGCCGGCTGTCAACCAGCACCCCCAGGTCCTTTTCTGCCAGGCAGCTCTCCAGCCACTCTTCCCCAAGCCTGTAGCATTGCATGGGGTTGTCTTGACCCAAGTGCAGGACCCAGCACTTGGCCTTATTAAACCTCACACAATTGACCTCAGCCCATCGATCCAGCCTGGCCCGATCCTTCTGTAGAGCCTTCCTACCCTCGAGCAGACCAACACTCCTGCTGAGCTTGGTGTCGCCTGTGAACTTACTGAGGGAGCACTCGATCCCCTCATCCAGATCATCAATAAAGTTATTAAACAAGACTGGCCCCAAAACATGAGCCCTGGGGAAATTCAGATAAGTCTGACTGATGTAGCATCATTTTATTTACACCCATTTCTTTCTAAATATCTGTTCTTATTTTTCTCTATGCATTTTGAGGCATATGAATATATTTTGAGATGCTGCAAGGTGAAAAAGAGCTTGAAGTCGGGCAACTGTAACTTGCAGTACCAGTGCTCATGTGGCAGATAACTTGAGATTCTATCAATGTTGGCAGTATTTCCTGGCCCTTCTTTATCTAAGAATGAACTGTTCTTGGATGGTTTCTCTAGGATACCAGGCATAAACAGAGCTTCTTTCTCCCTCCCTTCAGTGTCTGGTCCATGGTCAAATTCAGGGTCAGTGTTGTTTTGAAGTCTGGGTTTTTTTCTCTCTTGAATTAAATGTATTGTAAAAAAAAGAAAGAAAAATCTCGGTCCAAATTTCTTTTTTTTCTACATCTGTTCCTCTAACATGTAAATCAACACGATGAAGTATAATAGTGTCATGTCTACACTGAGCAGAATTAACTGCTATCTAGGTAATACAGCTCTTAGCTTAAATTACAGCTTAAATACAGCTCTTGGCTTAAAATTTTGGAGATTTATCTAGTATCCTAAATAGGGTAAAAACCCAGACCTACTTTATTACCAAATACAAATCTCAGTCATCAAACCAATAAAACAATGAGTTTTTGAAGTTACACAGCAGGTCAGTGTATACCATGAAAGGACAGATCAAGTTCCAAGTGCTGATCAATAAAACAAGAAGCTTCCCAAATCAGACAGCAGGTATAACCAAACACCCTACCCTACAAGAGCCAACATGTCAAAACACCTGAGTACTGAGAGGTCCTGAGTGTATCCCAAAAGGCAAAGTTCTTCATCAGGAACCCTGGTGGCCCACAGCATTAAAATTTTCCTGAGAATTAGAAAGTAACTGAAAGGCACTGCTTTCTATTTTATTTAACTAAATGTCTCAACAACAGGTTCAGTAAAAGCAGCCTTCATCCACTGAAGCAGGGATACGAACCATCTGCCAAGCAACAATGCAAGATCAAGGTTGGTACACTGCATCTCTTCTGCATGTGCACCCGAGTGAAATTACTTACTTGTGCAGAGGGAATGATGATATTCAGACTGGGCATTGGTTTGTGTTCTTTCTGAAGGATGGTGAGGACACAATTTGCAGAGACGACTACTCAGACCCAAAACATCACTTCTGCTTTCTCACACCTGATACCAAGGAGCAGATGACACAAGTAGTGCTTAGTTGTATTCAGGGCTCCAGTTGCTCCATGTGAACACCATATCGAGTAGATATATGAAGTTAGTAAGCTTTACTTCACCAAAATTTCCATTGAAGAGAAGCCTGAATAACGAAGCCCACGACTGGACACTTTTCTTTTTCATGTTATAATAGTACCTTGTGGTTGCTGCTTCTGTTGATTTTGAGGGCCAGGAGGTGTTTATCTGAACGGGAAAAAAAACAGAAGTCTGGTAATTTCCTTCCTTTTCTCCTAGTTTTGAGTTTGGCACGATCGCCAGTAAGCACTCCGAAAAGACACTCCGAAAAGACACTCCGAAGATGCGCCCTGGCGCAAGAGGAGCGGGCGCAGGGAAGGGACCGGCCGGCGCCCAGCAGGCCAGCGCGGCAGCTTTGACACGGGTCTAACGCAACTTCAAAGTTATTTTTGCCAAAATTTCTGTGAAACCGTGTGCCACGGAGCCGCCGCTGCACCGGCCTGGCCTCACCTGACCTCCTACCGCCTCAGCGGGGAACGGCGGCCGGCGGCGCTCTCCGCGGAGCCGTCCTCGCCTCAGCTGCGCGGCGTCCCCCGCCGGGCTGCGGGCTCTCGGGGCGGCCCTCGCCATCGCCTGGCTCACACTACCACCTACTGTCGGAGGCGGGTGAGGAGCCGACCGGCACCGAGCCCCCTCGGCCTGAGGGCGGCAGCCACGTCTTAGCCTCCAGCCGCGCCTCAGCCTCCTCCCGCCCTCAGCCCTGCCCGCTACTCAGCCCCTCCCTTCCTCTCGCCGCCGCCGGCCCCGCACGGCCAGGCCACCCCCTCAGCCCGCCCGCCCGTCGGCCGCGTCCGTCGGCCGCGTCCCGCCCCCTCAGCGCGCTGGGGCGGGCCGGCTCCTCCTCCCTGCTGCAGCCGCCGCATCGCGCCTCAGAGCCCGCCGGAGCCGGAGCGCAGCTGGGCGCGATGGCCGGCGAGGAGGTGGCGGTGGCCGGCGAGGAGGCGGCGGCGGCCGAGGGGGGCGGCCTGCTGCTGGAGATCGTGGGCTCCCCGCTCAACCTGAGCCTGCTGGGCCTCTGCCTCTTCCTACTCTACCAGATTCTGCGGGGCGAGCGGCCCGCGGCGCCGGCGGGCGAGGCGGACCCGCCGCCGCTGCCCAAGATGAAGCGCCGCGACTTCACGCTGGCGCAGCTGCGGCTCTACGACGGGGTGCGCGACCCCCGCATCCTCATGGCCATCAACGGCAAAGTCTTCGACGTGACCCGCGCCAGGAAGTTCTACGGGCCCGGTGAGGGCCGGGGCGGGCGGGAGGCGGCGGCGCGGCGAGACCGGGTCGGCGGGGCGGGCCCCGCCCCGGAACCCCCGGCTCTCTGCCCGGGATCCGGCCGGGGCCGCTTGGCCGGAGGAGTCACGGGGGCCCCGGCGGCTTGGCCGCCGCTCGGACCCCGCGGACAGGGCGGCCCGGCCTGCGCAGCCCCTGCTCGGGCACCGGGCGCGGGGAGGGTCAGATCTGGCCGCGCCCCGCCGCGGAGCCGGTGCTGGCGGGGGAAGTTGCTCCCTGCGGCGCGGGGATCAGCGTGCTCCGCGGTAAATGGCTAACCCGCCTCCTGGCCTGCGGGAGAAGCGCTCTGCTCCGCTGGCCGTGCGGTCTCGCCCCTGTTGACGATCCGACGATCCGGAAAGGGTTCGGCTTCGTCGGAGCCAGGGAGGGTGTGCGCAGCTCGCCTGGTGGTCAGCAGCGCCGGGAGACCTGCTTCCCCGGGGGAGGCGGCGGGCAGGATTACTGCGGTTGCCTGGGCTCCGGAGTCGGGCCTCGATGTTGTAAAAACTCCGGTTTGCCAAGCTGCGTGACTTCATTCTTCTCTTTATTTTCCCAGGGCAGGTTACACATACTGTAAGTACTGTAAGGGGTTGTGCCACTGTTGGGTTTGGGCGGCTTCATCGGCCTCGGGTGCCTTTGCCTGATGGCAGGCAGCAGAAGCAAAGTGTTCTCTCAGTGTTTACATTCCATTCTCAGCTTTTAGTGGACATCACTCTATTGCATAATATTGATACTAAATAGTTAGCAATTTAGATTAAACCAGCTTCCTATCAGGAGCGTAGGCAGTTCAAACATGCAAAGATTGAATAAGCTCTACAGAGGCTTATAGAGCAGCTAGGGAAGATGTGGGTGGGAGTATGTGCACCTAGATGTAGAGTTAATCACACCCATCAGGGCATGGATTTTTATTTTCAGCAGAGGCCTCCTGTTAAAAAGCCTCACGGAGGCTTGCTAATTTGTACCAGGATCTGTCTGGCATAACCACTCCTGAGCTGTCCCGGGCAGCTGGTAGCTGCAGTAGTGGGCTACTTAGAGTGCTACTTAGAGACAAGAACAGTGCAGGAGACACCACATATTTGGAAGCGTGATGAGATTATTACTTTTCATCCAAACATAGACTGGAGACTGTCGCTGAATGATGCTGGACTGTAACTTTGAATTTTGCAGCAGTTACGATGAGATGTACATCTGAGTTAGATGTGCAGTTTTGTTTATTTGTGCAAATTAAAAACCACTTGACTTAAGGACCATGCTTTGGATGCTACCTGCTTTGACAACAATAAAAGCTGCCCGTTGTATTTAATATGGTAATTGCTGAATGGTTCATCACAGTGTCTTGGCTAGTTTGGTTTTAATTTTAATGGAAAAGTAAGATTCTTTTGATGAATTTAGGAAAAAGCTCACTGGAAGATGTGGAAGATGGCATGGTCTCTACCGTAACCAGAGTTCACATCTAACTTCTTTAAGTTCCCTTAAGAAGGACTTTCAATGTCTAGTTGCAACATGTGATATCTCCATTTTTGGCTTGTCATGCAGACAAGTTAATCATGAATGAAGTTTAGCAAGAGTCTGTCCTGATAAGATATCTCTCTACTGTGAGTTGCATGTTTTGATCATTTGAGTTCATCTTGCATTTTGAAAGTTTTAATAGATGTTTCTTCCAATGTGGTAATTTCTAGTATCTCCATCACATTTTCTATCAAGTCATCTTTTCAGGTCTTTAAGTCAGGAGCATCTCTTAGAAAACTTTCATTTCACCTCAGATGTACAAATCCTTCCTCGGTTCCTCTTTCTGAAGATGTGCTTCCCAATTTGTATGCCTATTCTTACCCTGTTTGTATGTTCTATGTACCGTTGTGTCGTTCATTGTCCTGATGTTTCAGCAAACTCAGTATCTCTTCCCACGGTTTTGTTTCTTGTCCTCTTCCTCTTTTTTTCCTTTATTACCAAGTAGAATAAAACTTAAAAACATTTCATCAGTTTGAGGCACCTCTGACCCACAGGTCAGGGTAGGAACTCCTCATCTGTTTCAGTTTAGGAACTGTGATCCATGAAGATCATACACCATCCATTACCTCTGTAATAATGCTGCTTATATTTTTCATTTTGAAGACGGCCCGTATGGGATTTTTGCTGGAAGAGATGCATCCCGAGGTCTTGCCACTTTCTGCCTGGATAAGGAGGCTCTGAGGGATGACTATGATGACCTCTCTGATCTCAATGCTACACAGCAGGAGACCTTGAGGGACTGGGAGTCACAATTCACTTGTAAGCAATTTTAAACCTATTTACAAAGAAGTAGCTAACTAGTGTGTAGTAAGGGAAGCAATAGTTTAAAAGCTGTTACCAGCTGGAAGCATCAGTCTGGAAACTTACTTTGAGCTAATACCTCTGTTTACTAAGTATTACTGGAATTACTGTTACTCAAAAGAATTAAGGGAATTGTCAGGTTTTCCTTCTGCGTTCTCCCTCCCTCTGCTCCTTACAGAACCACAGGAGAGATGGAAGCACTCTGTCATAGGATAAGATCTGTAAAACCCAAAAAGTTGACAGGAATTGGAAATTAAGAGCCATGTTTTTGATACAGTTAAGACCCCATCTATAGAGACGACGAGATTTTAATGATCTGAAAAAATGAAGCTTATGTCCTGTTCAGCTTCTCAGAAATAAGAGTAACAATTGAATTATTACTTCTTGGGTAATAGTTTTGAGTTTGAAGAGTTTTGAAGACTGTTTAAACTCGTCCTTTTGCCCTTGAAGCCCTTGATACAACTTTTTTTACTCTGAATAAATTCATGGCCTTGCTGGTGGCTTTATCAGATTATGGACAACTGTATCCAGCTGACTTTCTCAGGTGGTGATCAGGAATGGGCAAAGGTCACCTCCACACTTGCAAGCAGCCTGGTCATTACTGTGCCAGTGATGGCCAGAGTGGCAAAGGAAAAAAGGCAACTTGCACACTTGAAATGTTCTAAAATTAACAGAAGGAAGTCACTTTCGTAGCTGTCTTGTTTTTCTATGCTTAGTATTAAAGGTTTAAAAAAGGCAATTCCAACTGTCTTGTGTCGTGTGCCTCAACTTGTTGCTTCCAACGACAGTTTTATGGAAATTGCTGTGTTGACTTTGTACCAAGGCATGCCCACTGGTATGATTTTTTTTTCTCCCATTGTGTTTGTTGTTGATGAAAAATAATTCCTCCATATTTCATGATGCCTTTTAGGCAAATGAACACCAAAAGGATTATTTCTACTCAGATAAGACAAAAAATAAATGTATCAGTTGTTTATATTGATGAATTTTTATATATATATATAGATAGATAGATGGAAAGTGTATATACAAAAAGCAGTATAGTGGAAATCAAATGGGTTTTGTTTTTAAATTTAGTGTTCAGTATTAAAAGATTTACTATCACTAGCTAGAATGGAGCTTTCTTCCACATATAATGTCATTAGACTGTCTCAGTCCTGACCTGATGTGCCCTTACTATTTCAGCGCTTTTCCTGCCTTAAGACTTAATCACGCCACACTGAATGGCTGTTTTCTGATGCTAACAAGTATGTTGCAGAAACCAGAACTATGCTACCAAATATCTGACCTAAACTGGTGTTTAAATCTGCCTTTTCAAGAGTCGGGCATCGGGACTGACAGTGACCTGCACTCTTTTTATTACTATGTTTCTAGTAAATTTGGCGATTAGTGGCTTTAAATTCTTACTAATTGTAACAACAATAGTCCAAAACACCTGTAGTCAGAGGCATCTTTTGTTTTGTTGAAGTTGACAGATGGGCAACATAGCATAGCTCTCAGTTCTTACACATGTATGATCTTAGCATTTTTACATGTTCAAAAAGAGATGTAAGATAAGGCAGAGGCTTAGATGCATAATGGGATCACAGAGCCGTCTTCATCTTGGGGAGAAAGGATCTCTCTTCTGTCCTATTGGATATTTTCAACATATATTACAAAAATAAAAACCCTTCAAAGTTGTGTACATGTACACATATGTATGTACATGCATGTATCATATGTAACATAAATATTCTAACAATGCCATTAGTTGAAAAACTAGCTTTGTCATTGGCAAGAGAAATAATCTAATCCAGGATTCTGTTTCTTTAGCTGGATGAGCCCCTCAGTTAGCATGTGTCTTTACATTCAGTCATCTTTTGGCGTGGGCAACAGGAGGAGAACTATAGTTACATTCACTTTGCATGTTTCTTACACTTACTACAACATTAATAGTAGTTCAGGTAGTTGATTTCAGCTTTTCTCCTTACCCCCAGTGTTTGGAAAAAGTTGCCGAAAGCTGTTCTATTATAATATAGGCATCTTGTTAATTTAGGAAACAGAGATAGGACTTGAAAAAGGTACATCTTCAGGGCAGAATAATGACTTGGATTCTTTTTTTTTCCCAGTTAAGTATCACCATGTTGGTAAGCTGCTGAAGGAAGGGGAGGAACCCACTGTATACTCTGATGAAGAAGAAAAAGATGCCCAGGATGCAAAGAAAGACTAGAGAGTGCAGTGAGGAACAGTCTATTTTTGAATCGTAAAGGATCATTTGTAACATTCCACTTCTGTTTTACAAGTTGCAACAGCAGCAATGCTTACAAAAGGTCCAGAATTAGCGTGAATTGTTTTTCAAAGGTTTCCCTCTCAAATTCAGTGGTAAACTGCTGAAGGTCTAAGATCTGTCTTCCTTTAAACCAGCATAATCTAAAGTGTGCATGAAAAATGTCTGTGCAAAAGTAAACTACAATTTTGGCAATAAAGGGCTATTACTGTTTTTCTTCTATCACCATTTAGTGCAGAGTAGGTTGAAATCCAGTTTTTCATTAACAACCTAGCACTGTGGACACAAGCACAAGAGTAACTTCACATATGCAACACAAATTCCACTAAATCTTGTTTTGTGTTAGCTTCTGCAGGATCTGGGCCTTGGATTGTAATTCCTTTAGAAAAGGGACTATATTTTATTTGTCCATGAAGCATCATACTAATTTGTGGTGCGATGTAATTCAATATTATGTAAGATAATTTGGCTTTTAAGGAGTTACATAGCGGCTTACAGATGAAACACTAACTTCTTTTAAAAAAATAAAAATTTTTGAGATGCTAAATCACTTTCAGATACTTAGAAAATCAATAAGGACTGATTAATACTTGATGTATTCAGTCATGCATAATTATGCATGGATTAATATTCTTTGTTTACTTTTAAAGCACATCTGAAGTGTTACAAAGGTTTAGATACTGAGTATAACCAGGCATCCCTAAAAACCAGGTACATCATGAAGTATGACTCGACTGGACTACCGTTCATTCACTTTTCCTCTTAGTAAAACTCTTCTGTGAACTTTAGCAAAATGATAGTAAATGGGGAAGATCAGCTGCCATTGATGCGTAGGCCTAAAAAAAGACTACTTGCTGGTATGGCATGATTAACAAGTGCTCTTGCACATGCAGCTTTAGCAGAAAAATGTTACTGGTGAACGTAACTTCTTAAGTTTCCTGTACAAAATAAAAAAAACATGGTGTAAGCCCTGTCTGTGTTGAGGCCTTTGTTGCTCTGGAACATTGCCATTAAAAGAAACTGCACAATCTCATGAACAACCAGCAAAGCTATAATCTGGGTGGCCTGACCTTTGAATTGCTTTTTACTTAGTTGCTCTTAACTCACATCTGTGCTTAATTACTAGGTTTGTTCTATGTAACCTAGTCTTCTACCAGAGGAGGCTTGGTAAATGGATTTGACCAAGGAATAAATGTAAATGTGCTCCTTCATCATCCAAAATACTTCTGCAAAACTTTCTCAGAAATTCCAGGGAGATAACTAATCATTTGCTGATCAGTTGTAAATGTGTTTCTCGTCCAGGTGATTCTGCTCGGGTGCCTCTCTGGTATAGTTCCCCCCGTTTAGTTTCTCCCGTTCAGTGGTCTGGCCGAATTGTTTCAATTTGGCAACACGACCAAAATGATGCACAAAGGCCTGAGCAGGAAGGTGTAAACTAAGCAAAATTGTTCGGAAGTAGAGTGCATTGCACAACAGCAGCTTTTCACAAACAAGTTGACACAAGATATTGAGGTGCCCGAGACCATCCGTGGTGAGAACAACTGACCTTCCCTCTCCTAACACTTTCATGGCATGTTGTTTTGGTTACACCGGGCCTTCAAATGAAGAGTGCGGTTGTTTGAGCCAGCTAGCTTCTGTAAAATGGTACTGTATGAACTACCTAATGAAGGTCTAGAGACAAATGTAAATCTTGTCGTGACCTTTGTGTTGCTATTTTATTTTTAGAGCATTTATACTTTTTGCAAGCTACTACTAATGGCTTACCTCAAATCAGAAATGTGCGTTTTTATTTAAGGCAGAAAATAAAATACTCTTGCATAATGGTGGTGGTTGTTTTTATTTACTGCAACTAAATGTGATACTTAATCCTCTCCCACTGTTTCAAGCTTTTACTGTCCTTCTCCAATGTTTTACATTATTGAACACATGTTCTAACTGAATGCCTGTAACTGCAGTTCTGTAGCATAATTTTAACAGAAAATTAAATAGAGAACATGAACATGTTGTATAATACGCTTTGCTATTGCCAAAAGAGAGTTAGGCATAAAAAGGCCCAAGCAATCGTTAACACTGAGCAAAAGCTGGAGCTTTGGAAGGCTGTCATGCAGTGGAACTAGGGTAAGCTGTAAGCCACCCTTCAGTGGACCCAAACATCTGACTCTTAAGTTAGTATACGGAACACTCCTTTAAATATTCATCTGTACATTGCAACATGATGCATCACAAAGAATAATAAAAAATAAGAACTACACAGAAAATTGGCAGTAACGCAAGACAAAGCTTAATGTTAATCATCCGTACCTCTCGGGAAGGAAGTATTACACTTTGGTAAGACCACTACTTTTTCAGAGAAAACAAAGAGAATTTATTGTGAAAGGGGAAGAAACAAGTCACAAAAGCAGTGGTTTTCTGAAGCAGCAGTCACGGATTTTATTTTTCTTTTAACATGCTGGAGAAAATGGATGGGTTTTAGCTTCTTTTTTACTGCAACATGATCCCTTCCTTCAACAGCAACTGGCTGCAATGACTAAGCAAAAAGAACTGTGCCAAGTAGCTTATCGGATTGTACATCAACCAAGTAGGACACGATGACCAAGTAAGAGCAGAGACTGTCAGCAATCTCCCTCATCTGAAGTGTCCAAAGACGCATTACTTGTGTGTGTCACAAAGGCATACTTGAGATCAAAACAAATCTAATTTCCAACTGGTTCTGGCATACTGTCTACTGCTTTGTAAAATTCAGATATTCTTTTATCTGGACTCTACCTGCTCTTAATCCATGCTGTTTCAGTTAAACAATTCAGTTCAGTAATGAGTGCTTATGTCAAGAGTTATGCAAGGGGTTTTACAAAAGGTGAGGCACTTCTATGCATTGCCTGAATCCCTGGATTAAGAAGAAAGGGCTTTATTCACAATTACTGTATTCTTGGATTTCAAGCAGATGGATTGATGTAATAATGCTCATTGTGTATTTCTGCTTTAAAAAAACAGCCTGTAGGATTTTGACTTCAGCATTCAGCACAAGGTACAACCAGCTGGCCATGTATTTCCACTAACAAAGCTTAGTTCAGACAGCTCTCCTGAGAAGACTTCTATTCTAACTACTCCATTAGGAGGCATTTTCCGTAGTTCTGTACAGAAAGTCAGGTTTGATTGCAAGATCTGCAATCTTGGGGCCCTACTTTGTATGTGTCAGAGCAAACAGTGTTTCCATAAGCCTCCCCCCCCATCTCTTGAAGTGCTGGCTGAGTTACAAGCACACATGCCAGGCTCAAACTGAAAGGTGTGAAATTATGCCAGAAATGTTACACATTTCTGTTGCTGAACTATATAAATGCTGACTTTAATGTACCTTTTCACCTATTAACTGTTCTAATTGTCTAAACATGCTGTAACTTTCATACTTGACATGTGACATTTACTCCTATAACTATTGAAATTTAATCTACAAAGCGATGTATCTTAAAAGTTTCAAAGCAAACCGTTATATGTAGCTTTAAAGATTAGCCTTCAGGATAATACTTAACAGGCCAGTGTATGAAAAGATGGGGCTCAAATTAAGCATGTCAATAGGAAAAGTAAGGAATTATTATTAAAACACCTGAAAACACGTTCTAAATAATGCCACCTGTAAACAAATAGGAAACACAAAAGTTCTGTTTCAGTATGAAGATTACAATGGTGTCTCACATTTTATTTACTAACAACGTTTTACACAGAATGAGATAGAGGATTTGCTTTATCAGTTTCAATCAATATAGGTTAACTCAAGAAGCAATTACAGAACTGGTGTATTTATTTGTTACTGAATATTGTGACATGTTGTTAAAACACTGGAAGTGTACACCGAAGGAAATCTTTAATTCCTGCTCCCCAGATTAACAAAAAGTACTTCCTCACCTGTAATGGAAAGGCCTGTCTCATGGGAAATGGGTACTTATGGGCACAGAACTGTCTATAGATTAACAGAGGGGGAAGTTGTGTTGTCTTTAATCTGCAAATATTGCGTAGAGAAAAAACACCCTTGGTATGTCATATCAGTGCAACTGAAACATTTTACACAGTCAACAAATACAACAGTTGATCTTCATTATAACTGTATAAAATACTAAAAAGGAGACTTAAGAGGGGCATAAATATTCTCCAAAATAGTCAGAAAATATTTCTGTCAAGAAAATAAGATCTTTTTAGGTAAAAACAATAGATTAACAGTACTTGGAGTAGCAACCATTTGCCATTCATGACCCTGAAAAGGCACTCAGCATCTGAACATGTGAACAGAGAAGACTGGTAAAACCTGGCTTGGAAGCCTGTAGGAATCGCCGGTATTGAATACTGAACACCTATGTACCATGAACAATTACAATTTTTTGTTATTACTATGTATTAGAGAAGAAGTTACAAACACGGGTAAGATTCTACGTAATGAAGGCAACATTATCACATTAACTTAGTTTATTGACATATAATAAATAAAGCATACTAAAATGAAAGCTGAAATAACCAGGGTATTGAACTTAGAGCTGGTCCTCTATATCTTGCTAAGGGACTTCATCCAAAAGCAATTGTGGCTGTCTTCTAAATATAGCCAGCTGAATAAATATGGATATAACTCAAGCTCCTAGACTGCATCTTCACATTTTTACCTACATGCAGCACAAGTCTGACAACATTTCACAATTCCTCTGCAAATTATTTGTAAGCAAACTCATACTAAATAGTTGCCTCACTACATGTGCCTTCAGTGTCTTGTGAACAAATTTTCAGCCGGGGACCGTCACCATGCTGACAAGCATTGCCCTTTCACTATCTAAAATTCAGAGCTTTGCTTAGACAATCGTTCAGATTCCTGGAAGCACTACATCTAGCACAAGTTCAGTGAAATCCTTCCTCAAAGACCAGCAAGTTTTCAGAAACACCTCTAGAACTGTGAATAGAAAATAAGCATTTTTCCAGTGTGGGTTTTAAATGCTTGGGGTTGGGGTTTGGTTTTTTTTCATATTTGGAAATCTGTTACTTCCCACCATTGAGTATAAATGTCCCCCACACCTTCCAGTCCCATCATTTTAACAATCTGATTGAGCAGGCACTTCATATGCTTGCTCTAGGATTTACATAGCTATGTTTTTTCCCCAATGACTTGTTATTACTAAATACTGTAACTTTGATTGAACTTACATTCAATCAGAATATAACACTCAGATCTCAATCTGTAATCTTTCAAATTCCTAGCAACTGATCCACGAAAGTTTATCTGGCCCTGGGGAAAGTTTTGGTCCTCTGTTATCCAAAAGGCAAACGCAGATTCTGGTTTTGTGGCTCGCTACACCAGTTAGATACTCTAACCGAAGGAACTACTTAAGCAAAAACAACCCCAGTATTTCATATACCTTTTAATGGTCAAAGGGCTTTCTTCTCCCACTTCTGTATAAAAATTTAAGAGCTATTATATAGTAGCTGTTCAGCATCCTCTTCTGAGCTCTGCTCCACAGAAAGTATCTGAGCAGGGGTTTGTCTGAATTATCTCAAAAGGAAACAGAGGGCATCCTCTGACATCTGCATCCATCTCCCTTTTCAACATTAATTTCCTCTCATCTCCTATAGATAAGTATATGAAAAAGTTACTTGAAATGAGTTTGTTGGGGCACAGGGCCCAACAAGGGGTATGGGGAGGTAGCTGTATGCTGAAAGCAAACTGTGAGAGGGCTGTGAGTAACAACAGCCAGCAACATAGCAATCCCATATGGAGAGGAGGTGACAACCTATACAGAAATTCACTAATGTCAGGCACTACTTCCCACCCAGAGGTACCACATATTGAGATGCCCAACAACGTTTTAGTTGTCTAAAGCACGTTGAGTTGTTAGCATGCATGTTATTAACAGAATAACCACCAATCTGCTAATGCCCATGACAGATACTTTGCTAGCCAATTAAATAGGCAAATACTACTCTTCAACTGCAGCTGCATGTAATGTTTCTGAGCTAAACTGAACAAACCTTTAACTGCAGGGAGGTCACACACTTTTTTTATGCCATGTTTATACTTTTAGAAACTTTTTAAAAAACACTTACCACTCATCACTGTAAGAACCATGGCAACTAACCTCACCTGCCAGAGACCTGTCAAATTCAGTCACCTTAGTTCTGGTGTTCCTCTTTCTCACCTGTCCTCTGGAGGGTCTCCTGAAGTGCTGAGCCATCACGAGGGGTGACATCTGGTGCTGCCACGGTGGTGTGAAGTGTCTTGAATTTCACTTTGTTGTGGAACATTTTCTTACATTTTCTTTGTATCTTTCTGAGTGACTCCAGCTGCATGCAACTGTCCATCTCTGAAAAGCCACATTCATCAGATAAAAGATTAGAAGAAAGCTTTTTTCGCTTTTTCTTTGTTTTGTGAGCATTTTTCTCCTCTTCCCTGGATTTTCTTTCACTTGCCTGTCCTTCATGTCTTAAGTTACTACTAGACCTCTTGCACGATTTTTTAAGCTTAGGTTCACACTGCCTTGCCGAGCCCTCATGGACGGAATTAGAACAGAAGCTACATTGGCTGCTTTCCTCCTCTTGACCTTCCAGAGTTACATTTTTAAGGTAAACCAGTAATTTTCTTTCCCCGGCTCTTGCAGGCAAGCACCCTTTATTACAATTTATATAAGTTTCTTCACACCTCCTTTCTGTTCTCTTCATTGAGTCACTACGTGCCTCTCTAAAGTACTTGGAATCACCGATCTCTTCCAACAAATCCTTTAATCTGCAAGCAGATCTACATGCCTCGTATGGTATGGTGCCTTCATTGCTACCATCTTCTAGTTTGAATTCCCTACCATGAGTAACAGCAGTGCAACCCAAAGAACGATTCAGTCCAGGATGTGGTAAGTTATCAACAATGAGCGAGTCATTCCTCTGCACTTGCAACTTTTTTGCAAACCTACCCCCATAGGTCTTGTTTTCTAACACTGCGTCTGTTGACTTAAGTTCCCCAACAGTGATCACCAGTCTGTAATTTTCATCACTACTACAATTTCTCTTGTTGAAGTTTTGTACAGGACTCACTTCTCTGAAGTGCTGACCATGTTTCTTACTCAAGCTGATGTCAAAATCACTATAACCATCAGACACCACTCTCTTCCACCAGGACTTGTTCGCAGTGTTTTTTGGCTCTAGGCAAACACGTGCATAGCCTGGTGTCTGATAGTAGTTTAATAAATAATGGATGAATTCATCAGTCTCATAAACCTTTTGCTTTTTGCAACCGTCTTCATCAGACACTGTCTGCGTGTGAACTACATTCAACGTTGAGTGGTCCCTTCCGTCGAGAGATTTGATGACCCTGCAGTCTTGCGTAACCGTAATCAGTAAAGATCCACAGCCAAAGGAGTTGTACACATCTCTGCCAGGCAGTCTGTCAGAACTTGGGGCTGTAGAGGAATCATTTAAAATCGTCCTGACTATATGACAAGTAGATGCATGGAATTTACTCACGTCTCCTTCCTCACTGCGTAAGCTACTACCTTTTTGGGTTAATGGGCACTTTAACTCTTCCTTATGTTTCAACTCTCTGTGGGTACAATAATGGGAGTTAATCAGCTCCTGATGTATGTCTTTTAATGCTGTTTCAGAAAAGGAATCGTCCTTCCTTACACCCAGTGAAGGATCCACTTTTTGACTTGCCAGCTGTGCAAAATCCTTCAAATAAAAAAAAAAAAATCAGGAAAACAATTACGTACATTTATTGAGCGCTATAAAGAGTGCTAAACTGCAGACTCATAAGCAAGCAGTTCCACAGTCCAAAGAATTATACAGGTGAGAGATAAGCTTGGCTTAGTTCAGAGCCCGGTCATACAATCTCACTATTCCTAAATTAGAACTACAGAGACATCATCTCAGAAAGCTGCATTCTCAATTAAGTAAGGACGTGGTCCTTTCAACCAATTCATCTATCTCACTGCAACTGCAAAAGAAAATATTTACTCTTTGTTTGATCACAGCATCACAACTAATGTTGCATGCAGCAGTAAAATTACTACACTTTTGTAGATGGAATATTTTATTTAGAATAAAATGCTTTGTTATATATTGTTTTAAATGGGTCCAAATACAACCAATCTAAAGCTGAGTGTTGAAACCAAGAAAACAGAAGTCTATTTAACACATCACCATCGTAATTAAGAAGGCCAATGTCAGTTCTAATGGGGCCCTAAAAGTCATGCAGAATGGCAAGGGTAGCCATTCAAGTCATTCAGCTCTTAGTAAATTACACTCCTTTAGAAATCTTTAACATTAAGGATTGGGGAAAACATACGCTCGTTAAAAGCTGCAAGCAAATTTTTACTTAGCAAATAGCAAAGCAAAACCATGTTAGCACCCCTGAGAAATTAAAACCCCTCTTTTCATTTAAAACTTTTCTTTTAGCCCAAAGCACTAAAATAAGCCTCCAAACATAAATCTGTGTGCAAAATACTCAAATTTTTATCATTCTTCTGCTTTCTCAAAACATTAGCTGAATCAAACTGAAATAAAACTGCTAGTTTAGTGTTGGCCACAAAAGAGAGGCTGTTAGAAATGCAACTGGCATAATCTGCATCAATGTAATTCTGTCACTTGCAGACCTGAGACCAAAACAAGCAGAGATGGCATCATTTGCATCCCCGCCCCGAAACTCCTTGCTTGCAACGCTGGATCAAGTCTAACAGAGCTGATACAGCCCGTCCAGCCCTATTTTTACTCAGTAATGACAAGGCCTTGAACAAGCATCAAAGGCAAAGTTTCTGGGTGGAAATGCACAACCTTTGCTCTCAGGGCAAGACTGAGAGCAGACTGTCACAAGACACAGACTTCAGGCCTTCTCAGTGTCCGGTCAGTCCCAAGGCATTCTTCTGAACAGCATCAAGACATCAAATGTCTAGTGAATTATTCAAGCGGTAATAAACACCCTTCAAAATTTAAAATGTTTTAAAGTAGTCTTACTTTCACACGGTTTAACAGCACTGTAAGCAGTCTGACAGACTCCACTCTTCTCTGAGCTAGCAGGGATTTCCTTTCTTCCCATTCAGGCATATTCTCTGGCCACTGCTGTTCTTCAGCTGGTACCTTCTGCTGCTTTTGGGGATGTTTCTCATCTCCATCTATCTGCCTCTCTTCTCTCCTCTCGAGCTTAGCTTTCTTTTTTCTCTCTTGAACTTCTTTTCATCACCACGTCTTTTTCTAGGTAATTATCAATATGGGACAATTTAGATGACACTTGTTTTAACATTTTGAGTCCTGGGGAAATGGATGCAAATCTTTGAAGTGCTAATAATAAGCAACCAGTTGCCAAGGATCCACATGTGGCTAACAAGACATCTTGTTTGTTAGAATAACATGTTTAAAAAAACATGGTACATAGATGACATGCATCCAACTGATGCACACCTTTAGAAAGTTCTTTTGTCTCTTCAAATGGTTTGTATTCTAGGGTTTTCTTTATAAGCACTGCCAAGACAACAGAGTCACATCATCCTTTGTCTCCAAGGACACAACTAGAGATTGATGATTTGAATCTAATTCTTAAATTAACAAATCTCCCCTACAGATTAGCATGAGAGTCCCATTTAAAAGATACTACAAGACTATTTCTGCTGTTCTAAAAATTAAAGTTGAAGCTGTGTGCTGGTTTTGGCTGGGATAGTTAATTTTCTTCATAGTAGCTGCTATGGGGCTACGTTTTGGATTTGTGCTGAAAACAGTGTTGATAATTCAGGGATTACTGCTGAGCAGTGCTTACAGAGTCAAGGCCTTTTCTGCTCCTTACCCCACGCCACCAGCAAGCAGGCTGGGGGTGCACAAGACTTTGGGAGGGGACACAGCTGGGATAGCTGACCCCAGCTGACCACAGGGATATTAGAGACCATGTGATGTCATGCTCAGCATATAAAGCTGGGGGAAGAATGAGGAAGGGGGGGATGTTAGAAGTGATGGCATTTGTCTTCCCAAGTAACCGTTAACATGTGATGGAGCCCTGCTTTCCTGGAGATGGCTGAACACCTGCCTACTGATAGGGAGTGGTGAATTAATTCCTTGTTTTACCTATTTAACTGTCTTTATCTCAAGGCATGAGTTTTCTCACTTTTACAACAAACTGTTCACACAAATATTTTAAAGAGTATTTGAATACGAAAGTATTAACAATGGAAGCATAGCAATGTTTCCAGAGACCTAGCATTAGAGTTGCTATGCTCTGCATTCTAAGTGTTCAGGGGTTTTTAAGATATGAAGGTGTGTAACATGATTAATTACTAGTGACAGTTAAGGATGCCATCCAAACACATTATCTACAGAATTAAAACTTCAATATACTACTATTACTCACATACAAAATTTAAGAACACTGACCAGAAGAGTAATGACAATGAAAAAATAACAAATAAAAAAGTGGTAGAGGGAAAGGCAGAAAAGTGTTCATCTCTAGCATTGGACCTTCCAGTCAACTGGGAGGCACCTAGAAATGTACGTCACATTAACTTCAGGCCATAGACATTAATTTGTGATGTTGCAGCATAGAACAGTACAAAAAACCCACATGCAGAATCTTAAGTAATCAAGCCTCAGAGCAATTTGAGAGCAACAGCTCTCTCATTTCACTCCAGACCCACAGAATCATAGAATAATCCAATCCAAAGGGACCTCAGGATGTCTCTAGTCCATCCTTTCTCATAATCCAGACCCCTCCATCTGATGCTTTACACACAGAATTATCATAATGCTTTTCTTTGTGACAGTAACACATACATTAAAAATTACATAGCACTGCTTCGAGTTCTCTGACTCCTGTTTCCTCAAAGCCTGGATTTTTACAGTAGCCATTCTTCCTGGATTTTACTTGGTATGAGGTAGTGTAACAAATCTCAAGAAAATGGGACATTTTCTAAAAATACACTCTCACCTTTCAACCCCCTCTCTTTTTTTTTTTCCCCCTTTTTCGAACGTTCTCCTGTTCTTGCAGCTTTAGTCTTTCCAGGATGCTCTTTCTTATGGCTCCTTCACTAAAATGTCTGGTTGTATCAAAAGTCACCTGTCACAGAAGAGGAAGAATCAGACTTAGCAGTCCAGTTTGCCGTGTATTTATACAAACACAGACAACCTGCTGAGCAAATGAGAGACCCCAGGTGACTACCAAACACAACTACACTTGTCAGAATGTGTCTCTCTACCTTGGCATTCTAGAACATCTCTTCTGAAGTTCACACTGGGTTGTCTGTAAAGCTCAAACACCCCACTCCCAAATGTCTCACATGCTGTGACATCAGGGGCTCACAATCTGACATCACACCTTTGGCCAACCCCGTTCCTGGCATGCTCTTCTGAAGACTCAAAGTTCAATATGGTCAGCAGAGCATTCCTAGCTGCAGGATTCATGCAGTTCTGCCAAAACGAGAGCTCACTAACTCCGAGAGCAACATCTTTTGGATCAAATACTTGCTTGCTTAAAAATTCATGAATTCTGTTGATGTGTGCTGCATATAATCAGCTTCAAATGCCCAGATGTGAGCACATTAAAAGAAAACACTCAAGCAAATTGCATCAAGGTCTATCTAGACTGAAGAAAAAAAAAAGTAATATGAAGTGTTATTTCCAGCATAGGGGTATATTTTAGGGTCACAGTTTAGAAACCATCTGCTGGGAAAAAAGTACCGAAACAGGGTACACCCTAATAAGTACTTAGAGAGGTAGGCTATTAGGCTGCTGAAATTAAGCTTACAGATCACAAGATTTCTTTTATAATGCCACGTTAAGCATAGCATTTAAATGGATTCATCTCCCAACATACTTAAGCAAAAAGGCACACAGAGAAAGGGTACCCTATACTAGCCAAGAGCCCCTAAATTAAGGCAGCTGCTGCACCTATTTCATGCTTAATAAGAAACGAGGTATCTTTCGAAGAGTCTCGCCAGGTCCTGAGATCATCTCCCAATTTCAGTGCCAACCACACTGAAAATATTTACAACTTTTATCTTACCCACACCAATTTTTTCAGGAAATGAAAGCAGTAAAATGCTGGGCTTTGATTAAAGGACTTAAGTTCAGATACATGAACTTCATATATCAGTGTCTCTATACTCAATACAAACAGGACAATCATAAGGTTTTTTTCCCCTCACATGCTCATAAGTGTCCAAAAAGTTTAGAGAGAGGCTTTCACTGGTTAGCAAAGACTTCTCAGGCATAACTTCAAGGAAAAAAAAGAGCAGAAGCTGGCAAACCACCATCTGTACCAGTTTGCTCCACAAAATCTCAGCAGCTAGCAACTAATAACGGTTAGCATATTTTAAGGATGTCTATATGCTATATTATTCTTTCTTTTTAGCCATCATTTTAACATAAATATAGACTAAACCAAAGTGGGGGAAAAAGATACATATACACAGAGACCTGCAGGAGTCCCACAAAAAAGCTTCCACTGAAGCAACATGAAAAAAGTCTGCAAGATGGTTGTCACAGGTTAAAAACTATACTGCTGTTATTTGAGGAATGCCTGTTTGCCTTCAATCTAGGAAACTATAGGGGAAGACAAGCACAGTACAAGCAGCTGTCTGGTAAAGAGGGTGACTATACTTCACTACTTTAAAAGAGAGTGACTATACATTCAGAATGATGAAGAAAAGAAATACATATGTACTGAAGGAAAAGCTAGTTTAATTAAAATTAAAACCAAATAAAACAGGAATCTCTGGAAGCAGCAGCTGCAGCACAGACTGCAGCACTGAATTGCTCCTGTTAAGGAACTGCTGCCAAATGCACTCAGAATTAACCACAACTTTGTCAGGCAAGGACGAGTGTCTCACGATTAATCTCTGAGTATGGCCATGTATATATATAGACACACCTTCAGTATCTCATATAAGCAAAACAGATACACCCAAAGTACTTACTACAAAACTGAAAAACCAAGTAGTCTCCAGAATCCTTTCTGCTCACCATGCACTAAGATAACGAGCTTCCTAAAGCTACCTACAATCTTAGTATCAACTACACTTTTTCCATCACACTAAGATTTGAGGTGCAGCAGGTTAAAACATCCAGGACACTGCTGCTGAAACCTCTAGAGACATGCAAGTCAAGCCTGAAGAAGAGCTGTGTACCCAAAAGCTTGTTCCATTTTGCAAGTACATCTTCTATTAAACCAACTGATACTATCCTGGCCTTGCAAGTCTTACTTCACTTATATGCTTACACCATCATGGCTGCAACCATATTCCTACTACTGAAATAAATCACCAAAAGGTGAGCCCAAAAGTTTCTTCATAGAGCTCAGCAAGCAATAGCGGTTTGCCAGTGCAGATCATTTCCCCTGCTCTTCCCCACTCTTCTTCATAGCCAGGAGCTCTTCTTCAAGCATCAGAAATGTATTTCTCATCATGTAACTGTGTACAAAGCACAGAATTATTTACTGGCTGATCCACTGACTTGCTGCTCAGCCATTTGGAATGAACCCTCACATATTAATAAGCTGTTATCTTAACTTTAGGTTTTAACTGTTCCAACTAAAAAATCACAAGGAATCTGACCTGTGACCCCTCTACCAAATTATTTCCTTTAGCCATTCTGTCACGGCTATAACATCAGGAACACATTTGCCCTTGCACTAGTGTTTACTACAGTAATTGCAGGCTGAACTGTCCTTTGCTACCTGCACGCCCTTCTTCTGTGATCACATGTTCCCATAACCCTGATATATACTCAAAATAATTTTTTTTTTTTTTTTAAAAAAGGTGTTGCTCAAATGTATTAAAAGGAACCAAGATACTGGCCTGGGACTCTACAGATCTGTGATCAATTCCCAGCTCTGCTGAGGAATTACGGTGAAACTCAGTAATATCCTATGTCTCAGGGGCCTAAAATAATACAGTATCTTAGAACAGTTTCAGATTCAGGCTGATCGGGACCACAACAGGCCATCGGGTCACTTACCCTGGCCTGCGCTGTGTTCCACCTTAGTTTTACCCCAGCAACACAGTACAGCACTTAGCACCGTATTTGGCTGAAGCATCTCTTCCAGGAAGGTACCTGGCTCTGGTTTGAAAACACAATGATATGAAAACCTGCCACTTCCCACGGGCAGTTTGTTCCATTCCTTACTCAATCACCCTTTGAAATGGAAGCCACTTCCAGATACTGATTTTTTGTAAGCCTTTCTCTACCAGATTCACATCCTTTTAACATCTAGGTGGTTGGGGGGTGGGGGAGTGGCTTTTTTCCCCCTCTTACATGCTATAATCCAGGTGCCTCTCAGTCATCTTTCTTATATAAAATACAGAGCTTGAGCTCTTTGAGAGCTCCCTCACAGTCCCTCATTGCAAGGCACTTTCTCCAGCCATTGGGTAATTTTTCTTGCAATATTCTAACACTCTCCAATGTAAAACACATGAATCCCAAACCCACACACAGTATTAATTTGGTCAGCGCCATACACAGCAAAATTAACTCATTTAAGCCTACTTTCTGTCACCATTTAAACATACTCCCCACAACACCGCAACGGAAACCCAAGCTGCTACTAAGGTACTACAATAACCCTTTCATAGCCTTAAAGAAAAACATGAGGATAAAGCAGTAACTCTGAAATGATTTTTCTGAATATCTGCACGATCCTTTTAACATTGACTAAATCATCTTAGAATGCACTAAAATATGTCACCCAAGTTCATACTTCAAAACAAAAACACACTTTAGGGAAACATTAACAGCCTGGCAATATCTAACATGAAACACCTATATAGCCCATATGAGCAAAATGCAAGTAGTGAGAATAATTGGATCCAAAGGCATCCCTCACATTTGCTCACAGTACCACTAGCTCAAACAACTGTTACCACCCCTGTTTCCCAGCTGGTCACTCATGCCAGACCCTGGGCCATCACAACTGTTTGTCAGACCATACCATCAACTGGGTCAGGAAAGAGATCTTGCTTGGAGAAAAAAAAATAAATCTGATGTTGCCAGGTTAATTTTCAGACAGTCGGTTTCCCTGCCCTCGTGCACAGCACAGGCCCCAAGCTGAAGGAAAGCTCGAGGCAGAGGAAATATCTTCAATTCCAATATGAGTATGCAAGAGCACCAGCCGGAAAATGGCAACGTGGCAAGATTATGTATTGATCCATGGTAGCAGAAAGTTTATCACGCAGGGAAAAGCATTTCCTAGAGTCACTTGGAGAAGTTTAAACCGCTTTTCAACAGAGGGGACTAGCTGATTCAGCTTGCTCTATGCAAAATTAAGTGAAGAACAGAGATGATCAGGAGTGCTGCCGGTCACACAAATATCGGAATCTTTTATTGCGTTTTGAAGCAAAGGCTCCTAGCGTCACTACTTCATGCTGCGAGTTTTGCAGCGGGGATAAAGCAAGCCGCAAGCTAACTCCACCTCCGTGGGCCCAACTGCCCTAAGGCCGCGGTCCCTCGGCTCAGCGGGAAAGTGGCGAGCTCCAGCGGGATCAGCAGCCACCGCCACTGGGATCACCGCACCGCCGGCCAAAAGGAGCCCGGCGGCCAGCGCCCGCCCAGCACCTGGGGCCGGGGGCGGCAGAAGGCCCCGACCCGCTCCCCTGCCCTGGCAGTGCTGCAGCCGGCTGCGAGCCCCGCTGAGGGTGCGGGGCCGCCGCCCCCCCGCGGGCCCTGCTCGGGGCTGCCGGGGCGCCTCCGCGACCGCACGCCAGCCGGGTCAGGAACCTCCCCGAGCCCCGGGAGGAGGCAAGGGGCGGACACTCCTCCGGCCGAGCCCGCCGCCAGCCCAGCAGCCGAAGGGCACGGCCGCTGCCCAAGCCGAGCCCGACACCCGCTAGCCCATCCTGGCAGGGCCGCGGGCTCCAGGCAGCCCCACCGGAGCTGCCGGGAACGGCTACACACCCCGGTACCCCGTCGGGCGCGGGCCAGGCCCGGCAGGCGCGGAGCAGCAGCACTGCGGCCGCGGCCCCTTCCCCACACGAGCCGCGTCGCGGCCGCTCCCCGGCGCCGGGGCCCCTGGCGCCCTCCGCCAGCGGAGCGCTCGACAGCCACGGCTGCTTCCCCGAAGAACCAGGGCACCGAGCCCAGCCGCCCGCCCCGCCAGCGCCTGCCCGCAGCAGCAGACGCCCTCCGCCGGCAGGGCAGGGCAGCGCCCCGCTCCCGCAGGCCGCAGCGGGCCGACTCCCCTTACCCCGCCTGCCGCCGCCGCTGCAGCCGCCGGCCGCCCTTCCCGCCGCCACCCCAAGGGCGGAGCGCTGCGCACGCTGGGCAGCGGCGGCAGCACCCGCCTCTGGGCGCGGTCCGGTACCGCCCGCTCCTCCCGCCTCCCGGAGCTGGGCTGGTGGCTACGGTCGGGCCCGGCTGCCTGCCTCGACCGCAGAGCGGGACGGGGGCTGCATCCATGGGGGCCATTTTGTGGCGGCCAGACCCCAGAGGACGGGCGGCCCGGGGCAGCAGGGCTGTGTGGTGTTTGGGGATTTCACGCGTGTTTTTGAGGAACGATTAGCAAAGCGGCAGAGCCCAGGAGGTGCCGGCGGCTGTCCGGGCCGCGGCTTCCCGCCCCTGAGGGCCCAGAGGCCCGTGGCCACCCTGCATGCCCGCCCTTGGCTGGTGCTCGCCTGCTACCGGGCGTCTTCGGTCTGTGGTCGTCGTGTGTGTGTGGTGTTAAAAAATCCCCGAAGGGAAAGAGTTACTTCCTTGGCAGTTGCTTTGCTTAGGCGGTGCAGAGGCCTAGTTACAGGGGTGTGATGTGATACCATGTTTTCCTTTGTCCTGTTACAAAGGTAGCTCATCCACCACTGCTTTGTCTGAGCAATATGTGTGTGAGGATTAATATCCGCTTTTCTCTTTTTTTAGTACTAGTTTGGATGTGTTTAACCAATGGAAATGTGGTGCCTGCATGTCTCAGTACTGTATGGCAGTCAGCTCCCTGCAGCAGAGAGCTCCCAAGGGTGTCAGCCTCGCCAGCATGCTGTTGAGGTACTGTCCACATTTTCCGGCACTTGGCTTTCTTCCCCTAAGGTCCCCAAGGGAATTCAATTTAGGGCCGTCATTCACTCAAACACTTCCTCAGTTTTCGGTGTTTTTTTGTCTCTTGCAATCTTCCAAACACAACTGTAAAACATGGTACATTTTGTATCCTTTCTCCCCCTTCTTCATCCTTTGTGGTAGTACGGTTGTAACTACAATGGTCAATCGTGGTAGGACACACACAAGGCTAGGGCTGCAGGCAGAGGTGTGTGCCAAGCACTTCTTTTCTCGGATGGTCTAATTGCTATGTACACAATTACAACCTGAGAACAATTGTTATGGGTATATTTAGCGTGGGAGTCGACTTCTGTTACAACTTTGTGCGCCAAAAAGCATGTCTGCGTTTTCTCACTATACAAGTTGATACAATAAAGATACTACCTTTACCTACAAACATTTCTCTAGTTGCCTTCTCCACAGTTGTTGGTTCTCCTTGCATTAGGAGAGTTTTCTAGGATTCTATTATATGCTGACATTTGTTTCCACTTTATCTTAGAAGATAAGATTGTGTTTTGGTGGTATAAAAGGTTAAATTTAAAAGATACTGTCTCTAAGTTACATGATTTTTGTTCCTTTCTATGTATGTTTTTCCAAACCCAAACAGGCAAACTGGAATTTGAGATCAGTTTGCAGCTGCAGGGTTGTTGTTATGTTCATCTACTCTGTACTTCCTGCTTTTCCAAAGATGTACTAAGCTAAGAGCTTAATGCAGCCATACAAAGCTATTTCTTTCAAGATCTGAGAGTGGGGGACAGAAATAAGAAATAAGGAGATATACACCTACTAATTTAGGAGACAATGCTGTTAGTATTTTGTTTTTCCTATTATGAGAGGGGTTATACAGAAAGTAAATTTCCATTTTCTAATTTCATTGGCAATTATTATGTAATAATGAAATGACAAACAATCAATAGCGTTTAAATTTTCTTTTGTATTGAGCTCTGTTAAACTCTGCCACAAATATCTATAATTTTCTTGTCGCCAGTACAGTGGTTTTGAGGCTTTTGGTTTTATTTTCTTAGGCTTGTGACTGGATAAGTACGCTGTCTTCCTTTTTAAGCACAACGCATTCCAACCCAACATTGTCACATCTTGGGACCTCTGCTACCAGAGGTACTAACACACAAATAAGTAAAAAATTCACACTGTGCCTCCTGATTGCAGAAAAAACTAGCTTCTTACCTGTAATTAAGCAAATTATATGTAAATAGAATCTCTTTTGTAGTCTGTATTTCAGAGAGCAAATTACTGGAAACCGTGGTCTTTTGCAGTTGCAGAATATCCTGCCTACTAGGATCATGCACGTTGCTGGAGCACGATGGTGAGTTACTCTGTGAATGAACAGTAAGTTGTATTTCCTCTGGCGAAGGAGGCAGGGAAAACTGATATTAAGGAAATTGCTCTGGCAATGTTCTCATGTTGAGAAGAAGTGCCATGTCATATTAATTAAAAGTGCCACATCCAAAACTGATAAAAAGATGATTCACTTACACAGTGGATAAAGGAACTGACTCACTTTTACACAGTAAATAATAATACTATGGAAATCATTGCTACAAAAAATATAGGAGACTGAGCACATTGCTTCAGAAGTGGGTTTGATGTTTATAGAGGCACCAAGAAAATATGGATTTGTTTTGCAGATACTATTTTGAGCCAGTATTCGCTATCTTCTTTTATGCAAAAGATATAATGTCTGAGATGTTAGAAATCTTGAGTGGTGTAATTATCCCACATCTCCCTCTTGCAGAATAGTTATACTTTTCTCTGCAACCAGCAGTTTTCTTGGTTTTATCCCATCTGTTACCTACCTAGATTGTGCAGACCCTGGGTTTTCTCTACTCTTACAAAAACTTTCTTCTTAAAACTGGACAGGAAGGAAAGGTGAAACCCTGCCTGCACAGGTCATGCGATGTTTTTGAAAATCAGTTTAGGCAAAACTGGTGCAAAGGACTGTGTAGAGCCAGCTCTTTTGTTTATTCTCGGTTTATTCTCATTTAGCTAAAGTGGAGTTGAAGTAAATCAACTTTAATGCACAGGAGTATTTACACAGAGATTGCCGTATCCTAACCTACTACATTTCAAATGGATTTGATTTAAAGCCTGGCAATTAGTGCATGTAGACAAGCTTTCTCTGGGAGCTTCAGGAATAGTCTGGGGAGGAAGATGCTTGGAAGAAGCTTTGGGCATGAAGCATGTTTAAGTACGTGCAAGAAAGAGTCTTGGCTATGGTTTTGCTTGTGGCTTGGTAACGTCATTCCAAGAATTATGTCTGGATGTTGCATACTGCTGAAGTAATTTAAAAGCTAAGATATCTTTCCATGTTGAGACTATATACCTCCCTACCTTTAGGTTGTATGGTCTATGGGAGAAATCAAAACTCTGTCTTGTATTTAATTTTGAAATAGAACATCAAGACCTGTTCCAAAGGACAGTAGGAAACTTAGATAGTTTTGTTTCATAAATAACATGATACAATCTTACTTATGGCAGATGGTTGTCGTTGCAGGTTTGACTCATGAAATTAATTTGTGGATTGCTGAAACATTCTTTCCCTAGATACTGATGTGATCAGTTACTGAGTGAGAAGCAGCTCACCTACACAACCACTTTCTAGCCAGAAACAACCGAATGATGGATTGAAAACTGCCATCCACTGGCTGGCTGCACAGAAAACTTGTTGAACTTAAATTTCTTTAAGGTAATCTTAAAAAGTACCTGGTGGTGTTTTGTTTTGTTTAACACATTTAACTTCCGTGTCAGGACTTTCTAATCAGCCTGTATGATGATGGTCTTAGTCTACAAGAAGTTTACCTCAGAAATATTTTATACAGAAGTGGGTGATTTTGCTTAAAGGCTATTAAAAAAAAAAACAAACCCAGAAAGAAAAAACTTCTTAATCCAACAGATAGCTTTTGGCTGTAAGGTGAATTAGTTTTCCAGAATATAAGCTGTCTAGCCAGAGAAAATACAATAACGTATACAGAAAGTCCAGAATACACAATTCTTCTTAATATAATTCTGTTTTATAACATTTCTGAGCTATGCTTAGAATGCGTGTCAATGGCATTAATTCTAGTGTGAGTTTTTTGTTATAGACACAGAGATTGAAGAAGTTTCTTGTTTGCTTCCTTTTTCTAAAATCTCCTTTACAACCAACAAAGCCAGCTGTCACTCTGAGTCGCTCTTAGTACAGAAAGGCAGGCTTGTTGTGATTAAGTCACAGGAGTGGGAGTGCAAGGTTCTATTTCTGGCTTGTTCACAGACATCCTGGGTTATCATAGACAAATCTACTAATTTTCACTATCGGTCATATGGACAACCCAACCGATGGGGAGGGCTTCTCCTCCCACCACCAATGAAGGAATGGACCGAGAGCATGTTGTGCTCCACGAGTCTCCAGCAAATGTCCTGGAAAGCAGTGGCAACTGAACACCTCAGAGCAGCGCTAAATTTAGAGCTTTTCTAACTCATATATGGGGATGACATGGGAAGAGAAGTGGGTTCTTTGACAGCTTTTTTAATTCTCTCTCCCTGATCTCAGAAGTTTCCTGTGAGACTTTACATATATTCTTGTTAGGTACTGACAGGCCTGAGGAAGACAGTGTCAGAGCAGAATGGAATTTAATTAAGGAAATGACAGCAAGCTCCAACAACACCTTTACTAATAAAACCAGTGTGTGACAGATGTGAGTGTTATGCCTGATTCTGATGTTAGCCACAACTGTATTGTCCTGAAGCAACTCATTGATAGTGACCAAACTATTTGCAGAGTTCAGAGAAGGAAAAAAAAAAAACCAAACACCACCAAAACCAATCCAGAGCTTGATGTTTTCACTGCAAGGATGTCTGAGGCAAATTTCAAAGATGGCATGATTGATTAAGAGGTGTATAGTAATGCAGCATGATGTCAATGTAGGAATGATTAAAGAATTAACTAGTAGCTACTTTAAAGGCAGCATATGTTGTTCTTTATTAACTACAACTATGCAAGACAAAGTATAAAGAAATACACCGCTATCGTCTAGAAAATAAAAGTTATGTTCAGAATAGTTCTTACAAAGGACTCAACTGCATAAAATGTATGTTCAGGAAATTCAGTCTCTGACTGTAATAAAAATGTATTTTTGTATGCATAACAAAAGAGATAAAAGAAAATCAGTTCCCTCAGAGGATTCACTTGCTCTGGTTATTTTTGCAGTGATAGCTTGTGAGATACAGGAAGCTAAGTAGGGCATAAACAATATAAACTTGACTGGGCTGGCAGAAGTAGTGAAAAGAAGGTGCAATTTAAACTGTCAATTTTCAGTAATCTTAGATCCTGCTAGTGACATCCTTTTTTTATTATTATTTATGTGGTTTTTTATGACTGGTTTTATTTTGGCAGGTCCCTTTACACCAGAGAGAAAATAACAGACAAACTCACACCAACAACCATCCTCATAGAATCATAGAATACCAGGTTGGAAGAGACCTCAAGGATCACCTGGTCCAACCTTTCTTGGCAAAAGCACAGTGTAGACAAGACGACCCAGCACCCTGTCCAGCCACATCTTGAAAGTATCCAATATTGAGGAACCCACCACTTCCCTGGGGAGATTATTCCAAGGGCTGATTGTTCTCATTGTGAAAAACTTTCCTCTTGAGTACAGTCGGAATCTCCGCAGGAGTAACTTGTAACCATTACCCCTCATCTGTTCCATGTGACCCCTTGTAAAAAGGGAGTCTCCATCTTCTTTGTAGCCACCCTTCAAATAGTGGAGCATGGTGATAAGGTGTCCCTTAAGCCTTGTTTTCCCAAGGCTGAGCAGACCCCGTTCCCTCAGCCATTCCTCATACAGCTGGCTTCCCAGGCCTCTGATTGTCTTTGTGGCCCTTCTCTGGACCCTCTCCGGCCTGTCCACATCTATTTTGCATAGCGGGGACACAGTATTCCAGGGGTGGCCTGACAAGCGCTGGGTGCGATAATGACTTCTTTATCTCTGCTGATGTCCTTGTTGATGCAACCCAGCACCCAGTTGGCTTGCTTTGCCGCATACTGTTCACTCATATGGAGCTTGTTGTCCGCTGGGACCCCCAGGCCCCTTTCCACAGAGCTGCTCCCCAGCCAGGTAGATCCCAGCCTGTGCTGCTGCACTCCTGGATTGTTGAACTTCTCTGTGGATTAGATTGTGCTGTGGAAGGCTGAGGTCATCTGCTGATTCATTTTATCAGCCAGAACAAGTATGTAAAAACTCATTCAAAAAAGAGTAATGGAAATGGGAAGATTGGATGGAAAAAAACTGTGCCCAGGAAGAATCTTAAGCTGAGGTTTTTCTTGTGCAGATGAGCAAGAAAGGCAAACCTCTAGAAGAAATAACACCCTTTTATGGTTAGAAGTCTTCCATTTCTAAGCAGTGTTAATGTATAGCAAGTTTATATCCATTTATTATTGTTTTGAATTTTTCCATTAAATAGTTGAGTTTTTTCCCCTCCCTGGCGATTAAACACTTCCTTCCCACCAAGGAAGTACGACACCATAAATAGTTGAGTTCCTGGCAACTGGAGAGATGTCTTTTAGCTCTTTTATTGATTTGGGAATACTCTATTGGATCAGCAGCAGAGCATTCTTGCCAAAGGTGGGCTAAGGGGCATCTTACACTCTTTTGTTGAATGCACTGTAAAAAAGGTACTGAATGTAGACTAATTAAGGTTTCAATTTGGGTATTTTTTGGTTTGGGGCTTTTTGTATATTACAAGAAACAGAGCAGACATCCTGTTCTGGAGCAACTCATTGCTACTGCCTGCTTGAGAGCTGTTACCTCCTCACGCCATAGGTCCTGGTCACTACTTCTGTCTCCTTTCCACTTTCTCCTTTCCCCTCCCCATGCCTTTTTCCCCTTTTCTCTGGTCACACAGCAACAAAGCCTGGACTAATTGATCTCGTCAATCTTATTAACGATGTTTACTCAGTTCCTCAGTTTCAGCGTCAACGCCCAGGGCTTCAGAAGCAGAACTCACTATTTAGGCAGCAGCAATTTTGGCTAGTAGTGCAGGAAGTGAACCGTAACCCATGGATGCCTTTGATCACTGTGGAAATATGTTTAAAGACAAAGGGAAGTGTCCTGAATGCACCTAGGTCACTGCTGTGAGGGCTTTTTTTTTTTTTTTTTTAATGTTACATAAATGCAAATAATGTAATACTACGTGAATTTAAGTACAAGGTGGAGCAGCGAGCGCTCTGGGTCCCCCGCCACCCTGGCTGCCCGCGCGTAGGCCCGTCCGGGTCCCAGGCTCGCTGGCCTGCGGCAGTTTGCAGAGGGTGCCGACGGCGGCAGGCGCTCTCCGTGCGCACCAACCCAACGCACACGGGCGGCAGCCGGAGCCGGGCGGCCCAGGTACGCAGCGGCCCGCTCCGCCCGTCCCGCGTTTTCCCTTCCGCCTCATGCAGCGCACCGGGGCCGAGGGCCGGGCCGGGCGGAGCGCCGCCGCACAGCGCCCTCCGGCGGCCGAGGCGGGCGGCACCGCCCCTCGCGCTGGCCGCGCCCCGCCGGGCCGAGCCGGGCCGGGCCGGGCCGGACGGGCCGCCGCGAGCGCCCGCAGTGCCGCCGAGCCGCGCCGCCGGCCGGGGCCGCGCGGGGCCATGGCCACCTGGCGGCGGGACGGCCGGGTGACCGCCCTGCAGCGGCTGGGCTGCGCCGGGCTGGCGGGCGCGCTGAGCCTCAGCCTGACGGCGCCGCTGGAGCTGCTGACGGTGCTGGCGCAGGTGGGCACCTGGCACTGCCGGCGGGGGCTGCGCGGCGCCGGGCAAAGTCTGTGCCGCGCCGAGGGCGTGCGGGCCCTCTGGAAGGGGAACCTCACCGCCTGCCTGCGCCTCTTCCCCTACAGCGCGCTGCAGCTCGCCGCCTCCCGCCGGTAAGCGAGCGGCCCGGGCCGGGGCTCCGCGGGAGGGGCGCGCTCCCTCTACCTTTCGTGTCCGTTACAGAAGAGGAGGCGGTGGAGAGGAGAGCTCCGTCCGCAGGGGCACCTTAACGCCAGCGTCTCAGCTGGGTGGCTGGTCGTGTGTCCCCTTTCCCCAAAGACATGTACCCTGGCTAGCACCTTCACCGCTTCATTTGTTTAGTTTATTTGGCGCGTAGCAGCTCCTGGGGCCCGGTGATGTGCCAGCCACTGCTTAGAAAGTCATCGGGGTTCTTCAAGTGATGAAGGGTTGACAGTCTGTTAAATCTCTTCTGTTCAGCTAGATTCCTTTAGAAATGGAATGCTGCCTACAAATGTGGCTGAGATGTCTGTTCTTTGCAACCAGTTTATTTTATTCATTTATACGCTTCCAAGTATTTATGTTGTTTGTATCAAAGAAAATAACAACAAAATCGTGATTGAAATATTTCTGCGCTCTTTCCTCTCATTCCCTTTTGCTGACAGTTACCTTTCAACCTTTGAAAGGGGTGCCTGACTGTTGGCACGCATCAGTGTTTTGCCACTTCGAGGGTTGAGTGTCTTTTTTTTTTTTTTTTATTAAAGTCAGCTGTTGTGCACAGTATGAACTTGACATTTCTGCCCAGCTGGGTGATGGGTTATTCCAGTTCACGGGCCGTGCTGGGTGGGGAGAAGCATGGGCTCAGCCTGCGCCAGCCAATCCAGCCTGCTGCAGATCTCGCTCGGGCTGACGCTGCACTGGGGCTTGTTACTCATCTGGCTGAGCAAGAGTCATCCTCCCGGCTCTGCCCGCGCCTTTCGGGAAAGGATAGATAAAGCAACGCTGCAACTGGGCAGCTTTGTTGCGTCCTTCGGCTTGTAATGCACATGGTGGTCAAACAAAGGGAGGGATAATGGCAGTGGGAAGGCAGAAACAGTGATGTAAAGGTGATTTAAAGTTCCCGGAAGAGTCACTGTGTTGCATCAGTATAAACTAGTCGATTTTGAGCAAAATGACTAACGTCATTGTTTGTTCATCTTGAAACAGTGTATTCCCTTTGCAAGGCTGTGATTTGTCTCTAGTTTGCACAGGGTGTTTTTTTGAACTACAAGTGGAAGTAGGCTACCATGAAATTAAATAAAAACTGCCTACAGGTATTTCTTGATATGAATTGATTAAAAATCTTTATGGATTTTTAAATGTATTTTCTAGTGGGAGAACAGTGTATATAAAGGCAAGAAACAGAAAAAGAGAAATGTTACACAGTAACTTAAGGAGGTAGTAATGCCAGTTGCAGAAGGACCTGGGCTGAGCAGCGTTGGCAGCCCCAGAACGGGGGGTGCGGGGGAGCTGGCTGGGGAAGGGGGTTTAGCGGACTCTGCACTCCCTCTGCGGTTACTGTGCGCAGACTCTGTCTCTCCGTGGCAGTTTTAAATGTTATCTGGGTAGTGCCTGGGGACACCCCGCCACCCTCCCCACGCATGAGTGCACACACAGGAAAATCAGGCTGTGTTGCTTTAGGGACTGTGCAAGACACATAAGAAAAAAAGTTTATGCCCTTTCGCTGCTGCTTGGCTAGTCCTTCTGCTCTGGGCTCTCTCCAGGGCATGAGACAAGTAGATGCAGGGATCTGTCATGAAGTAGAAAATGCATGCTCACATGAAAAAAACATCAACTGAGCAAGCAGTGACTTGTAAATCTTTGAGAATTTTTGTTCTGGACATGGTAGCACCAAGCACTTTGAATATAAATCTGCTGTTTAGGCAGTTTAGTTATTGCTTCCAAAATAGAATAATAAGTTTCTTTGCCTCCAGCTAAGGTTCTTTCCTCGAGTCTTTTTATTTGTGTCTTGCTGCTTTCACAGCACTTCTCCCTGATGTAGGAGTGCCCTGCGTACATAGAACAGTCCTTCTGTGCATCACAAATGCATGAGCTGTAGGTTAGCCTTTAAAACTCTGTGCTTCAATTTCAAAATTTCAAATTTAGACTTAATCTCCTGAGCATAATAGTGCCTGGACCTAAGTCTTCTCTAGAGAAGTATCCCTGTGGACCTTTCTGTCCCAACATAAGCAACAGAGGATGGTTAAGTTGTTCTCGGAAGGCCTGTGACCATGTTATCTACGTTTTTCTTCTTACATGATAACTTTGACTGGGAGGGATGGACCAATGTCCCTAACTGATGACTAATGATCAGAGAATTTCTTGCAGGCATGTTTTAAGTCATGGTAATTTTCATCCTGTAAGTGGAAATACAAATGAGGATTCGGTGGTCAAAAATTACTTTAAAAGTCTCTTGCAAAGCTAACAAATAAATTGTCCGAACAGTTAGCCTCCATATCTTTGAAGATTTTTTTTGTTGTTGAATTGGTGCTCTGGACCTCCAGCACGGTACCACAACTCAAGCTATGTCAGCTTAGTCTGTGCTGGGAACTGTGGTGCAGGTGGAGCTGTGCAAGCTGCCTTCCAAAAAGCTCTTTCAGGTACTGGAAGTATTTTAGCTCAGTAACACTAAAATCAAAACAAATTGCATTTGCAGAGTTAAATATTCCAGTCCCTGACTTAGTTGTTAACTATAACTTTTGCATTTCTGCACTTCTGTGCAGAGTGGATTTACCCAACATCTCTTTGGGCTCTTAGGCATTTTTTTTTGACTCTGCTCATGTTTGCCCATTCACATGTTCTGATGCTTGGATGGCGTTATACATAGTAATGACGTGGATGAAATACATGATCAAGTTTCAACTCCTGCTGGTGAAGGAGCTCGTGCGCAGAAAAACAATTAAATTGAGAATAATGTGCCTTAATTTTTCATGTGTTTTAGAATTATAGAATCATAGAGTCATAGGACAGTTTGGGTTGGAAGGGACACTTAAAGGTCATCTAGTCCAACCCCCCTGCCATAAGCAGGGACATCTTCAACTAGAGCACATTGCTCAGAGCCCCGTCCAACCTGACCTTGAATGTTTCCAAGGATGGGGCATCTGCCACCTCTCTGGGCAACCTGTGCCGGGGTTTCACAACTCTCATTGTGAAAAATTTCTTCCTTCTATCTAGTCTAAATCTGCCCTCTTTTAGTTTAAAACCATTTTATTCATGCTATCATTAATAGTACCTCTGTTATGTGTTTACTTTAGGCTTGTTATACTTTTCACGGATGAGCTGGGTCATATTTCCCACTGGAGAGCCATCATGGCAGGAAGTCTGGCTGGCATGGTTGCAACCATCGTGACTTACCCCACTGATGTAATTAAAACACGGCTCATTGTGCAGAACCGACTGGAACCATCCTATGAAGGAATTCTTCATGCTTTTTACAAAATTTATCATCAAGAAGGACTCCTTGCACTCTACCGTGGCGTTTCACCAGCTATATTAGGTAAAATAACAATGGGGAAAAACCACCTCATTGCACATTGTTTATTGCAGTGTATTATGCACTATGTAGTGCATTTTCTCACTTGACTTCAAAAGCAAATAGTAATGTTGTTCTGTAGAAGGTACGTAGATTTACAAGGCATGACAATACTGATTACCTCTTCTGCAGCTTTATTGCTTAAAATTATGACCAAGTGCATAGAATTTTATGGATGGTTAAGTGTTCAACAAAATACTCATTTTCCTTCTTTTATAGATGATCCAGTTGTGCTCGGATGCAAGATTTCCACCATTTAACTCTTTAAAAAAATATATATACACGTACACACACAGTGTTCTTAATTCCTACATAGGTGTGAGAGTGTCTCCCTAGCTGTTCAGTGAAGATAGTATGAGCAGTAATGTAAAACTGATGTGAAAAGTGAAGATTAGTGATGTTCTCTCTTTACATGAAATGACTTTCTAATTATTTATTTACTCTCAGTAGCTTTTAAAAATGCCATTTAACTTTCAGTCCACCTTTTTCCAAGATGACATTATAAAAAATGAATAATAATAATAATGTATAATCCCACTATAAAATTGATGAGAACATGAAACAAGCAAAAGAGGACAGAAGTATCCCTCATCAGCTTGACTGAAGAGGCAACTCTGTACAACTGCTAGGGTTGGACTGGAGAAAGAGTTGTCACAGAAGAGAGAACCTGAAGGAAGAGCTGACCTGTCATGGGACTAAAGCAGTTAGCAATTCTGACAATATGCACATTTTAATATGTAAACATATGCCCCTATCAGCGCATCTAGATGCTACAATATGGGTGTTTGGTGGTAAACCAGTGACTAAAAAGTAAAGTTCTTCAAAATATTGATCTGCTTTGAGCAATGTGAAGTGTAAACTGGCAGTGGCTCATCCCATCTTTCTAGGTTATGTGGTGAGCAGCTCTGTTTTCTTAGCGTACAGTGTGTTGATAAAAACCACCTGTCTGGTTTGCTTTCTAGGTGCTGTCCCATTTTCTGCGGGCTCATTTTTTGTTTACATCAATCTGGACAAAATCTGGCAAGAACCCATAGTTCATTTCACTCCCCTTCAGAACTTCATAAATGGCTGTGTAGCAGCTGGTGTGGCACAGACACTTTCCTTCCCCTTTGAGACTGTCAAGAGGAAGATGCAGGTACAGAGCATTCATATTACTAGTAACTTGTTATACGTGCTTGTTGCAGGAGCTTGGGACAAGACTAACCAGATGATCATGAATGCCACTTTGGTTCTCTTACCAGTAAGCTACAGAGGCTTTGTTTTAGGTTGATTGGTTTTGGTGTTTGTTTGATTGGTTGGGTTTTTTGGGTTTTTTTTGTTTAAGTCTGAAAATTATTCTTAGAAGTGTGTTGTTACACTTTTAAGGTGGGTTCAAGTACTATTATGGGATATATGTATACTCTCAGAGTCTGTGTCTTTAGCTTTCTTTCTTTTCTTTTTCATAGGAATTCCATCAGATTCTCACAGTTCAGAATTGGCAAACCTTCTGTCAAATACAGGCATTCAGTCCCTTTGGTGGCAGGCAGGGTGAATGAGATCCATGTCATTTTCAGAGCCTGTGTGTCTGCCATTTATGCCTGACCTATGTACTGGCAACCACAAGAAACTTGCACAGCAGGTATTAAGTCTGAAGGGTCAGGACTATCCTCTTCTTATTTCTGACTCCTCTGGTTAACAAGTGACTTCCCAGTTGCTGGTGCTGCTGCTTTCCTGGAGCATCAGCAACACAAGAGTTGTTATATCAAGTTACTGTATCATTTTGTATTATTTTGCTGATCCTTTCTCCTGAAAGTTTAGTCATAATAATTTTAAAAAACAAAAACCAAAACAAAACAACCATCAACCCACAGCTTCCATCTCACGGACATAATTCATCTGATGATGTCAACTTTTCATTAGAACTTCATCGGTAGAGTGACAGTGAACAGCTGTCGTCATCTGGTGGTTCTCTGGCTGTGGCATATGCGTTTGTTCTTTCAGCCCAGTTCATAGGACAGCAGATTTATGGGAAGCTTTTGTGATCTTACAAAAGCAGCAGTCGTTTGGTGTGGCAGCATTATACAGATCCCCTTCCCCCTCCTCAAGTGATAGTCTGGTTGGTAAGTCACAAGCTAGGAAAAGGTCAGTGAAACTGTGAATTCACCTCTCCTGCTCCCCCGGTTCCCTTTTTCACACAGGGCTCAAATCCAGTGGCACAGAAGCCTTTGTTGCTTCTCTCCATCTTGTAACAGAGAACTTCAGCAGAGGAAGTACTATCTTTTATTAGACCAGCTCATGCATCTGATGTGTCCAGAATTCAAGCTTTAAGCTGAAGCCTTTCATCAAGTATCTTATGTCTCAGGTGGTAAGGAGATTCTGAGCATGAAAACGTGATAATTTTTTCCAGCTGTATCAGTGGGTCTAAGAAAAGCAGTTACTCCTTACAAGTCTTCCTTTTCTTCATATCCTTAGGCTCACAGCAACACTGTTTCCTTAAAGAATAAAGAAAAAAACTCATTTACTCTGCTGTTTCTCCTTTAATATTTTCTATCAATACATCAGTTCCTTGAATGTTCAGTTTTCATAACCTGTTCAGAAGTAACCTTCAGTTGTAACTGGTGCGGTGTTAAGTTCTCTGTCCAGCTTTGTCTTGACGGGCACGTAGAGAAGTGGAACAGGCCGGTCTTTCATTTTCCTGCCACTAGGCTGTACTCTTCCACCAAAGGGATGCTTAGAACATCTGATTGACACTTCTAGAACAAGAGGGGAACTGGATTTATTTGCTAAATACATAGGAAATTGATATGCTAAAACTACTTTGGATGGAAAAAAGGCTCAACAACAGAGAGGGTTTTTTCCTCACAGATGCGTTGCAACACCTGAATAGTGATTTCCCAAGCTTAGAGGGACACCATCTGTTCAGTGATTTATTCTGAAGGCATGGGATAAGGCAAAGGTGTTTCAGAAGTGGCTGCCTAGGTGTGGAAGCCCATAATTTGTTTGGTACTGGAAATGACGTAAGTCACAGTGGCCTGTCCAGAAAAGAGAGCTGTTGAAAATCACACCCAAGCTGATACTAAGAGCTCACTGGAACTCATGTAAGGTCATCCAAGAAGTTTGTTTTTCACAGTTAGCACCAAGGTATGTCCCAGCCTTGCAGGGATTAGGGCTGCTTTGTGCTTACTTGCTGGCCTGTTTGGTTTGCAAGGTGGTTGTCAGAAGAGAGGAATGTCTACGACAGCACCAGAAAAGGCATCATGCAAAGCGACCTAGAAAGGGGGAGAACAAAGAAGGGGAAACCAGAGCTTCAAGACATTTCATTGTTGTGTAGAAAACAGGGGAGCAGATACTGCTGATCACAGTTTTTCTCAGACATCATATTGTGATCAGCCTCCATTCAGTAATTCACCTTTCTAGCTGATAAAAAGAAAAAGAGGGGTTTACCAAAGCCTTCGGCTACCCCAGGGCCTGGTGCGAGTGCTCTGCAGTGCATATAGGAAAATGCTGGCTTTGGTTTGACGCTGTGAACACTGGTAATGCGCACGAAGAGGAACCCAGCACACTGTGGAGGTCAGTATCAAATCCTCTTCTTTTCCTGCCATCCCACTGGTCTGACAGATGGAGGTAGTATATTGCCAAAGACACCTTTTCCAGTGAACCTGTTGGTGATGGGGAACCAGGGACTTGTAAGGCAGTCTCAGGAACTTCAAAAGCTGAGAAGCTAGGACACAAGGCTCTCTTCTCTGATTCTGGGATGGAGTACAAGCCTGAGACCAGAACATCCAGTTCAGGTCTTTTACCTGACACACTAGGCGGTCTTGGAAGAGGTAGCTCCATCCATCTCCTCACCTAGACAATGCTTGAATTGTTTGCACAGACTAGAAAATGAATTCTGCTATGGGAGGAAGGACAAGGTGTTATTTTTAATCTCAGTTGTAACAATTTTGTTTCATCCTTTCTCATTTTACATATCTGAATCCTACACTTTTGACATCGGCAGCTTCTGTCACTGACATCTGTGGGAGTAGGAGCTGACTGTCAGTGAAAAATTCTTCCTCTGTGTTTTGGTGATGATTTATGATGTCAGATTTGCTCTGTAACCATGGCTTCTTCCCCCTCTGCTATTAGAATTATCTTTATCATGTTTACTTTTTTTTTAACAAAGACGCTGTGTTTGCTAAATATACTTGAATGTTTTTTTGAAACCAAATATTAATTAATACGAGTGAGCCTTACTGAACATGTGAGTCGTCTATGTTGTGCTTATCCTAATTTTATTCCTTTGTCTTCCTTTTTTCACTTTGCTCCTGATTGGCATGTTAGAGAATTAAGAGGTACTGTATGCATGTTTCGGCATGGAAATATGGCTTTTGTTGTGCATCTGTAGAAGAGCATTAGTGAAGGAGAGGGTTGTTAAAGGGGTGTTCTATATCAAATGCTTTTCTGACTCACTCTTAATGCTATATCAGTTTCTGAACAAAAACTTACAGATCTTTATATCCTTCCGACTGTTATTCTTGTCTTTCCTTCCTTACCTCACAATATTGTGTTCTTTATTAAATCCAGTGTCTAAGTGATATTCAAGTACTGCACTTTTACCTTGCAGACCTGCATAGAAGAACACTTTTTTTTTTCTATTTTTTTTAACTTAAGCAGGGAAATACCTGCCTATGAATGAGCCTGGGTCTAAAGGAATCGCTGGTAATATGTTTCCACTTCCCCACATCATCTTTTTGCCTATGATGACTTTCATAAGCGCATATTGGACGGAGCTCTGGCATTTCAGTAAGGGAAGATGAATTTAGAGCTGTTATACAGAAGATTATTATTAGAATGACACTGATGCCAGGCTATGTGTAGAACTGAAAATCTACAAACATGCAAATGGTCAGCGTAAACCTAATACCCAAGTCTGGCACTTCCCTCTGTGCACATGACCCTCAGATGTAGGCTCAGATACCCCTGGCTGGCACTTCTCAGCCTTCGTTCCAAATTGACCTGTGACTTCAGTAGTTTTGTTGGGCAAAATGCACAAAGATGACCCTAAGGTTTCACAGATACTCCATCAACTGTACAGTCACTCCTCACCTGTTTATATGGACAAACTTTGCGTAGTTTGCAGAAGCTCAGTCCTGTCCCCATGTTTTTCTGGTATAATTTGTTTTAATTTCTGTGACTAAAACTTGTCTGAAACTCTCCTTTGCCAGTAAATGCTACTTTGGGATAGCTTCACCATCCAACCTTGTAATATAGAATACGCATGCTTGTAGTATACTGCAGGATTCAGCACGTTTTTGGTGTTGACTGCACAGCATCCTCAAGTTTTGAGGACATCTCTCCGGGGAAAGCATTGTTCAGTAGTGATCTTTCTGTTTTAAAATCCAGGCTTTGAATTCCCTCCACTGCCATAAACAAACAGGCTCCCTGTTCTTGGCTAGTGTAGACTGTTGCCATGCACCATCCAAGAAGTGGCCTCTCTTCAGGGACAAAAGTGAATTAGTTAGGCCTGGACTGCCTATAAATCTGCAATGTGTTTTCCTTTTTTTTTTTTGTGGGGGTTTTTTTGATTCTTTGGAACACAAGATGCTCTGCAAGTGTGAAATCTGTTGTAAATGATGTAAATGCTATGAGTTCTTAGTAACCTGGAGAAAACTAAGGAGTCATTCCCTTTGTGAGGTAGCCTGTGTAAAGTAAAGGCAATCTTGTGGCTTGTTGGCACATTTCTAGTCTGAAGTCAGTTAAAGGAGATACTGAAGTCTCTCTTTAAAAGTAGTACTGTTATTTAAGTATTTATGTTAAAATATTACCCTAACTATGTTTCTTGCATGGTAGAAGTCAGTCTACCAAGAACCCAGTGGCTGGGTTATTAACAAAGCTTTTGAAAATAAAATTATACATGTTAGTTAGAAAAGCACCTTCTCCCTGCTGAAGTGAGGAAACAGTGCTCCTGCGTTGCTTAAACATGAGTAACTTGCAAAGACTGCTCTGTCATTGGAGATGGTCACTGGGGCTGGCATGGCAGCTTCTGAAAGCTCTCAAGCTGTGGTCTCCATGCTGTTTGTGAGATCTGTGTTCTTGTCAGCTGGGAATATGAAAGTTATTGGAGTCATGACCCGATTTAAAAATAAGAAATCCTTTTTGGGTCATGTGGTTCACATGACATCTCAAAAGCATACGTGCTCTGAGACTTCGTGCAGGGAGACCCTTTAATAGTGAACGGCATGGGAGCCTGAGCTTTGAAAATTTTCAGAGATGGAGCCATTTGACCACACAGAGTGGCAAACTCCATGCTGTGGAAGCAAATAAGGAAAAATATTACTACTTTTAGTCTAATTTCCTGTGGAAGTAAGACTTAGATGGTTGCTAGTTGTCTGCCCGTGCCCCCAGTAACTTTTGATCCTGCTGTCCAACTTCAGCTAAACTTGACAGAGGGGTGGAGGTTTCACAGGTATTAACTTCTTTCAAGTTTTGTGAAAACAAGTGCACAGATAGAGACGAAACTCCAAAAATATTTCACTTGAGGGGGAGGCTGCAGTGAGAGTTCTTACTTTTCTTACTTCTCTCTATGATCTCACGCTCTCTCCGTCTCCCTGCTGCTGGGGTTCAGGCATCAGCCAGGACCCCATGCCCTGGGTGGTACTTGAGCTTGGGACCAGACTGACTCCTCTGATTATTAGCAAATAGATAATAGATGTCAGATTCTGTTTTTGGTAAGACCCCCTCCTTCCTTCTCTTTTTCCCTAGGTCTAAATGCTTTGAGCTACCAGCATTTTTTGTTGTTTCGTTGATGTTGCTATAGAGATATTTTATACCACTTTCTCTGAGACTGTTGCAGAATACTGCCCTATTGCTTTGGGAAGTACTTGGTCCAGTAAATGGTTGAGACAAGGCGTGAAAAAAGCTTTGGAACGTAACATGGCTTTTGCCTTCTTTAACAGCCTAGATCAGCTTTTGTGCATCTGAACAAACCTCAGAAGCATTTCTCTTTGATCGCCGGACTTCCACAGGAGAGAATCATAAAGACTGCCTGTCTGTGAGGTTGAAACACTGAACAGTACCAGTGGAAAAACTGGATAAAAGGGAAGAATCATAAATCAGGAATCAGAAGCAGGACTTGGCTGATCTAACAGTCAGGTCTGACTTGTGACAGCTCGTGCCAAGTTAAGTGGTCTTTAACCCCGTTCATCCAAGGAGCTGTCGTGTGATGAGTATGTATCACTGGAAGTGTTCAAAAAACGTGTGGACGTGGCACTTCAGGACATGGTTTAGTTGGCATGGTGGTGTTGGGTTGATGGTTGGACTTGATGATCTTAAAGGTCTTTTCCAACCTTAATGATTCTGTGATTCCGTGAATACTCGCTCTGAGGTCGATTAGAGCTGTAGCTTAGCACTGCAGCACGGTGGTCTGCTGAAGAAAAACAGGAAAACTCGCTGTACCCCTTTGAAATGCAGGAAGCCCTGAGGGAGGGCAGAATGCAATTCTCTCCAAATGATTTTCCTAGACGCTGCAGTGGCTGCCACACTCCCAGTCCTAGATCTGGTAGTGCCAGCAGAGCATGGCTGCTGCTCACAGCCTCCACAGTTCTGTGATCAATATGGTATGAGCAGGAGCTCTGTAATCTGCTTCGGACCGAGTCAGATGGGTTAACTCAGCCCACCTGTTTAAACTCAGTAAGGTCACCCAGCTGATGGGGCCTGGCACGGGTTAGGGTATGCTGCTGTGCGCACACAACTATTATAGCCATAATTTTCAGCGGGAAGACAGTAATATCTCCAGCTATCACTGTTACCCCTACATGAGTACTCTTTGTCATTTATACAGGAAAGCCTTGTATCCATTTTTCTGTGCTTAGAATGGTGTGCCTGTGACATGTAAGGTGATTAATTATGCAAAATATGCCATAAACAGGAGCTAAAATATTATGGACACTCTTTTCTTTTATATCTGATTTATTTTTATTTGGTGTAATTCCTGACTTCATCTACGTAAGGCAAATGGAAATATGTCCTCTGTAAAGCCCTAAGCCTGTAAAACCCCAAGCCTGTAAAACATTCATTTTCTCCTCAGTTCCTACACAGACAGCAGGAGATGTGGGAGCTAGCCTTGCTGTTCACTGTGTGAAGTGTGGGACCAGGCTAGTCTTCCTAAGGGTTGGCACCATTAAATAAACTAGTGCTAATGTGCATGAAAATTTATTCCAGGTCAGGCTGGACGATGCTCTGAGCAACCTGATCTAGTGGTAGATGTCCCTGCTCATTGCAGGGGGTTGGACTAGATGACCTTTAAGGGTCCCTTCCAACCCAAAGATTCTATGAAAATGGTGCACAGGATTGAGCTGAACCATCATGAGACATTCGGAAACTACCCAGCGGTGTCCATGCAAGGGTTTGGGCTGCCTTGAGGAAAAAGACCTCTATATTCCATATCAAAGATTTATGCATCCTGCAGGTGTTAAAAGCAGGGAAAGCTTAGGTTCAGTAGCAAAGGAGGGATTCTGCAACAAACCGTGAAGCCCCAGGGTACAAGAGGCCGGGTAGTAATGTATTTAAAGCTAAGAGTCAAACTTTTGAGCAAGCAGTAAACTGTTTTGCTCACTGAGTGCCGTTGATCTCAGAGCGGCGAGATGATTTGGCCCCAGTTCAGGTTACAGAGGAAAGGACAACATGTTCCTAGAGTGCAGGAAGCTGGAGGTCAGCTGCTCTGCTGTGCTGCTCTGGAACCGATTGCCTCCTGATAGCTTGTCACCTTCCTACATGCCTGAGTACCTTTGGTGGACTTTAACCAGGGGTAAGTCAGCATTAACAAACCACTTACGCAGAAAAGACAATGACTACTGAGTAGGGCTGTCCTCCAGGAGCAAGGATTGATTAGCCCAAGAGAATGCATGCTTTTCCCCCCATTATTAATACTTATTTACATTTTAATTCTTTCTTATTTGAATGAGATGAAATACTCTTTCGAGCATGCAGCCTTCTCTTGAGTGAAATTTCTGTTGACTGTAGTGGCATTGGAAAGAAAACTGCAATATTTGTCCTTCAGTCTTCTTTGAACTACAGTTACACTTGCCCATTGCATGTGTCCTTATTAACCCAGACTGCAAAGACTTCTTATTTTAGCTTCCAGATTAACAGCATGAACTCTTGAGCTGTGTTGTAAAGTGCCTGCCTATATTTTTTTTTTAATTGATTAGAAGTGTAGGACACCTGAATCTGTTGAAAATATATAAATAACAAGCAATTTTACTGTGTCTACCATCAAGATAGCATACCACCTATGGCAGCTATTCGCTGTTAGTTGATCTTTCATATTCTGTGCCAACAGTACTACATACTCCAAAAAAACCCCAAAAGAAATAGCAAATCTTTGTACCAACAAACTTTATGAATGGAGGGGAGTGGAGAAGTACATGAATTGAGAGGGAAATATTTCCAAATAGTCTCTGATACATGTAAATTCAGATAGTTGCAAACCAAAATGTCCTAATGTACAAGTGGGAATTTTGTATCTGCACAGGCTCAAGTGGCCAAACCACCACATCTGCCATTTCCTGAACCCGGTGGTCTCTGCTTGCTCTTGGTGTGGCTACTGGGAATCTTGGAAAGATTCAGGTGATTGATCTTTTGATGGGCAGGGTTCCCACTGCAGCTGTGGTGAATTACATCTGTCCCTCAATGCTGAGAGGAGGAGGAGGAGGAGAAGAGGGGCTGCAGAAGGTCATTGAAGGGAAATTCTTTATAAGGGTCTGTGATTTATAAAGAGTCCCCAAAAGGGGACTGTGTTGTTCTCGCAGTCACCTCATGACCCAGACAGTGGGCAAGATGGTGTCTGAAGAGTCTTCAGGTAACAATTAACTTTAACAATTAACTTTAACAATTAACTTGAGTTTTGTCACAACACTTCACCCTTACTTAAATATTTTATTTAAAAAATGTGAGTGCAGGTAGTTGTGTTTTTTTATATATATATATATGTCTGTTTTTTATATATATATATGTCTGTCTCTCTTGGGTTTACACTGTCAAAATAGAACAGAGAGCTAACTTTGGGGATGTATCATGGTGACTTGGTGGCCTCTGGATACTAAAAGATTGTGCTTGTGAGAGAGCAGGTAGAGCCAGTTCTGCATTTGATGTGCTTTAATGATCTAGAGAACCCCTTGTCCGTCAGGGGTAAAAAGATAGCAACTTAGCCCCGCTACTACTACTAACAGCTTGACACTCAATTATCAGCACAGTGGGCTGTACTGTATCTCCAGCCTTGTGCAGCATGAGGCAGCCGTAGCTGGGGGCAAGGAAGTCTTTAAAAACGTTCATAACAAACAGGTTTCCATGCAGCAGCCCGTAGTGCTAAGGGTTATCAAAAGAAAGGAATTTAGGCTGCTTTGAGGTGCATGGTGTGAAACGTCTCTGCCATAAACCTGATCTTTTTGGTATGAGATTAGCTGTTTGGTGTGTATGTCATAGTAGGTTTCTGGAAAAAAAGGAAGAGAAACTAGTTTGATCTGTTTGGTTACTTGCATTTTCTGACTCTGGTGCCATAGGGCGGTTGCGAGGATTGTGGTGTTGTAGATGTGCTTAGATCATGCAGAACCACCCAAAACCCACAGCTATTTTTTTAATTTAAAACAGTGCCAAATGAAATGCCTTCCTAATTTTTTTCTTTTATTAATACGTTTTAACTTTGTTTAGCTGTGTTACAAAATACTGAAGTTTTAGCTACACACTGATCCAATTTTTAGTTTTCCTTTTGCAGTAAGTGATTCTGAGATTCTGTGGACAATTGCTATTTAAATACTGTGTCCCGAGTCCTAGAAACATACTGCTCCTGTAAAGCAGAAAGACTGGCAAAGCATCCCTCACCCTACAGACTGAAATCTTGAAAATGGCTGTAACCGTAGTGAATGTTACTATAAATAATCTTTCAGGAAATCTCTTTAAGAGGTCAATGTCTGTGGGCAAATTAGAAATCTGGGGGTTTGACTTATCTGTTCCTTTTTAACTGTCTTCTGGACGTGTTTACTGCATGCAGAATCTTACTGAAACCTGCAGTGTGCTTATCGATTGTCTTGGTGTTGTAGGCAGGAGTACTGTAATCAAAACCCTTTGATATGTGCCTTTGCAAGGTATACAGTAACCAAGGGGATTAAGTCAATTCTGGCAGGTCATGCCCTGCCTACCACAAAGGGACTTAAAAGGGAAGGGAATCGCATGTTAACAGCATTCCTGCTTTCCTGCAGTGTTTTAGGAAACCTGTCGCTCTTCACTGCTTGGCTGCCTGTAACTTCCTTTACCAAAATAGTTTGTGGAAACTGGCTGACAGTCCAGAAGGCAGAACAGGGTTTTGAATCCAGCTCTCCTTATGACTGCTTTTGCATTTTTAAGGATACTTACATCATTTGGGTGCTCTTCTAAGCATCCCTGGTGGTAATATGCTCACAGGGCATCTGCAGGACAACCAAGGGATCAGGCCCAGCCAGCATGGGTTCATGAAAGGCAGGTCCTGCTTGACCAACCTGATCTCCTTCTATGACCACGTGACCCGCCTAGTGGATGAAGGAAAGGTTGTGGATGTTGTCTACCTGGACTTTAGTAAAGCCTTTGAAGGCATCTCCCACAGCGTTCTCCTGGAGAAACTGGCGGCTTGTGGCTTAGACAGGTTTACTCTTCGCTGGGTGAGGAACTGGCTGGATGGCCAAGCCCAGAGAGTTGTGGTGAATGGCATTAAATCTGGCTGGCAGCCGGTCACAAGCGGTGTTCCCCAGGGCTTGGTCCTGGGGCCGGTCTTGTTCAATATCTTTATAGATGATTGGGATGAGGGAATCAAGTGCTTCCTCATTAAGTTTGCAGATGACACCAAGTTGGGTGGGAGTGTTGATCTGCTGGAGGGTAGGAGGGCTCTGCAGAGGGATCTGGACAGGCTGGATCGATGGGCTGAGGTCAACTGTATGAGGTTTAATAAGGCCAAGTGCAGGGTCCTGCACTTCGGCCACAACAACCCCCATGCAACGCTACAGGCTTGGGGAGGAGTGGCTGGAGAGCTGCCTGGCGGAAAGGGACCTGGGGGTGCTGGTTGACAGCCGGCTGAACATGAGCCGGCAGTGTGCCCAGGTGGCCAAGAAGGCCAACAGCATCCTGGCCTGTATCAGGAATAGTGTGGCCAGCAGAAGTAGGGCAGTGATTGTGCACCTGTACTCGGCACTGGTGAGGCCACACCTTGAATCCTGTGTTCAGTTTTGGGCCCCTCACTACAAGAAGGATGTTGAGGTGCTGGAGTGTGTCCAGAGAAGGGCAACGAAGCTGGTGAGGGGTCTGGAGCACAAGTCTTATGAGGAGTGCCTGAGGGAACTGGGCTTTTTCAGTCTGGAGAAGAGGAGGCTGAGGGGAGACCTTATTGCCCTCTACAACTAACCTGGAAGGGGGTTGTGGCGACGAGGGTGTTGGCCTCTTCTCCCAAGTAACTAGTGATAGGACAAGAGGAAATGGCCTCAAGTTGCGCCAGGGGAGGTTTAGATTGGATATTAGGAAAAATTTCTTCACCGAGAGAGTGGTCAGGCATTGGAACAGGCTGCCCAGGGAGGTGGTGGAGTCGCCATCTCTGGAAGTGTTCAAAAAACGTGTGGATGTGGCACTTCAGGACATGGTATAGGGAACATGGTGGCGCTGGGTTAATGGTTGGTCTTGATGATCTTGAAGGTCCTTTCCAACCTAGTGATTCTGTGAATATCACCATTTTTAGTGGAACTGGTCCCTGAAATCTCAGTTGCAGCACTCAGCATATTCTACAGTACAATTATGAGAGTCTTTGTGCAGGAGTTTAAGTACTGTGGATTAAGGCTTGAAAGGTTATGTCTCTCTTTCTCAGTGTTGGATTTAGCTATTGCTTTTTAAGCCTTACACCCCTCAAGTAACAGAGCCAAGCAGACAGCTGAGCTTCCTTGCAGCAAATGAGTATAAGTGAAGATCTGCATGACCCTTGGCTACCAGACTAGCTCCGTTACCTTGAACTACCTGCAAAGGCAGGGCTGGTAATACTGTAAAATCACAGCAGTTAAATCCCACAATGCCTGCCTCTCTGAGGCCTGAAACAGGAAGATGTGGGAGCTCGCACCACAGTTAAGAATTACAGAAGGAGCTGTAGCCCCGTGGAGTTAGCAAGGCCAATGTGGACACAAAGGGGACAAGCAATGAGAACAGTTGAAATACTTTCTCCCCCACAAATGTGGTCCCTCTCTTACAAATCGGGTACACTGTTGAGAAACTTCAGAGAGAAGGAAATGCTTCTGTTCTCTCCTCCTTAAAGTGTATAAGACCAGGGATTAAATCCTCAGCCCTACTCTTGTCTGGGGCAAAAGAGCCAGGACATGATAAAGGGGATCCAGAAGACAACAAATCAGGATGTGGTGGAAGCCTATTGCCTTCCTTCTCAGTGCAGACAGCTGCTTTCCCAAAACCCCCTCCCAAAGCCCTGTCAAAAGGAAACTGTATGGTTTTACCTGTTACCTGCCATCAGAAGTATTTCACATGCATTTCAATCATGCACAAAAAAAGTGAGGAAAAAAAATCACGATATGTGATTTTTTTTTTTTTTTTTTGGTCGATAAAGAAGACTATGCAGTTAGTGTGTGGGGTGATTAGAGGGTTTTGTTAGCTTCTAAATTTTAGCAGTAGACCTGCCAGTAGCACAAGGGGGTGCAACAGCATTAAAACTATTTGATTAGCAACTTCCCTTATATACCTGGAGCACGAGTTTTGATCTGTTTCCATTTCCAGCATCTAAGTTGCCAAGTATTTGAAATACTATAGCTGAGGCATCTAGAAAATGTCATCACCACTTCTCAGTTTGAGAGGCTTGTCATAGGCTTAGCAGCTCTGAGAAGCTGTAGGTTAGTCTGGCCAATGAGGCAATAAATGCACATGGTGTTTCAAACCAACAAGGGGATAATGATATCCATATTCACCAAGCAGTTAACTGTACAAGTCCCATTTTTATCAAACTTCCGTCCTGTGGTGATCAGCTTGCACGCGCAAGTCATCAACCTGTGTCCTGGGGTCCCCACACGCTCCTGACTGAGAAGCGTCACTTGCCATGTGTTTGAGTGAAACCCTGATTTGCCAATGCAAAATAAACCCATGACTGCATGGGTGCAGATGGATGAGGATGGGATTATTCAAGGTCAGGTTATCCTGTCTGTGCTAACGCAATAGGAGATTAACGAAGGAAGGATTTTGCTGTTAAAAATGACCCACTGCACTTCCTCCATGTGAGCAGACCCTGTCTGTACTGCAGTTGGAAATGTAGCCGCAGTCTGGCAGGATGCTCCCAAGCTAACTTTAACCAACCTGGATCAACTGACCATGTAGCAAAGATACAGGAGTGCAGGCACCAACTGCTGACCTACAGCCCTTGGTGGGCTTGTGCAGCCTGGGCTGAAATCTCTGTTCTTCTGTTTCTGCTGTGCTGGTGCTATTCAACCTGTAGTACTGTCCACCCTTCTCATTGCCATGTGGACACAGCCTCAGCAGCCGGAGCGAAGTCACCACGCTCTTCTTTTTGATCAGAATTACAGGAAGGCAGTGTGGCATCTGGGGCCAGCCCCAAGCTTGCCTCTTGTAGGTGCTCCACTGCCGGTGATGTGAAATACCTCTCCCCAGACCTGAGCAGCTGGCAGACGTGGGGCTGATGCGTTATGTGGCTCTGGTTCGGATGGTGGGATTTATTTCTAGTAGTGACATGACACAAAAGGAAGTGCCGTGTGAAATTACTGCTCTGTTTCGTACCTATGAGAGAGTGAATTCCCTCCCTTTTTAGTTTGTATTTCAAGGCAAAATAGCTGATTCTTTTTGGTTGATGGAAGAATCCAGATCAGTCTGTTGAAACCTGGCATTAAGTGTTCCTCATGTACCAGAATGGAGAAAATAATTGTCTTTAATCACTTTGGTTTTACCTTTGCTTGTTCTAAATCCCCCTGGGTGTCTCTTGAACAGGCTCAGAGTCCTTGGCTTCCCCACTATGGAGCAGTTGATGTCCATTTTACTGGCATGGCTGACTGTTTCCGGCAAACTGTGAAGAACAAAGGTGTGCTTGGACTTTGGAGTGGACTCACACCCAGTCTCCTCAAGGTGAGGTTTTGCTTTCATCCCAATCAAAGACTATTCCGAAGTAATCAAGACACGCTTTTGGACAGTTGGGGTTATAAAGCTTATGGCATGCCTCTGTACTTATAGACAGAGGCTGTGACAGAACAGGTATCACTTCGGGCAGATTATAAACCAGCTTTGGAACTTGGTTTGGTCATACTTCCCAAAATGTAAGTTTGGCTTCTAGATGTCACTACTTTCAAGTTCATTTGAATGTCCTTACAGAAGGGAGTTGCTGCTAACACACAAGCCAGGGTAAGGATGGGGGATTGCAAGTCATCCACTTACGACAGCTAAACAAGTTCTGCTTCTCAGCTGAGCTCCAGGAATTTGACATGTTGTACCCAGCTGTAAAGAAAATTGGGCTTGTATAAGTCACTTCCCCAGAAGTCAAAAGTAGTACTTTTGACCAGCTATTTAACGCATGTGTATCAGTTACTACAGCTCTTGCCAAGTTGAAAGCATGAAATAAAGCACAGTAGTTTAAACAGAGGTAATTAAGTTTACATAAATACGTTTTATAGTGCTGTGGTGGGGACTACCTACATGGATTACTACAGGTCAGCTAATGAGTGGTAATTGAGTGATAACGTGATTGATTGTGATGGCCTGCCTGTGCCTGGCCCTACCTTGGCTGGTATAAAGCCACATGGCACCAGAACTGTTGGTGCTGCATGGGATAAAAGAAGAAAAATTTTCAGTCACTCTGCTGTATGTAGACTAAATCCCACATTTCCTACCAGGATTTGCTGAGGTTGCTTAGGATTTGCTTAGGTATTTGACAAATTGTAATAATCTATAGGCTAGCACAGACCTTGTTTCTCACAATATTGTTATAATTAGTTATGTACCAATAATAAACTCCTGCTTTTAGCATGCTGCAGGTGCTAGCCTAGTTGGAGGTGAGACTCTGGTTTTATATAAATTAGTACAGCTCTATTAGAAGATGAGATCAGATTTGAAGTCCTAGAAGTTTCCTTTTTTAAGAACATCTAAGCTAAGAATGCTAGCAGTGAGTCTACTATTGCTTTTTTATATTGTGTTGCTTTTTTTTTTTTTATTTTGTCAGATTGTCCCATACTTCGGTGTTATGTTTAGCACCTTTGAATTCTGCAAGCGGGTCTGTCTGTACAGAAATGGTTATATCGAATCTCCTTTAAATTACAAGCTAACTCCTGGGGTGGACCAGAGTTTACAGCCACAAGAACTGAGAGAATTAAAACTCCTCCGAAGGGAAAATTTTGAGCCAAGGAAATCAGCTCTTGAAAACTGACATCAGAGTGTCCATTGCACATATACACACTACCTTTTTTAAGGAACTTTGCAAGAAAGACATGCTGAACTACAGGTACCAGCATCTCTGTGTGTTGCGTGGTTTTAGTATTGAGACACCCGTGCCAGGAATGAATAAATCTTGTATCTCGTTTGCTGAATGGATATAAACAATATGAATAGCAAGTGTATACTGAATGGGAGAGGTGCAACTAGTCTGAAAGGACTATGCTATTGGAACTTAAAATTTCATTATTTTAGGTGCTTTTCAATACTGAATAGCCATTTTGAGATAAAACCATTTGCAGAAAGGCAAGAGAACTGAGATGAGAGTTTAAATTGTATCTTCAAAAATATTAAGAAAATTCAAATGCATTTTTTTAAGTAATCTGAGATACTGAGTCAGCCAAAAATGATAAGCAGTCTAGAATACATACAACATGCAAGAATTTCTACTGAAGTATCTTTTTTTTTAGTGATACTGTGTGAATGTGGCATTCTGTGGATGCAGAATTAGTCTCAGTTCAGTCACACTCCAGAATCCAGTCTTCAGTTTTTGAGACTTACTTGAGAATAATAATTTTGTATGAATCTTTGGCGTAAAGATTAAAATATGCTGCTGCAACCGTGCTTTTGCTAAGAGAGAATTGTAATGTGCAAAATGAACTGTAATACACTGGAATGACAATCTTGCAAACTTAAGTGCATACTAGAAAATCTTCCCTCCTTTCTCCTGTGTTGTTACTGCATGTATGTGAATTATTTCAGGCTTTGAAAAATTATTTTCTTGAAGTTCTCTAACTGAAATATTTCTTGAATAATGCAGTTCTTAAATGTGTTAGATATTTCAGAGCCACAAGCCTTGTCATGTTGTTTTGGGTGTTCTTAAAACTATTTTTATATTAAACTACTTTTTAGTTCCTGTGCACAGACCCAGGCCTACTGCGCTGCTCAGAACTTGTCAGCAGAATAGCACTGTGCTCACGACCTGTGAAATTTTTTTATTCCCCCCCCTTTAACTGCTGTGATCCAGGAGCCACAGATAGTTTCTGTAGATAGGAACCTCTCTGCAGACTACTAGGTTATTGCCAGTGCCAATGCAATTTATAGGCCCATGACCAGTCTAGGGAGCTTTTGGACAAAAAAAGATCATCTTGGTATTACACCTGAGGACCTGCAGTATTGCTCTGGTTCCTTTGTAGAAGCACAGCTATGGAACAGCCCCATCCTAGTGCCTTCTAATGGAAAACCTTAAACCCCATGTCTGCGTGGGAAGGCGGCTCTGCCCTCTGCGGCACGTCCCACCAGCCCCGGGCTGTGGCAGTGTGTGAATCGCAGCAGCTCGCTAAGGTGTGTGCACACCAGCTATGCTCCTGCCCCAGCTGCAGCAGCCTGGGCACAGCACAGGATTTGCCTGCTGGTTTACACTGCTTTTTGTGTGTGTTTTCGTACCGTTTATGTCCGTGCTGGGTGGAAATAAGTAAATCTTAGAAACTGCGTGGTTAGGCCAGGTCACAGTGGGATGAGTCAGTGGCAGATCGATGCAGGAACAGTCTGTGACTATGGAGAGAGGTCTGCAGAAAGATTTGGGATAGCTGTAAAGCCTGCCTTGCACCTAGAACTCAGCGTTGATGTACCCTACAGCTGCGGTATCGCTCTTGATCGGGTTGCTCAGCTCTGCTGCAGTGGTGCTTCATACTGGTTTTCTTCTCAGAGAAGAAATGCAAGCGTTGATAGCAAAAGTTAAGATAGTAGAGAGCAGATCCGGTGGCTGGTGCATCACAGTGATGCTGTAAGTGCTTTTGGCTCTCTAATCAACCTGCCTAGTGAACGTTTCTCCGTGCCTCAGTTTCCCCATCTGCACAGTGCAGGTAATAATACTGAGACTTATTTCAGATGTATGTGACCTGTGAGTGTGTTGGGGAGGAACGGATTTCTAAAGAGTGCCCTTACCTTGTCCTGTACACATACCTGTATGGTTTTTACTAATGTTATATTTCTAAATAGATTTTAAAGAGCGAGTGATGGGTGCATATGAATGTCTGATCAGCTTTTCAAACCTGGTAAGAGTCAAGTGAGTCAGAAAGTTACCTCTAACTTGTTTCTGATATGCTAATAACACCTTTGTATTGTAATGTACTCCTACGACCTATAAATCAGTTACTAACCTTTTATCAACCAAGCCTCTACTTTGGGGGATTTCTCATGCATAGACGTGATTACGCAAAAGGTATTTAAGACAGCACTGAAGCAAAGTGGAGCTTTGTGGAGCACTGACGTGGAGAGCGGTGTATGATCAGGGGAACCAGTTAACAGCAAGGATAAATCGCAGAGACAACTCCTCGGTAGGTGAACTGCGCCTGAATGACACTGAGCGATGAGGGTGGGAGGTGGTGGGGTGTACGTCTGTCTGATCTCATCACAGCTGAGTCAGCCGTGTGACTGACGTCGCGAATCCTTACGGTACTTGGAGCTCTGTGACTCCCCGGGCGTCGCGTGGGCGGGGGGATAGGAATGGGAGAGGCCTCTGGGTGGGGTCTCGGCGGAGGCTGGGCGAGGCTGGGCGGTCGGGCTTCAGCCCGGCCACGGCCGGAGGCGAGGCACCAGCTGAGCGTCCCGCGTTCCTGCCCAAGCCAGAGCCGCGCTGTCTGCCCGCTGCCCTCTGCACTGCCCTCATGATGGCACCCGGATGGCGCAGAGGGGCTGGGGGCACGCGGGCACGGGAGGTGCCGTCACCGCCACGCGCGCTGCCGGGAGCCGGACGGGGGGTGGGAAGCGTGTCCGGGCCGGGCAGCTCCGACCCTGTTCCCGACCGCGCGGCGGGGAGCCCCGGATTCCCAGGATGCTGGTTGGATCCCGGGGATGCGGCGGTGTGTGCCCCACGGGGGATGCTTGGCTGCGCGTGATCCCGCGTGTGTGTGTGTGTGTCGTGAGACACCCCCCGCCCCCCCCTCGCCGAGGAACACCGGCCGTGGGCCCCCCGGTGGGTGCCGCGGTGGCCCCGTCCCCCTGCGGCGGCCACGCCCACCTCCCGCAGCCAATGGGCAACCGGGACGCGGCGACGCGCCCCCGCCCACGTGCCCGCCTCCGCCCCTATATAAGGCGGCCATTTCAGGCGCCCACCCCGTTGCCCCCCGCCTCGCCTAAGCCGGCTTCGCGTCGTCCGCCGCCGCCTCCCACCATGACCGATGCGGCCGTGTCCTTCGCCAAGGATTTCCTCGCCGGCGGGGTGGCGGCTGCCATCTCCAAGACCGCCGTCGCCCCAATCGAGCGGGTGAAGCTGCTGCTGCAGGTGAGCGCCGGGGCCGGGGGCCGCCCCAAGGTCGCCGCAAGGAGAGGGGGGGCGGCGGCGGGCCAGGGGGTCGCGGGGTCGCGGCGCTGACGGCGGCGTCTCGGCCCTCGCAGGTTCAGCACGCCAGCAAGCAGATCGCCGCCGACAAGCAGTACAAGGGCATCATCGACTGCGTGGTGCGCATCCCCCGGGAGCAGGGCGTCCTCTCCTTCTGGCGCGGCAACCTGGCCAATGTGATCCGGTACTTCCCCACCCAGGCCCTCAACTTCGCCTTCAAGGATAAATACAAGCAGATCTTCCTGGGCGGCGTGGACAAGCGAACCCAGTTCTGGCGGTACTTTGCCGGTAACCTGGCATCTGGGGGTGCTGCCGGCGCTACCTCCCTGTGCTTCGTCTACCCCCTTGACTTTGCCCGAACCCGCCTGGCAGCAGATGTGGGTAAAGCTGGGGCTGACCGGGAGTTCAGTGGGCTCGGTGACTGCCTGGTCAAAATCTTCCGGTCAGATGGCCTCAGGGGCCTGTACCAGGGCTTCAATGTCTCTGTTCAGGGCATCATCATCTACAGAGCCGCCTACTTTGGCATCTACGACACCGCGAAGGGTAGGTTGACCAAAATGACACTAAAAGGGAGATGCTGGGCTGTGGCAGGCCTGTAGTGCGTTTCAGCAGATGCTGGCAGCTAACCTGCCATTCTCATCAAAACCTCTCTCCTGCAGGCATGCTTCCAGACCCAAAGAACACTCATATCGTTGTCAGCTGGATGATCGCTCAGACCGTCACCGCTGTCGCCGGTTTGACCTCCTATCCTTTTGATACGGTTCGTCGTCGCATGATGATGCAGTCTGGCCGTAAAGGAAGTAAGTTTTTACCTCCTTGTGTAGGAAGTGCCGGGCATCCCTGAACCAGCAGTTGGTGGTGGAGCTGAAGTGAAGGTGGAGTGGCTTGTCTATCACCAAGCCATGTAGCTATCCTCACCTCTTGTAAACAGCAGGGTATGAGAGGGACTGTAGAAGCGGATGTCAGGCAGGGGGCACGGACAGGTCAGTCTCTGCAGCATGCCTGTAAGGTGGCGTGCACGAGTCAGACATGTCAGCAGGTAGGAACTGCAGAACTTGCCGGAGGATGTTGCAAACTAGTGTCTCTGGGCCAAGAAGAGATATCCCTGGTAGCACGCATGGCCTTGGCTCTGTGTGCAATAGCTTTTGGATCCAGAATTGTTGGTGTCAAAGCAAAACAGTAGCTGCCTTCTGCTTGAACCAGTCTTTCTTGTGTGTCCTAATGGTAATGCAGCAGCATGTCTCCTGGGCGGTCTTGTCCTCTGGTGTGCTAATATTGGAGAAAGTCAGTCAAGAACTGGGATGCGCTTGAGGTTGTGAAGCTGGCAGATACATGAGGCCGTTTCTGACCTGGATGTTGGGGATCATGGGCATCCAATTCTTAATGCTGTCTGTCTCCCGCAGCTGACATAATGTACACTGGCACTATTGACTGCTGGCGGAAGATTGCCCGGGACGAGGGCTCCAAGGCGTTTTTCAAAGGTGCATGGTCGAATGTACTCCGAGGAATGGGTGGTGCTTTTGTCTTAGTCCTGTATGATGAAATCAAGAAGTACACATAAGTTGTTTCCTGTTGTGAACTGGCATGTTGTTATATGCAGTCTATGACCGTTCATGGACTTGTTTGAAAACCATCTAGTTACTAAACAGTGACGACTGATGTTTATACAGGTTGGCATGGGGCAGGGACGGCTGCCTGCCCTGCCTTTATCAAGTTATTCCCTCTGATGGGACTCGCCATGGTTTCTATTTCAGTCACTCCTGCTTGAAGAGTACAAAGAAATAAAAATCTGAAACCAACTTTCCTCGTCTCCATGTTTGTTCTTGCAGCAGCTGCAGCATGAGGGGGATGGGGGTGTCTGCAGTGATTGTAGAGAAGGAGGAAGATGAACCACCTTCATCCTGCACACCTTGCTATCTGCTAACTACCCGTGGCCTCTGGCAGGTAAATACAGTGCAGGCTGCCGAGGAAGCTGTGTAGTGTTTCCTCCCCAGTGGAAGCCAGTGGTATAGGCTGGAATGGGGACTAGCAGCTCTGAAGGACTCGCCCAGCTGGTCTCCCCTGAGACCCTGGTCACCAGAGATGATGCACGGGCTGTGTGCCACCAGTCCTGCCTCTGGTCTGTCTTCTCCCTGGAGCTGATGCAACTTTGTTTTGAAAGTGGCAAGTGGCTAAACCTTCTGCAAAGCACAGCCCTCCCCACGGCGCTGAATGCCTGGGCAGCTGGAGAGATGTGTAAGGGGTATTTGCTGCTGTCTGGAGGAGCAGAGCTGGCATCAGATACTCTGGCTTAGAAACTGAGCTACCTGCTTGGGCGTGTTAAAACCCAGCCAGAGAACATAAATGCAGGTAATTGCTGCTCTTCTGTAGAGCCCCTGGGTAGCCTTGCCCTCACATGAGGTGGTGTGCAGTGGGGATGTAGTAGCAGAGCAGAGACAGTTCTTGTGCCAGGGCTGTGCTTGCCAGGCAGGGAGCTGCATCCCCAGGCTCATCCCTTAGCCCTGAAAGTTAAGCTTGTCCCAGCCCCAAATTCTGGGGGAAGGGAGAAATTCCTTCATGCTGCTGGAGGAATTTGGGGAAAACACTGCAAGACTGGGCGATGTGTGTGGCTTGGCCTTTATCCAGATATCTCTGTGGGTCTGTGAGCTGCCTGGTTTCTGCCTGGGGAGCTGGGGTGGTGAATGGATGCACTGCTGGTCCTCTGCCTTTCAGATCAGTGGGTCTTTCCTCATTGCCCCTGTGCCTTTGGTCCTTTCCTGGTTGCCCAGGCCTGCTCGAAGCCGTTGATCTCAATCACTGAAACCAATCTCAACCACTGTCCGAGACAGATAAACAAGGCCTTGTGTTGCACAGGGCGGTAGTTGTTTTTATTGAAATCTAAGTGGGGCAGCTGAGCATGAGAGCGCAGCACCATCCCACCACAGCCAGCATGGGCATGCTTGGGTCCCTGGGAATGGGCATGCTTGGGTCCCTGGGAATGGGCATGTGCGTTTGTGATAGGAGATGGTCTCATGCCATGCTGTTGAGCCAAGAGCCTTTGCTGGTGCTTTTCAGCTGCCCCTGGGCTCCTGTGGTGTGAGATTCCCCCGCTGCCTGCTGTGGAAACAAAATGGGCTGAAAGTTTCCTTGTGAGACAGGGAGCAATGCTGCAAGCAGTGGGCAGCATGGTGGGGCAAGCAGGCAGCAGCCTGGCAGGGGGCTGGGCCTTGGGGCAGCCTTACTGGGGAGCCCTCTCCTCTGCACAAATGCAAGTTAATTAATTAAGGGCTCTTGGCTCTTATTGCCTCCTGCTGCTAAGCTCTCCTGGATTTCAAGGGCTGTTCTGAAATGTTGCCTGTTGCTGAGTGTGGAGCATCCTCTCCTTTCCTCTGCAGGGGATGCGTGGCCAGGCTGTTGGCACAAGGAGGTAAGTGCGTGTATCATTTCTTCCTCTGCATGGTGGTGGGTGATTGAGGTGCCGAGCCGGCTCCAAAGGAGCTGACCTGGGGGACCTGTAAGTCCTTAGACCTACATCATTTTCCACTGGGCTTAGGGTGCAGGGCTGGCAACGAGTGAAAAGCATTGTAGCTATGTGTGCTAGTTACTGCCTTTGGGATTTGGGAAACAAGCATGTGTTTCACAGCTTTTCTTTAACTCTGGTGCATTGGAGATGTGGGGCAGAGCCTGCAGTGGGTTTTCCCTGCACTCTGCCGCTTGGGAGCACAGGCTGGCAGCCCCTGCTGGCCTGGAACCACCTGGGGATTTAACCTCACTCTCCAGGCAGCTCCTTCAGGAGCAGCTTTATCTGGGGAAGCAGGTTGGAGGGTTCAGCTGCTGTTTTTGCCTGCCATGGGAACATGTTCCAGAGGGATTAAGGGCTTTTTTCTTGCAGGGAAACTGAGGCACCAGAAAGGGACTGGGGGCAGGCAGCGGCAAGGCAGTGAGCCGAGTGCGGTCCTTCCGATACAAGCGTTCTGTCCATCAGGCCATCCACAAGGATGGCAGAGGCCGGGGAGGGTTTTCCTTTCAAACACAATTCTTTTGCAGGGAGTACCGAACATCTTGTACATCATAATTTCTTCTGCGGGAGCACTGCCCAACCTGGCGTGTCAGCCCCTTTGCTGGCGGGGAGGGGTGGGCGAGACCTGTAACACCACTTTCATCTTGGCCTCTCGCTCGGCGGCCGTAAATCCCAGGCTTAGGAGCTGTTGACGCAGCCTGGCTGCGCACGGGATCGTATGAAATACTTGTCAGTGGCTGGGTCAGGTGGTGAGCGGTGCTGGATGTTTGGAATGGCTCGGCGCGTGCCAGCCCCCCCAGGCTGGGCTGCCCACAGTGTCGAGGGGCTGCAGGATGGGGCCACTGGCTCTGTGGGTCTGGGACCTTGCTGGCTGGGCTGGAGGTTGCAAGGACCACCCTTTGCCTGGAGGTTTGGGTGCTGGTCAAGGCAAGGCAGGGGCAGCCACCCTCTTCCTAAGGGGATTTGGGAGGTGCTAATGGCTGCAGAGATGGGAGCAGGGCTCTGGGGCTCACCCAGGGTGGCAGGAGGGAGGTGTGATGGCTTCCCTGCTTCTCTCCTCTGCTGAAGATGGGTGCAGGGCCAGGCAGTGACCGGGGAGGACAGCAGTGTCCCCCAGCCCAGAACCAGACCAGGGAATCCGTCAAGTCTTATGAGGAGCAGCTGACGGAACTGGGGGTGTTCAGTCTGGAGAAGAGGAGGCTGAGGGGAGACCTTATCGCTCTCTACAACTACCTGAAAGGGGGTTGTGGCGAGGTGGGTGTTGGTCTCTTCTCCCAAGTAACTAGTGATAGGACGAGAGGAAATGGCCTCAAGTTGCACCAGGGGAGGTTTAGGCTGGATATTAGGAGAAATTTCTTTACTGAGAGAGTGGTCAAACATTGGAACAGGCTGCCCAGGGAGGTGGTGGAGTCACCATCACTGGAAGTGTTCAAAAAACGTGTAGACGTGGCACTTCGGGACATGGTTTAGGGGGCATGGTGGTGTTGGGTTGATGGTTGGACTTGATGATCTTAAAGGTCCTTTCCAACATTAATGATTCTGTGATCTGTATGCCAGTCTAGTGGGTGAAATAGCAGAAACGCAGAGCACAGCCCAAGGAGAGCTGTAATAGCTGACCAGAAACATTTGCCCTCAGGTTTTGAGGCTGAACTCTGTACATGGTCCAGCCACCTGGTCACTGCCGGGCACCATGGTGCCATTGACCCATGGGGCTGCATGTGGAACTGGGGAGCTGAGAGCCTCCCAGCTGGGGCTTGCTGCTGCCATGTCCCGCAGGCAGACCCTCGCTGTGGGGTGGCGGGCGCAGTGCCTCACGTGGTTCCCCACAGCACGTCCCAGGGCACGAGGCACCAGCCGTGGGTGCAAAGCAAGGGAACCATCGGCGCTTGCTCCCTTGAAGGCAGCTTTCTGCCCTGTGCAGCTGTGCTGAGGGGGAACATCTTCCTTGTGCCATGTGCGGGGTTGCGGGGCCAGGACAGCAAGGCTAGGCAGCTCCGCAGGGCCCCCCAAAACACCCTGCAACCCTGCCCTGAGAGACAGCCCTTGCTGGGCTCCCAGGGCCCGGCCCCCTCTGAGCTATTAACCTGCCCAGAGTCCAGGCAGATAAATGCCAATAAAGCTGTATACCGGCTTCTGAACAAGCCTTAGCGTTATCCAGCACCCCAGAGCCTCTTGTGATGGCACCAGCTGTGTGCGGGGAGGACCATGTTGCTCCTCAGGTACAGCTGCGATTAACACCGACAAGGTCAGATTCACCATTACTGCTTCTCTTTGGTGTTTACAAACTGTGTGATTTTTTATGGTTTTTTGGTTTGTTTTTTCTACAGGTTATGAGGAACAAGGCAGCATTGCTACACACAGAGCTATTCTGACATGGTTCTTGCAAAGGTGCTTGGAAACTGGACTGGACTAAGCCATGAAACACACTAAGGTAAGCCTGGCCATGTGTGGCATTATTTTTGGAAAATCCTCTCCTCCATTCTTATTTCACACTCTGCTTTGCTTTGTAATACTTCTGCATCTGGACAAGTTCTTATGTACAACAAAGTGCTCAGTTAAACAAACAAATCTACCACCTACCTATATTTATGGATTTATAAAAAGTAATGCTGACTTTTACATTCACACAAAATCTGACTTTTATTTGGTCTGAACACTGCTGCAGATTACCCAGTTGCTACCAGGGTGTGGGAAACTCTGCAGAATGGCTAGTTTTATCTATTATAATAGGACATTTAATCAAGCATTTGAACTAGGTGCCCCGGCTTCCAGTTCCTAGTCAGCTAACATCTTGTAATTCATTTAGATCTAGAAATGAAAAACCCAACTTGATTTAAATTGTTGTGAACGAGATCTAGCTAGGGTAAGAAATACATACTTAATAATGTATTGGATCAGATTCTCTGTGTTGGACTTGTTTCAGCCATTGACTGTGTAACTAGAGTGTATTAAAAGTATCTCTGGGGACTGCTAGCGCGACAAACTACATACTCCCCTTTCTGACTGGGTCTGTGAGCGAGTCCAGAGCTGAACTAGGCAGATCTCTAATGGCAAGAATGAAAAACACCGACTGAACATGGGCTGGCCTTCTAAAAGCCAGAAAGGGGTGCTTGTGCTAGGAACACTGCCTCAGCGCTCGAGGTGCTCAGCTGAGGCAGTTGATGGTTGTTGGTAACTGATACTTTGGACAACTTGTGCCAAGTTCTGCACTCAAGCAAATGTTCTTTGTGCCTCACCAAACTGCAAAGATGGTCCTAGCCCCACCTGGTAGCCCCTTCACAGCCCCACGTCAGCTGAAGCCCTGTGTTTTGTCACTCCCAACCCAAACCCTAACTGTAAATCACGCTATCCCCGAGTCAGCTTTTGTGCTGGGTGTCATGTGAAGCAGTACCTTACTTCATCCTTTATGACAACTGGACACTAAAAAGTCTGCATCCCATCAGACCTCACCTATTTTCAAATTTCAAAGTCTTTGAGTCCTGCTTGGAAAAAAATTTTTCTAATTTTTATAGAGACCAATCTGCGGTTATTGGGGTCTTGGGTCGCTCCCAGAGGAACCCTTGAGGCCCTTGCCTGGCTGGACTGTGCTACCACACTTGGAAAAGGGGTTTCTGGGGTTTCTGTAACGGAGTTGTACCCACTCATTCCTCCTGCCCTTCACAAGTATTACACACCACCTTACAATTGCCTCTGGACATAAATGTCTGGAAATTGGCTTCAGATTAGCAGTGACCAGCAGCGAACAAGATCAGCACTGCTCGAGTTAACCTGAATACATGCTTACCCAGCCTGGGATTAAACTGTCACACGACTGATGAATACATCCCAGTCTGCCAGCTCGGGGGCAGACTTCACCCCCTCCCTTACACTTATTTTTCCAAAGAAAGGGACGGATACATCCTTAGGTGAAGCACCTGAGTCTTCCCAGTCAGGGTTACATAGCCAGATGGAAAATTTGTAATCTTTATCTTATGATAAAGATAAAATCTTTAAAGATAAAGATGAAATCTTAAGATAAGATAAAATCTTTATCTTCCTATAATCTTTATTGATTATAGGAAGTCTTCCATAATTTTTGGAGCTGAAGCATCTTGTTCGTTCATTGCTCAAGTTATTTTGCAATACTTGGTACAGTAAGAACACCCTAGGAAAAATATTTTAGTTCAAACCTGTAACATTGTATTTAATCTCAAATAGAGCAACAAAGACATGGGCTATAGAGCAATTGCAGGAGACAGAAAATATCATTTCCCGAAGAAGGTACTTTTAACACATCAATTCTTAATGTTGTCTTTATCCAAGTCCTTAGTGGTCAGTGCATTCAAAACAATTTTTCCTTCTCCTTCACATTTTACAACTCCAAATACTGATACTGTTTAGCATAACGGGCTAGTTCAGATGTGCAGTTGCATTCTACTTTAAATGATCACCAATCATATTGGTAGCTTCCAACTACATATTTGTACTCATTAGTGGTATAATATGCAGATAAGTTTATTTTCAGTAGTTTAAAACAGGGCTGGATTTTGTGTTATTGTGTTGGGCAGTATCTGCTGGGATGGTGTAGTTCTGTACAACTGCGGCTTTTCAATGTTCAATAGGAGCTGAGACTCAGACCTGCAGCCAAGCCTGTGCCGGCTACCTTTGACAGCCTGTCTGCTGGTCAGGCTGAGCAGCAGCATGATCCCCAAGCCTTGCATCACAGTCATTCCAGACTGTGTTGGAATGGCATGGGTCTCAGGCTCCCGTATGCTTTGGACACATTTAAAATAACAAAATGAACAACAGGCACAGAGCTTACTTTTGTAACAGTTTTTTTGTTGTGCAGTTAACCTATTGTTCTAATACATTTATGGAAATCTTACACATTTGACAACTAACAAAATAAAAAGACAAGTATCTAAAGGTGCACTGAACTCAGGAAGGCACCCAGGCAGGATTTTCCCAAAAGTAAATATTCTGTCTGGAACAGCTTGCTCATTAACACTGGGTCTGTAGAGCACTGCAGTTTCAGCAAAGTTTCCAGTGCCACTGGAGTTATTAAAATTGGTACCAGAATATCACTTATGACAGAGAGGTACTCGTCCTCCAAGCTGGTTGCAGCACATTGCCCTTGAGCATTGTCTGTTACTTCTGCTTTGCTGACAGATCTGCAATAGCTCCTGGTAGCTTTCTCCTGTCTCCAAATACCCAGCAGATGTGCAGTGTTTCATTTGAACTGGTTATCAATCAGGGTTCCTTTCATCTTGGCTTTCTTGGCTTCCAACTCAGCCTGATTAAGAAAATTAAGACATAGTGAAATGATGTCTGGATATATTTCCTTTCAGTGTTCCAATGAGGTTTGGTCATCTTGTCTGACCACTGCAAGCTTTTCACACCAGGAGCAGGAGTAGCTCAAGTTCTTTGCTGACTCCCTCCTCCCCCGAGGTACAAAACAAGGACCACCTTTAAAATCATAAAAAGTCCAAGACTAACTGCACAGGAGACCATTTCATACTTTCTGTCTTCAGGTGGAAGCTGCACATTTTCCCCTTGTCCCATCTACTACTCTCCTGTCACAGCAGGTAGGATCAGCTGTGATGTTCTTGCTATTAATTCTTCAAGTGACCCTTCTGGTAGTAGCTGCGGTGGCAGGTCCTCCACAAGGGCCTTAGCTTGCCATGAGGCGTCATGGCAAAGGCCTGCTCTGCCAAGCATTAGGGGTGCTCTGGTTGGCAGAGCCATGGCCTGCTTTCCCCTTCCTATGTTCCTTGTCCCACAGGTCATGGAAAGTCTCCCTGCAAAAGCTCTACTGGCTGCTCTTCAGTTAGCTCCATAGGTAACTGCATATAATTTCTAGTTCAGGAGGACTACAAGAACATCTTCTATATAATTGTAAAGGAAAAGTCATCCTCACAAAGCTACAAGTTACCTATGACTGCACCAGGACCTCTCCCTACTTGTAGTCCAATCTGCAAGATAGCTTTTGTGTACAAAGCCAACAGACCTCAGGGACTGGCATTCAACACTGAAGAAAACACTCACCAACTCCTGTAGCCTTCTTTTGCTCATGCCTTTGCGTTCCAGCTGTTTCTCAATCACTTTTGCATTCTGTGCATAGGAGTCCGCAATCTCCCTCTGAAACACATGCAATGTCACTTTGCAACAGCAAACCCTAAACTAACACCACCTCATCCAAATGGTGAGACATCACCAGCTCTGATCAGTGTCAGAGACAGCTGCCCAGTTCACATGTGACTGCCACTAAAGGCAGACAAAACTCACCGCTTCGATCTCCTCCTCCTCTTCATCAATTGTGGAGACTGTGACAGAACTGAACTTGCCCATGTCTTTGGTCCGTTTGGTCATCATCACCTGGGTGAGAAGCAGAGTATTTTGTTAAACCCTGGCAACAGATATGCCACTAGGGATCACCTCCCCCTCCAAAGCTTTTAAGGCTTCTCATGCAAGTCATTAAGATTACCTGAACTCTGTGGGTGGCAAAGGAGAATTATCCCCAGTGATTTCTGGGCTTGGAGCTGTCATTATCAGAACCAAACTCACTGATATATATATATATATATAAAAAAAATAGAGGAGCCAGATTTTGAGAATCACTGTGCAGACTATCAATCTGACCTACTTACAAACTGAAACCTTCTAGTAACTGAGTCTAACTAAACATCAGACACAGCCTAGATTTCAGAGTTTATTTTGCTTTCCTTTAGTGCTAGGACTCCAAGCTGCAGTGACAGCTGTAAAGAAAAACTTAAGGCAGACAGGGAGAAAACACCAAACTGAGTTGCTGTTGTTTAGAGGTCCTTTTCTTTCTTTTTTTTTTCCCCTCTGCCACTGCCATTAAGTGATTTTACTCACCACACCTGTCTGAAAAGCAGAGATAGCTTTTCTACTCCTCCAAAGCTGATTACCTTTTTGGGAGGTTCTTGTTTCTGAGTGTATATGTTTGTTTTCCCAAAACCCTGGCCAAATTTGACCACAGCACCATCAACAATGAATGTCACGGGAGCATTTTTCTGTTGGTGTTGATAAAAGAGCAGCAGTCCACACCTGGAAACAGAAACACACGTAGCTGTGAGGAAACCCAGACTGTGGATCTCTGCAGTTACCTCACAGGTTCTAAAAGTCCCTGCAGAGCCGCTGCGGTCACTCACTTGCCGCACTTCTTCCTGAACTGCCGCTCTATGCCTTCTGGCCTGGGGAGAGAGGGAGAGCTTAAGAGGGGCGGGCACGGCTGCCTGGCTGCTGGGCCCCAGCCGGGTCAGGCGGCAAGGCCGGATCAGGGCAGCCCTCTCCCCGGGCCGCGGAGCGGCTCTCGGAGGGACCGGGGGTGGGCAGAGGCCGAGCCCGGCCGCGTCCCACCTGCGCAGGAAGACGCTCTCCTCCTCCTCCGCGTTGCAAAACTTGTGGGCGTGCTTGGCGGCGTCCATGACCCGGGCGCGGTCCCGCGGCCGCATCGGCAGCTTCTCCAGCTGGCAGTCTGCGGGGCAGCGGCAGGGCTAGGCTGGCGGGGCCTGCCCCCCGCCCGCGGCCTGCCCCCCGCCCGCGGCCTGCCCCCCGCCCGCGGCCTGCCCCCCGCCCGCGGCCTGCCCCCCGCCCGCGGCCTGCCCCCCGCCCGCGGCCTGCCCCCCGCCCGCGGCCTGCCCCCCGCCCGCGGCTCACCCAGAACCAGCACCATCTGCCCGCACAGGCAGTAGTAGACGTGAAGCGGCTTCTCCCCATCGTCGTACTCCTCGCGGTCGCGGGTGTCGGAGCAGACAACGGAGCGAGACACCACCTTCGGCATGGCGGCGCCGGGGCGCGGCCTCGGCAGGCCCGGCCCCCGCCGCAGCGCGGCTCCGCCCGCCCAGCGGCAGCCGCGGTCAGGCTTGCCGAGGAGGAGGGTCTGTCCCCGCTCCCTTCCAGGGTGTTTGGGGGTGGTGGTTTTTTTTCGCACGTTCTCAAGACGCGGTCGTTTCTCCTGAAAGCGGAAGCGGGGGATGTCGGTGGGCACCGGAGAGGCTAAAGGCACCCCGCTTCCAGGCCCAGGGTAGCACTGTATGCATTAAATGCAAATTACAAGGGCAAAATTTAGGCCTGATGTCATTCCTCTTAACAAACGAGCTGGGCAGAACTCTGCGCAGAGGTGCTCGGAACCGTCTCCCTTCACAGGCAGTTTCGGCCAGCTCTGTCGGAGCCTCCCTTGTCGGCTGGCCGGGATTTCTCGTGTTCCTAAAGGCAAGGCACAGGACCAAGTCCCTTCTTGACAAGCACCAGGAACTCATCTGTTTCTTGTTGGCTAGGCCGCGTAAAAGCAGCAAAGGTCAAGAACAGGAGACTTTCAGTGCAGCCATTAAAGCAGCACTTTTATTATTTTCTTTCAGCTTCTGTGAAAAGCAGTGGATTTTCCCCCTGTGCCTTTTTTCTGAAGTCACCTCCACACATGGCTATATTACATGAAGTTACAAGTGAGGATAAGCTAGAAAAATGGGACCTATCCAGTCTAGGCAACAGCGGAGGGGAATTATTTACTCCCAAAGGCTACTAAGAAGGGAGAAAAGAGATTCTTTTCCCTTAGAAAAACTCTCTGTGGAAGCAGAAAGCGCAGCATAGCTGATTGTGCTGGTTTTGACTGAGATACGAGTTAATTTTCCTCACAGTAATTTTCGGCTTGTGCTGAAAACAGTATTGATAACAGGGATGTTTTGTTATTGCTGAGCAGTGCTGACACAAAGTCAAGGCCTTTTCTGCTCCTCACCCCCACTCCACCAGTGAGCAGGCTGGGGGTGCACAAGGAGTTGGGAGGGGACACAGCCGGGACAGCTGACCCCAACTGACCACAGGGATATTCCAGGCCATATGATGTCATGTTCAGCAATACAAAGCTGTGGACGTTTGGCGTGATGGTGTTTGTCTTCCCAAGTCACCATTACACATGATGGAGCTTTCCTGGAGATGGCTGAACGCCTGCCTGCCGATGGGGAGTGGTGAATGAATTCCTTGCTTCGCTTTGCTTGCATGTATGGCTTTGGCTTTACCTATTAAACTCTCTTTGTCTCAGCCCACGAGTTTTATCACTGTTCACGCTTCCGATTCTCTCCCCCGTCCTTCCGAGGGGGAGTGAGCGGCTGCGTGGGGCTTGGTTGCCGGTTGGGGTTAAACCACGACACAGGTGAAGAGGCAAGACGACTCCTGCCGGTACCGAGCGACAGCGACGCCACTGCAGCTGGGCGGCCCCCACATACCGCCATTTCCCCGGAGAGAAACGGGTCCGCCCTCCCGCCGTGACGCCACCGGCCACGTCCCACCCCCGTCCGTCGCAGCCGTTGGTAGAGCCCCCCCTACTTCCCCCGTATTAGGCACCGCCCCTCGCCCCCGCAGCGCAGTGGTAGAGGCTGGGCGGGGGGGGGGAGGGCTCAGCGACATCCGGGCCCGCCCCCCTCTCCCCGCGCTGTTGGTACATCCCGGGATCGCCCGGCAGCCGGCGCAGGAGTCGGTGCAGCCCAGGCTCCCCCCCCCCCCCCCGCGTCCGTCTCAGTGGTAGGGGCCGCGATCGCTCCTGTTCGTCAGCGCTGCCGTTGCCTCAGTCGGAGCTCGCTGCCGCCGCCGTCTTTGGGCGCCCCGTGCTCCCTCTGATAGTGTATGAGTGATCTATAACCCTGAGCCCGCCATGTCCACTCCGGCCCGTAGGCGCCTCATGCGGGACTTCAAGAGGTACCGAGGCCGCCGGCTGAGGGGAGGGGGGAGGGCAGGCGGGAGGAGGACGGTGGGCCCGGCTCTACCGGGGGAGGAGGGGGGCAGCACAACATGGCGGCGGGGTAGGGCGCGCTCCGCTGATTGCGTAGCGCCGGTCGACGCTATCTGCCTGCGGGTTACGCTGTTTGCGCAGGGGCGTGTAGCTACCTGCCTGCCTGGGTTACGCGAAGTGCGCAGGGGCGGCGGGGCCGGCGCCTTAGCCCTCTCTGTGACCCGCAGGCTGCAGGAGGATCCCCCGGCCGGGGTGAGCGGAGCCCCCTCCGAGAACAACATCATGGTGTGGAACGCCGTCATCTTCGGGTGAGTCGGGCGGGGGGCCGGGGGCGGCAGGCCGCGGAGCTGCCGCCGCTCTGCCTCCTGGGGGGCTCAGAGCTGGGCTGCCCGTGGGGTAACGCTGTGCTCTGCTTCTTCCCTCCAGGCCCGAGGGGACCCCTTTCGAGGACGGTAAGTGCGGCTACTTGCGACCCAGGTGTTTGGCTTTCTCGGGGCAAACCGCTGCAGTTTGTCATGGCTGTGGTGTGTCGCTGCCGTGGGCTTGGCAACAGGTGTGGGCTTGGGGATGGAGAAGGGGCATGGGTGCATATTCACATAACCACACATCCGTACGCTGGACTTACGTCTGTGTCTTTTTTTTTTTTTTTTTTTAATGCTACTCTGAGGAAGTGCTGTAGGTTTAGATTATGTTGATTTACAGAAACATACAAATTAGCTTGTAGGGGCTTGCTTGTAATTGCTACATCTGACTATCCTAAGCCTAATTTAACATACCGTTTTAAGGATCTCCAAGCTTTTCTGTTGAACCCTGGATCATGTTTTTAGGGACACTCGGGTTTGGAGAATCGTCAAAAACCTGGTATAGAACAGTTGTAATTTGTTTTGAGTTCTGTTTTTTTTCTGATGCTGGAAGTGTTTTGCAAGTCAGTCCCAACATGCGTCAACTGAATGTTTGAGGAGGTTCAGAACAGATTTTTTGAGTTTTATTCTCAGCATCTACTTCACTCTGCTACAGTCGGTATCATTCAGGGTTAAAGGTTAAAAGGACTTTTTAATTTTAAAGCTGACTAAATAGGCCCTTGTGTCCTAGTAGTTTCAGTCTGGCTTTACTGTCTTTTATAACTTTACTTGATGCTGTGTGAATACTTCAGCATCGTTGTGAAAACTTGTTAGGCATGAAATACTGTCTAACTGAAATCGGTGATGCTTTTTTTTATTTTAATAAGATACTTTCAGTGCAGGCTATAATTAATCCTAGATCTCCATGACTCATGACATAAGCATAGGAAAAATTCCTTAACTCTTATGTTGTTCTTGGCTAACTTCTTTGTCTCTGTTTATCCTCGGAGGTAGCACCTGTGGGTATGCCTGTAAATTGCAGATTGTTTTTTTTTTTCTGTGAAGATTTTAAATATCAGGCCTAAGAAAACTCCAAAGACTCCAGTTACTTTTTAAAATGTATTTGATTAGTTAAGAAACTTGCTATAGTAGCTGCTTCAGGAGTCTAATGTTTAGAACTTGACTATTCTGTAACATAGCATAATACAACAGGTAGATTAAATGTATTCTCTTATCTCATCTTGTAAACCTTAAAGAAGGGCTCCCTTAAACTTCTGTGACGGTTGCTAGAGATCCTTAGGTTCTTGGTGCACTGCCACTAATAGAGGGATTCACTCTTTGGGCCAGAAAGCCGTCTCCTTGCAGTGTTCTGAAATGCAGGTTGTTTCCATGTCCAGGCTCTTATAGCTCAGTGTGGGGTTAGCAGGCTTTTTCCCATATATTTCCATTTAGTTGCAGAAGGTTGGACACTGCTTTTGAGAGCCCTGACATTGATTTTTGTCGGTGCTTTCCACTGTGGCAGCATTGTGTCTTTATCTTAAATACTTAGGACATGTTGCACTCACAGCAGTTTGAAGTTCAAACAGATGCTTGAGTCTGCTACTGCTGTCCTACTGCTTTGGTTGATCTAATAATGCAATCTTGGTTTGTGATGGATTGCTCTTTTCATAGCAAAGTGCGTGTTTTCACAGTATGCGCTCAGGAAAACAGATATGTCCTGTGTTGCAGGATATGCTTATCTCCTTTTCTCTGGGACATATCTTACATTGTGCTAGATAACAAATACTAAGTGGCGCCTAGAGATAAGGGTGTGTTAGTGCCTCAGCTGTGCTTTTCCATTAAGTGAGTAGAGTAGCGCAGTTCAGATAATGGTAGTACAGTTCAGATGCAGTTTAGCTTAATGTGGGTAAAATCAAGGGAATTTTTATTTAACAGTATTGAGCTGTTAGCTTGGGCTTGTTTTGTAACTCTGCAGGCCCTTGTGAGTCAAAGGTACACAGGAGCTCTGTAATCCTTGTCCTGAAGCCTTTGCAGGACAACGTTCTTCAGAAGTTGCTTTGTATTTTCATTTTTTAAGCTCTGTCGCTTCCTAGTGATACTGTAAAACTTCAGGTACCTTAGTTCTTGTGAAAAGTAGCCTGTGAATTTTTGTTGTAGTTGAACTAGAGGTGTAATAATCTCAATATTGTGAGAATTACTGTTCTTTATCCTCATTCTGGTGAAGCCCTTCTCCAGTCTGAGCTTCTGAGGTTTCTTAGCTTTGTCTGAACTGAAAACCTTAAGTTCAAACACGTTTGTTTACTTGCTGTGCAGCATAATAAAGCTAACAACCCTCCCTCCCCTCCGCCCCCAGACTTCAGAGGGTGTTTTCACAACTTGGTGCGCAGGCTGACTTGGCCTAGGAGCAACTACTAATTTAGATCAGCAACATAACTTATGTCTTCTGGTTTAAGAGGATTCGATTGCAGGTGTCTGCAGTAGGACCCGGGGGATATTTATCCTGCCCTTCACCAATATCCCGCCCTTTACCATATTTCTAAGAATCTATACGTGTGCAGCATCTGAAGTGATAGTGCTGTCACAGTGATGGAAACCCAAGCTCTCCCAGTCCTTCAGACCTGTTTCTCTGAAACTGGATGATGATACTGTGGTTGGTGCAGGATTCCTGGCTGGGAGAGGGTTAAAGTAACACAGCTATTGTAGCATCCTGCCTTGCTGTGATTGTGCAGGAGGCTTGAACAGAGAAAGCAAGGCATTTGCCTTCTGTAGGGTTTGTTCCTCGTATATGGAATACGGATTCTGTATCCTCATGCAGGAGAAGAAGAGATCGTCCCTGCTTTATGGATGGTGGAATAGAGGGGGCTGCTCTCACTCCTTACAGCGAGAAGGGCCTGGCAGGAACCTGGGGGTTACTTGGGCCAGCGTACAGGTCGTGGAGAAGCCTCCCTGTTAGCCATGTGAGAGTCTTATGTCCTGAGGTAGAAGCAGATCAGGAAGGTGAGTAAGTACAAGAGAGAAAAGAGCATGTTCTCCTAAGATCAGTGATGATCCTAATATCAATAATGACAGTGAATATGATAATTCATGTTTTGAAATTGGCTGTTCAGGGTAAGTTGCAAGGAACATCACTTGAAAGCTTTTAAATTAGTGACAGAAGAGACTGGACGCTGAAGGCCTCATCCCCAGCAGTGTGTGTTGTGGTACCTGTTTCATTTGTGTGGGCTTTCAGTGTGAGTGGCCCTTCGACTTTGGTTCATCAAATCTCTGGATTTGTCCTTTAATAAACTGCAATAGCAAGGTGTTGCCTCCTGTGGAGCTCTTTCAAAGAGCTGTTGCTGCTCTCAGTCTTGGCTTGGAAATTTGAGTAGGTAGATACTCCAGCTGGAAGCTGTCTAACCACTTGCTCAGATTTGTGTTAAAAGTAATGCTGTTCTGTCCCTGGTGGGACAGATAGCTTCCCTTTCTTTCAGTAGTTTTAAATGGATTCTAAGACCAAACTACCCTTGTTACTGCTTTATTGGCCATCTTCTCTGTCCCCTCTACTCCCACTTCAATCAGTGTTCTGGAATAGCATTCATTTTCTCAAGTATGCTTATTGAACTCTACTGTTTGATGGTTTGTGCTCAGTTTTCAGCCTACTGCTTGCTTAGTCACTCTTCCACAGAAGAACCTACCTCATATGGAGGCTACTGAGACCCAGAACTGGGGCAGGGAGAGGTGGGAGTCTCTTCAGGTTTATAATCAGATCTCTTTTAAGAATTCGATTCTAAAGGTCCAATGTTGCTTGGGATTGTCACCGTGTAGGGAAGGAAAGGTAGTTCTGAGCTGGTGGTTGCAGCTGGTAGAAGTTGTTACTAACTTTCCAGTGCTGGCTTTCAAACTCATCTCCAGTCTGGCTCTGTGCTTCTGGACTAGCAGGAGTAAAGCTTGAAAGCCCCACTGCAGGCTTCTGCTAATTTGAACAATCTTAACTATACTACTGTTGTTCCTCTTGTTTTGCAGTAAGATAGCATGCTGTTGCCTCTCTGCTCTTATGTTGTTAGGCTGCTAATAAAAAACGAACAAGAACAAAATTATTTTTAGGATCTTGAGACTTTCCACTGCTGTACAGAAAGCTCTGAAACATCTGTACTGTGTCTTCATATGCGAACTGGAATGTCAAAGCAATGACCTTTATTTCTTGCAACTCAGTGTTACAGTTTCTCATCTCCTTATAAAGGAAGGAGTCCCTGGGAAATACTGCAGGTCCTTGCTGATCTGAAAAAAAGGAAAAGGGGTTGAAAAATCTGTTCCCTGGCTACCAGTTGTTGGCACATGTTTGCCAGACAAAGGAATACATTAATTATATTGGTGCTGGAAAACTCCCTCACAGTAGGAAGCAAGGATGAGCTTTATATCTGAGCCCCTGAGCTTTAATTTGCACTGAGGTTGGAGGGGAAGAAACCTGGCACTGATATGTAAGAATGTCTTTTCAAAAAAGGTAATATATCTGCCCTGGCAGCTTATTACAGCTGTTACTGTAAGGTACATTCCTTTTACAGGAGAGCTATATATTTATACGAAGGTGCTTTAGATGTTTCTCACCGGGCATACCCAGGGACTCCATAAACTGCCTCCCAGATTGGTTGGTCTGAGGCGATAGCACGGTAAAGAGAAGCTTGCATGTTTTGAAGTGGATGATGTAGAGTTCCTTAGTTAGTGATCTGAATCACTAGCAGTGCTTTGTCCCTTGGACCCATATTTATGCAGTGTAGTTGACAGACTTCTTATTCTTAGATTGTCATAGCCTGAGGAGGAGGGCTAAAATAACTTACGTCAGTGCAGGCTGTCAAAATGATTGGGTTGGGACTTAACTAGAGTTTTTTGGTTTTGCTTAATCAGCCTTTCTCAAAGGAAGAGTAGTTAGTGTGAAATAAATGATCAGACTTTCTGTCCGATTTGGATGCTGCTTTCAATACTACTTTTCTACAATAAGACCAGATTACCTTACAGTTATTGATAAAAATTATTTTTTTGAAATTTAAAGAGGAAAGAAGAGTAAGAAGCTCCTTGTCATGATAGCATATTCTAGTCTTTGTGACTTACTAAATGATAGCCTGTTACACAGATGGTTATACACCCACTTGTGTTGTTTTTACAGTGCACTGGGATCAGGCTTTGTGGAAGAAAAACTCAAGGGCAGATTTATTTCCTTACACAAACCCTTTGACTGGGGTGGTGGTTTTGTCAATAAAAGTAAGTCACAGGAGATACTCTGGTACCAGTACTGTCTAGGACTTCAGGGGTTAATGATTAACTCCAAAGTGAGTAGAAGAAGCATTGTGGGACTGAGCAATCTGTATTCCATAGCCAACATGCATGGATGAGCACGACAGTATCAGTTTGTGCTTGTGGAGGGATGCTGCTTATTCATCCCTTGTGTAAATTCATTCTGAATAAAGGTTACTTCTCTCTCTTTCTCTCTCTCTCTCAACTCCAGGAACTTTCAAACTTACAATAGAATTCACAGAAGAATATCCGAATAAGCCACCTACTGTTAGATTTGTTTCTAAAATGTTTCATCCAAATGGTAAGTACTTACACAATGCTTTTTTTTTTCTTTTTTTAAGTTACAGCTTGCTATAGTGCAGTAGAAAAAGGTCTATTTATTATAAAAGTTTCCACTATCTAATAAGCTAGCAAAATTCCAGTGTGGTTCCATGTAGTTTTGGTAAGGATGAATATGGGAGCAGTGCTCAGACTTGAAATGAAAGGGACAATAAAAGGAGCCTCTTACCTTTAAGGTGTTATGGCGCAGTATTGATGAGACACTCTTCTCTCTCAACTGCCGTTGTAAACCTTACAGAATAATATTTTGTACTTAAATAGCAGTGCCTTGGACTTTTGTCCATACGTATTGCATACATAGTATAATGACACTGCTGAATGTAGTTGTCTTTTATCACTGTTCTTCCCCCAAATGCCTCTAATACCTTGAAATAAAATGATGCACCTTGAAATGTAGTGCTAGTTTCTGACTATAGCCAGTGATAGTAAGATTGTTTAATTAGTCCCCTTCCTTTGTAGTTAAAGGTTAGAGATGTATTCCTTGCCTCCAAACAAATATTAGCTTTGTGAAGAAATACCAGAAACTTTCAAATGTCACAAGTAAGCATGTGTGGGTAAAGTGCACTGAGGGAAGGTTCTTCTAAAGCTGCTGTCAGAAAGGTGACTAGGCACTGACTGTTGTAGATACTTTCTGGGGGAACCTTATGGGTAAACAGCTTGTTGCTTGTGTGCTTTATTTGGTTCGCTTGTGCATAGCTTAGGTTGTTTTTTTGCCTTTAAAATCTATTCATGGTTTTCCATACTGGTAGTTGCAATATCACAGAGAAGCTTGATGTTGAAGAATAAGCAGGGGTCGAGATTAAATACCTCAGGCAGCTGTTGGTGACAAGCTTCACCTCTTCCTACCTACAGGCTTGTTTGCTGGATTTAAGTCTGTCAGACACTATTGACTTTTGTAGTGTTTGTCACTATGTAGGTTTTCAGGATCAGGCAGTGCTGGGGAAAAAAACTGAGTAGCTGTACAACTTCTGTTTTAAGCTGTTCTTCTTGAACCTTTTCTAGTCTATGCAGATGGTAGTATATGTCTGGATATTCTTCAGAATCGTTGGAGTCCTACTTACGATGTCTCCTCCATCTTAACATCCATACAGGTAAAAAGAACTCTGTGTGAAAAAGCAGAATGAAATTAGGATGCTTTGACAAAAATAGCTCAAGGAAGCACATCCCCCCCACCCCCACTAGCCAGCATAGCAGCTATACCTTGATATTGGCTAGACTTCCCAGATGCACATTGACCAGGCAGTGACTGCAGGTGGTCACTGAAGGGACCCATCCAGCGATGGTGCTGCTTGGCTGTCAGCTAAAGAGTCACCTACGCTGTTAAGAGTACGACTGATAGCGAAAGCTTCCAGTAACTTACAACTGGAGTAACGCAATGTAGCTTACCTGTATCTAGATGAACTTCTGTGTTCCTGTTAGTATGGGCAGTTTAAGGAATATGTTGGAAAACTGTGCATACTTTCAAGTGCCTAAGAATCTTTTTTCTCTTTGCACAGTCTCTATTGGATGAGCCAAATCCTAACAGTCCGGCAAACAGCCAGGCAGCTCAGCTATACCAAGAGAATAAGCGGGAATATGAAAAACGGGTCTCTGCAATAGTAGAACAGAGCTGGCGTGACTGTTGACCCAGGATGATGCAAATGAACACTCTGTTGATGAGGAAAATAAACAAAGTGTCTGAGGCATCTTTTTCCTCCTAGCATTTACTTTGAAAGCAGAATAGCTGTTGTGCTGTTGCCACTCTCCCTTGCTGAAGCTTCTTCTCCTTGGACATCAGAAAGCACCCACTTTGAAGTCAAATGTTCTGTACTTGGGTTACTTGCAAAAGAGTTACTGATGCTGAACTCATTTTCTGTTGTCCCTCTCCAGTCTTAGGGCAGTATTGTGCATTTCTGTAGTGTACACTAAGCTTTTAATTGTAATTGTGTTATACACAGTGATGCTTATGTGTAGCTTGATAAAAGGGATGTTTATATACATACACATTTTTTTAACTGATATTAACTAAAGTGCTGATCTGTCCAGGCTGGTCATTTACCTCTACTATTGGTTTAGACCCCACTGCATTTGTGAGTACTGAGTGAAGAACTAACCTCTTCTTTCCCTTTTGTATTGGTTGATCAACCTCTTACTCATGGGGAAAAACCCAACTCTTAAATTGATTCCAATTCAAATATATAGTAAGACTGTGGAATGCTAGTTACTTCTGCACTGCACATGCAAGATTTATGTACAGATATACATAAATCACTACAGTTGTGGTACTTCAATCTTTGCTTAGGGTGAGAAACAACCCCTCCTTTTTTTAAATTATTATTTTAAAGGATGTGCCTACAGAGACTGCTTCAGTAAGTTTCTATAGTCCTGTCACTGAGGCGTTACTGGACAAAACCAGGTAGACCTGTGGTACTCTGAGCAAAAGACCTTCCACATTAAGGGAAGAGGTAAAAGCTGGAGTGTTCCAGTGGTGGAATTACTCTCCTTCAGTGTCTTTCTCCTGCCCCTTATCTTTAGCTGAGAAAGATAAGTTCTTTGGGATCTAACTTTGCCTTGTGGAAAGTTTTAGTAAAGTATGGGGTAGGCACGTGAGACTCTGCAGTTTCTGCTCCTCGTAGATTACTGTGTGGTTTGTGCGAGCTACTGCTGCATGCTTGAGTTAGTTTCCCTTCAGTTTTATGAAAGTAATTTTTCAACACAGAAAAAAAACCCCAAACATTTGTAAGTCCAGACTCACCTTTTTTGTAAGGCTAAGTTTGTACCTTTGGATACAGTACCTTAAGCAGCAGTGTGGGATGAAACCTACAATTGTGTTGTCCACTGTTCCAGTGTCTTTTGTGTGCACATTGGTCTGTTAGTTGAGAAGTTTAACTTTGCACAAGTAACCCATGTAAGAAACTGTACATTTTTCAAAAGTTGTAAATAAAGTGTAACCTTAGTGCTTATTGTATAAATAGGCAAGAGGTGTAGAACTGTGGTTATTTTAACTGTCTGCTGTGGGATCAAGCTCCAGGTAGACTCCTGCAGCAGGACTGGGCAATCCTTCCTGACCTTCCGTGCAGCAGCAGCTGGGCCCATTGTAGCACTGGGATAATAAACCTGGCCCTTCCAGCCAGAAGAAGGAGGAAAGGCAGGCCGGGATCCACTCACTGGTGGAGAAATGGACACAACGCTTTGCAGAAAAAGCATGTGCAGGAAGCTTGGCACCATGTTACACCTGTGAGTGAACTGTTGTTGATGAAAAATGATGATGAGTTAGTTACAGCAACTTAATGAGCTCAGTAATCAATTGATACAGGAATTGTACGTACTTTCCTCCTGTCTTATGAGGGGGGAAAACAGCATTTAAAATGACTGACACATCACAAAAACTGGTGCTGCTGCTCAGCTCTACACAAAAAAGCTACCAGGCTCTTTCAAAAAAATCAATCAGTTGGGATTTTTACCTGCTGTGACAACAGCTCACACCCCCAAACAGGCCCTTTGACATGGAACAGCCTTCTACCACTGAAGTCCTACCCCAAGTATACCTGCTGGTTTTCCTAAAGGAGACAGAGTCTCTTCACTGGGCCCATGTACCAGCTGGGTGCAGCAGCTGCTTAGGTGTGTGTGGAGCAGGCAGAGCAAGCCACTCTGCCTCAGGTAATGGCATTTGTTTCTGAAGCATTCCCTCTGCAAGACTTTCCCAGTTGGAGCCAGTCAAGCAACGAGCGCCTTAGTGGTACCCACTAAGTTACAGACCAGTGCAAAAAAATGCCAACCTCGGCCCTGCATTGAGGGGATGACTGAAGCCAACCACAAGTCTTATCCCTGTACCAGCTGTAACAATTGCTGCCAGCTACTGCAAGCAGAATCTTTCTGAATGGTCCCAGGTCCTCCTTGTGTTGCAGCAGCCCTCATATCAGTCCTTCCATGGTGGTTTGTGTCTTGCTAGTCACTGAAAAAAAAAACCAGGATGGAGTGGGCCCTTAAGGCAGCCAGAAGCAAGAGCAGCACAGAGCTGCACATCATCTTTACACCCCTTAGCTAAGGCCATCATCCACTAACAATTTTAAACCATGTACTGGCTCTCCAGAAAGCTTATGGCTACATAAAGAGAAGGAGATGGAGAGGTTGGCAGCTCTTGAGCTCTCAGGTTAACACCCAAACCTGCAGCCACTAGCAAGACAGGAAGGTGACAGCTGGCAAAGATGGGTGGCCCAGAGCCACAGGTGTTACCCAGGACAGGAACAGCAGCGCCTTGCACAGATGCATGTTGCATGTACCCCTGCCAAGGTACTGTTACGTTTAGCCAGTGCTTCCCCATCCCCAATACTGCAGTGGTGCTCTTGCTGCCTTTCTCAGCATCACCAAGCATTGAAGACCTGGGGCACATCCAAGTTGAGGCTGGAGCTGCACTCCTGCTTGCAGGAATATCTGCCTAGAAAGTACCAGGCTTCTTCCACTCCTACATCACCATCTGCTAGAGCCCAGCGTTCTTGAGAGCAGATTTCAGAAGCAGAGAGAGGAAACTGCACACACAAAGACCAAACAACCAACACACCTTCAGAATTAGATGCCGGATTATTTTTCTACACAGACAGCCGCAGCATGATTTACTTCAGAAGTCCAAGCTAGCAGAAGCTGTACTCCAGCCAGCCAGGCAAAGAGAGGAGGGAATGCTCCTGCTCTTCTTCCTGAGCAGGTCCTACCTGCCAGGGCAGCCTCTTCCTTTGCAGACTGTGGGGATGAAAATGCCTCTTAACTGCGCATCACCAGGATACCCTGCTTCATCAGTAGAGGTCAGCCACCCTCTCCTCAGCACTGAGAGTATTTAAAAAGAAAACAGAACAGGAGGTAGGAAAAACCCTGGAGGATGATGTAAAAAGACGGAAAGGCAAACATAGGCAGCAAAAAACCAAAAGCAATAGGTGAGACACAAGCCAACTGGAGAACACACAAAAAAATACTTCATTAGCACTGGCTTCACACTAAAGAATCATCAGCGGGCCCCACTCGTGACAGAAAAAAAACCCGGCATCTCTAGGGACGTCTCACTCTTGGCTCTTCCAAGGTCAATTCCTAACCTCTACGTTTTCCAGGCAGGAAGCGAGCATTCCTCCCAAGGCTCATAAAGCACTGTCCTGGGGTGCTGCTGGTGGAACGGCACAGGCTGAAGTCCGAGTCCACTTCCTCAGAAAGGAGAGGAGCGCTCCGGCCTCCCGGCAGCATGTGCCAGTCCTGGAGAGACGCCACACTCACACCACACCTCAGAGCAACACTGGAACATTTACTTGTGAATCACCCTTGACATACATAAGCCCAGGTACAGTAATGGAGCAGAGAAACAATTAGGCACAGATTTGATTTCGCTCAGGATTAAAGAACTTATATTCAAAGTAAAAAAATAAGTTATGTAACAGTCCCCCCAAGTGACACAAGCATCTTTGAGCGTGGGCTCTGCATTTACCTCCAGTTTTTACATTTCACACTTTGCTGTGGTACTTGGACACATCACACAGTGCTCCAAGGTAAAAATGCACTGGAGTTACCTCAGTCCGAAACACTGATGATCAAGGTGTATTCAGTAATTCTCAGTATGGGAGATTCAAGGTAGAAATCTATTAATAAAACTGTACTGTTAAACTGGTTAAGGACATCTCTCCACATACATACACAGCAGAGACAAGACCTTGCTATATATACACCTCTCTCTCAAGAATAAATGCAGTTTTCACACTTTTAATACAAAGTGTGACAAATCCTGTTTTTTTCCAGAAATAAAACTTTATTTTTATTGTCATTCATACCAACTTTACATACAGGTTTACTCCCCCAGACTGCATTTCTTTTGCTTTTTATTTTTATTTTTTAAAAAAAAAAAAGCTTTTTTTTTTTTCTCTCCTCCTTCCTTGGTCAAGAATAATAAAGAAACTATGATTTTAAGTGATGTCAAATTCCTTCTCGTTGGACATGTGTTTTTGCTATTACAAAACTATTAAAATGTGGAGGAACAAGTAATATCAAAGACACATACAGTAACAGCACTACTGCTTTTGGGTTGTGCTAATATACTTGAACAGAACTTGGTCGGTTCTAAACGTCTAACAACATTTCAGAAATTATATTAACGAAGTAAAAGACTTTAGCGTTAATATAACCCACAACAAGAAAAATGCAGCATCTCTTTCTTTAATTGAGTATCTAGGAAGCTCAGTCTCTGGTAAAATGGGACACCTGACCTCAGTTTGCTTGAGGCATAATAAGCTCATAATGCCCAACCTGGCCTTCTTGCTTCAGCTGGTCTAACAGATCTTCCTTGCGCCGCTTTCGGCTCACCACCAAGTATCTGTTGTGCCCTTGCCCGTGAGATTTACTTTTAAGACCATATTTTTGGGCGATCTGATGTATCTGTTTCCGCTCATCCATGGTCAGTTCTCTAGAGAAAGTCAAGTCAATGTGACTTTCTGAGCGTGCATAGTTTCGAATGATCTCTTCGATATCTCTTTTAGCTATTTTGTTCACCCTTTCTACATCAAGCCCAAGTCCTTCTCTTTTAAACTGCTCCTTCACTGAAATAGGCTCTCTAATTCCTTCACCATCTTTCCCTAGGCCACCGCCTGTCCAGCCCATCTTTCTTAAAATTTGATTCCCAATGTTGTCTTCTTTGATCTTCTGTTTGAAAGCCTCTTCTGCTGATCGACCCCGAATCTCATTTCTGGAGATGACATCTTCGACGGTGCCTTTCTTCAAGTTATTAACAACAGTCGGCTGAGTCTTTTTGAGGATTTTCACAGCTTCCTCTGCTGCCTCATGTTTGACAGATTTCTTCACTCCGACTGCTTCTGCGATGAATTCATCTTCAAGCAGCACCTTGCATTTCCATCGCATGCCAGTCATCCTTTCAAAGACATACTCCACCGTCATCTTGTTGAACTGGGCAGTGTCGTTCAGCGTACACACTGGATTACTGGAGTTCTCATAAACCACAAGGTCCTTCAGGTCCTTCTTCCTTCCGGAGCCCCGTGACGAGCAGCCCACTTTCTGAACTTGGGTCACTTTGATGGCTGCTATATTTGACTGCATCTTCTGCAGAATTTTCAATGCCTCCTCAGCTGCTGCGTGTTTGCTGGTCTTTTTAGTGCCAAATCCCTCAGCTAGGCAGTGATCTTGTAAATACACTTGACAACGCCACGAGCGGTTGGGCATTAATTCATATTTATATTCAACAGACATTTTGTTATACGAGGCAGAATTGTTAAGTATTCCTATTGCGTCACTAGCATTCTCTGTGAGGACAAAACTAGTCCAGTGTTTGTTGCTGTTAGTGGAACCTTTCACAGATTCAATACCAGGCTGCATCGGGACACAGTCCCTGTTGGCAACTACAAACTCCTCATGAGGTTTGAGAGCAGGAGGGAAATCTGGGCGACTCACGCCTGTCTCGCACACCACCAAGTCTTCGTGATAGGTGTGCCTGAACTTCCGCTGAACAACTCTAACTTCCACAGACTTCTTCAGGAGCTTGACTGCCAGCTCCGCGGCTCGATCCCTGGATCCATTTTTGCTGCCAGCATAACCAGTGGTCAGGTAGACATTCTGACATCGCACTTCACAAGCGAAACCGTCTGTTAGGAGCTTCTTGCTCTTGGGGAGGTCAGCAGGGGCGATTTCTTTCAGAGGAACATAAATATATTCAGGATTTGTCTTGCAGGCCTGAATTGAACGTGTCAGAAGATACGTATAGTTAATTTTATCAGTCCCAGTGTTTGCATCTGGGTTAGCAAGGTTTTTCCAGACAGCTGCTGACAGTTTCTCAATAAAACTCTGCTTCAGCATTATAGCCGATGGAGGGAACGTCTCTGATGCAGACTGGACAGCTGAAGGAGACAGAGAAACCTGCAACATGCTGCTTGTGGTAGAGTCCATACTATTCACAGCCGCCTTGGCTGCTGCTGCCTGGCCTGCAAAGCCAAACCCAGCTGAGTTGGAGAGCTGGGGATCCACCTCCCGTGCACTTGCAAAAGAATCTGTACAACTTTCAGCTGGCTGCACTATGCTGTTTGTGTTTGTCTCCTGGTTCACGTCCTCCATTTGGTTATCCAGGGAATCTTCCTTCTTGTCATCCTTCACAGCACTGGTGACAAAGTGTATGGGTTCAAAACGTGGTCGCAGACGGAACCTGGGGACCATCTTTTTGGGCGGCTCAGGAATCTCTTCCGGCTGCAGACCTATAGGGTGGAAGAAAATGACAAGATTACCAATACGTGCTGTGACAGGGAGACAGTGTTTTCACAGAGGGATCTCCAGGAGGAGCCTGCAGGCTCTGAACACAGGATTCCCACTTCTTAGCCACAAACCAAAAGGTTTCCTTCCAAAGACATTCACAATTGATCAAAGAAGACCATTCGTTCTTGTGCAGGTCACTACAGTGGTATTCCCAGCTCCACAACTACCACACAAAAATCTCTACATATTTAGTTACATGGATTTTAGGTCTGAATCACTTGCTCCGCGCCTCAACATTGCCCACTGAACCCATCCAGTCATTTCTGAAGTTAACCCATTCAGAACTACTAAAATCAGTAAAAACTAGGGCCAGTAAGACAGAACACCAGAGCGGAACTAGAGCCTCAGCTCCGACTCTGCCGCAGGATGATCTCGGATAAACTACTTTATCTTCAGGTCTTCTCACTTGACAGAGAAACACAGCGATACTGAACCCTCCTTTCCAAAACACGCAGGGCTGTTAATGACAGTGTTAATAGAAGCATATTTTCTGTAAATATCACTACCCTTGGCTGAAGGACACCAAACATGGAGAAATCTGCCCGAGCCTCAGGCGACACCTGCAGCCCCATTACACACCACTGGCTGACCTCTTGTTTCTTAAGCAGAAGAAATGCAAATGAGGCAGAATATCCTGATATGCACAGCTACTGCAGAGAATGAGGATCAAATAGCTGATAAGCAAATACATTGTATCTAGAAGATGGTTCTACAAGACTTCTGCTGTGAAAGATTTAGCCCCCACATGCTGAAGTGGTACATGTGTATAATTTCATCAGAGGAGCAAAAGGCCACCTCAGCTCCTTGGAACGAGCTGCCTAATACAATGCGTGCAACTGTAATATAGGTCAGGCAACACATCTGTCTAGACATCACACTACCACAGCGTACTTATCATAGCTTACTTCACTGCAGATGAAAAAAACATTTCGCACACAGCATAAACAGACCTTCATATTAAAATCAGCTGACAAAGCTCTTACACATGCGTTAAATCCTTTGGTTATCAGTTTTAATGAATTATGGCAAGGTTTACATTTCTTGTGCCGTTTGGTATTTTGATGATTGCACTGCAGCAGCATCTAAAGGCTCTCACCAGCAGAACAGCTCTTTATGCTGTCTGTGTAACATGCAATAGAGGAGCCTTCACCTCAGAGCTGCTGCCTGAGAGACAGCCAAAACTTGGCAGAAAAGTAGTATTTTTCTCAGTTTTGCAGCTGGCCCATGGAAGCACAGAAAGATTGCTGGGTGTCAAAGGAAAGAAACTTTGGCAGCGCTAGGGATTATATCCAAGCCTAGGAGTCCTGTGCTGTCTGACCATTTGTGCTTTAAGCAGCCAAACTACTGATTGACGCTGCCTCACAAAGCAGGGGCCTGCCTGCTCACATCCACAACCTCCACCCATGAACAATTCCCCGTCCCTCCCTCCAGAGAGAGGGCAGGGAGCTCTGAAGGCACTGGAGAGGAGCCAGTGGACGGAGCCGCTGAGCTGCCAGCCCTCTCTGCCTGCTGCATTTCCTCCACTGGAAAAGTGACAGCTGGAACATCCATCCCTGAGACCATAGGACTGGGATGACATATGCAAGACTCTTCCAGGCCCAGTAGGGAGGAAAAAAATAAAAGAAATTACACCCCCTCCCCACTCCCCCCGCAATGCTCCAAGCTTGGGTCATAACTCAAAATCAACAGGCTGAACTCCAGATCTCCACGCACATGTACAATCCCTTCTCAGGTCGGAACATCACCCCTCACCACAGTGAAGAAGGGCAGATGATATTTCATTACATAGATTCAATTCCCTAACACTATCACCAGGGAAAACCAATTACCTGGTAATTTCAATGAAAAATGCTATTTTCTTAAGCAAGAGAACTCTGCATGAATTATGTACATCCCACAACACGACAGAAGAGGGGAAACAGCTGCAGTCTAGCAGAGTACATCGTGGTCGCTTCTCTTCAGTTTGCGGTGCTCGCACTCTTGGAGGCAGCTCCGTGGCGCGTTGCTCTCCCCACGCTCCCGGTAATGCCCACCGAACAGCGACAGGGAGGGGTGTCTCCTTTGACACACAGGCAGATGTACTCACTGTCAGATGGAGAGCGGTATCTTTTTAGCTTCCTGCTAGGGACCAACTCGTACGTCCTCACTTCCCCGATATCGATGCCTTCAGCCATCTTGAGAACCTTCTCCATGACCTGCAAGCCATACCTGTGTGGATTCAACAGCAAACCGCTTTAGAACTGGTGCCACAGGGGCAACAGACACACATGCACACACAAGCGTTTATTACGCAAAACAAGAACTAAAGCTGGCTGGGACATAGTAACTCGTGCAAGGGAGACGCTCCTCCCAATTTTGCTGGAGCATTAACACGGGACCTGGATGACCGGCCTCACGCCGTAGCTAGTTCAGTGCTGGCAGGCAGCCTGCACACCAGCTAAGAAGCTACCTGGCTCTAAGTAAGCCCATCTGTGAATAACAAACCATGCATCCACCAAACTGATGGTGTTTTAACCTTAAATTTAAATACATTATCTGTCAAAATATAACATTTGGCAGAGCTGTTAGGAACAAGAAGGAGCACAGGGGTATGGAGAAGAAGGAGTCTCCGTGGGCATCACAGTTTCAGTGAACTAAGCACAGGAGCGACTGACTGGCACTGAAGTCTTGTCTGGGTCAGCAGCCACAGACCGCATGTCATCAATACTGAAATCACGGATGTCAGATGATCAAGGCACTGCTCAGCCTTTATCGACCACTCTTTAAAAAGCCATACTAATTTCTAGCTTAGTAGCTGTAACTGAAACGTTTTAAATCCCTGAGCCACGACAGTGAAGTGAAGTGGCTGTAACTAGCTCTGTGCAAACCCTGACCCTGCTGCAGCACGCTCGCAGTTCCACGCAGGCAGGAAATTAGCCTCTGACAGCTTCGCACTGAGGTTCAGAAAGGAGAAGAAGCAATCTTGCACATGTTCCACGGTGTGCTCACCTTCAAAACTCAAAAAGCATCAGGTCACTGCCCATGGGCAGGAGTCTACAGCTGTCCCAACAGCTAGTGCTGCAATAACTTGCACCAGCTTTTAAATACCACTTTTCCAAGGGCTCTGGAAATGTACTCGCTCTCCACTCAAGAAATGCCCTTCCTGTTCCTGATTTAGAAGGCCAGGCAGAAATTAAATCCATTATATGACCAGGCAAGAGCTCTGAACACACACTACTGCAGTCCCTGCTTCACCTGCAGGTACCCAGCAGAACTCAGCCCCCAGCAGAGGCCGTGGAACCCTGCACGGGAAGAAAATGTCAGAGGGATCAAAGGGAGGCGGACAGTGGTGATACCCTCATCCTCCCGCAGCCAGAAGGGAGAGGGGTGGGACTCTCTATTCCTCTCTCTGGCTTATGGGGAGGAGGGTACATTACCTCTGATGGAAATATGAAGGACGATGCCCTTTTCCAGCAGGGTGCAAGAATAGGCTTAGATTTGACATAAGTGTGTCACTTTTTCACAAAGGATGGAGATGTTTGGGGCTCAGATTTCTGCCCAGAGGAAGATCAACCAGTTGCAACATGTGTTTGTCTAACCTGGCCTTACAAATCTCAAGTTGTAGAGACCGCACATGGAGGCAGAGGAATCCCACGCCTCCAATGCTTGACTAAAGTCTCCCTAGTGTGACTTAAATATGTTACCTCTTATCCTGATCCCAGTAGCTCTGGAGCATAATGCTTTTCTTTCCCTCTCCCCCTGCCATTTTGCAGCCACCTTTAACATATCTGAGAATACATGCATCTTCTCTCATACACCCCTAAACTAAAGAAATCCTATTACTTAACTCCTTCTTCACAAACCACGTTTTCTAAGCCTTCTGGACATTCTCCAGATCATCCCCCTGCAGAACATTCCTTCAGGTTTCATCAGCAAAGACTCTGATTTGTATTTAATCTGACAAACAGGTTGTCTTCAACCTAGAAAGTGAGCAACATTTAAAAAACCACCAACAACAAAACAAACAAAAAAACACCAAACCAAAAACCAACGAACAAACTTAAAGCAACAAAAAACTTTCAAGTTATTCACTTGATACAGCAACAACAGCTCTTCCCAAGCAGCAAAAGGCAGTTCCAGAGAAAGCTGTGGGTCCCCTCCCTTCCCCAGACAGCTCTAAGTAAAGCTGCCAACTGCTCTTTAACAGTGCAGCGTGTTCACTGGGCCCGTGTGGCGTGTTTACGTTTATGCACAACACAATCTTTGGGGAAATATCCTCACTGATAACGGCTCTGCACCGCATCACGCCTAAATCTATTGCTCATGTCTCCCCTGAGAGCTGCAGGTAGAGATGTTCATCATGGAAAGTATGTGCACTTACACGCTTAAGTTGCATCATTTTTTAGGATTTGAGATCTTGCCACATAGTTACTTCTGTTATCAGCACCCTATAACCATATTATTGCATTGAATCCCAAAAGCACTATCACAAAGGCAGCCCTTCATTAAGACAGCACATAAATGCATTAAAGCAAGCGAATGGACCAGAGAGACTATATCTTAAGAGGATATGCTCAATTTTAACATACTATTCAAGCTGTGGAATTTGAAGCTTTTAAAATTTTTAAAATTTTAAAATTTTAAAATTTTAAAACTGTCAATTTTGGTGCTTGCAGAGCAGAATCGTTTAGTACTTGGACAAGAAAGAAATAAGAAAAATGGCTCTGGACAAATGACACAAAATATTCCCAACAGGACTTTGGGATAGTAACATTAATAAAAGTCAAAGGATATGCCCTTCAGTGTTTACAAGCTCCTCTGTCACCGCACAATTTGCTGCAGTTAGTCATTAAGCAGTTGCTTCTGTCTTTAAAGCCTTATGTCCAGTTAAAAATAATCACAACATCAAAAGCGTCACTGAGGACGTAGGTGACGTTCTGCAGATCTCCACAACCTCGCTAGTTACAGTACGGACAGTAATCCTGAAGAAGGGAAACCTTTTCCATTCACCGGGCCTATTTCTCTCAGAAAAACTTAGATTTAAAGGGATTGTCTAAGTTGCTTTACGCTTAGTGGGACACTTTCTTCTCACTTAAATGACAAAGCTCAATACCACACGCTTAACGAGTCCTCAGGGGTGGAACATCAGAACCACTTTCGAAACACATACACTTTTTCAACAGCTTGCTCCCCTCCAGGTACAAATACATGCATATTCGAGCAAAGAAAACTGCCCAGAAACCGAAGTCCTCCTGCACCGGCCCCTTCCCTCCCAGCTGTGCTGCGGCTACTTTTCAGAGGGCAGCTGGGGCCGAGATTCAGCCGAGCAGAGCCGGGCCGGGGCGGCCGAGAGGAGAGGCTGGAGGGAGCCTGAGCCCCCTCTCCTCGCCCGGCGGCGGGGGCTGCGCGGCGCCCCAGCCCTGCCAGCGGGCCGGGCTGCCTCCGCGGCGCCTCGGCCGCCCCGAGACCTCGGCGGGACCCTCCCGAGCCCGGCGGGCACCCGCGCCTGACAGCGAGCGCCAGGCCCGGGCAAGGCAGCGGGGCCGAGCGGCCGGGGCCCGCTACGGCCACCCCAGGCGGCCGCCTCAGGGCCCAGGTCCTCCCCACACCCCCGGGCCCACCTCAAGGGCCCCCCGCTGCCGGCACCTCAGTGCCGGTCATGTCCCGCCGCGTCTCACCGGCAGCCCATGAAGACGTGGTTGGTCCAGAGGACGGAGAGCGAGAGGAGCTGGTCGATAGCGGCACCGGGGTAGCCGTCGAGGTGGCGGAGGATGAAGCGGCGGCGCAGCCCCCATTGCCGCTCGGTCTCGTTGTACTGCCGCCACTGCTCCAGCACCGACTCGGGCACCCGCTCCGGCTCCGGCGGCGGCATGGCGGGCGGCGGCTCGGCGGATGGTCCGGCGTCGCCGGGGGGCCGTCCCGCCGGTGGGCGCCGAGCCGCCGGGCACAGGCGCGCACGGCGGAGGAAGCGGCCCGGGCGTGCTGCGGAGAACCAGGCCCCACGTGCGGACCAGGCCGCGGCTCCCTACGGACCGCCGGGGAGCGCCGGCACGGCACGGCCCGACCTCACCCCGCCGGACCCGGCCTCGGCGTCGGCCCCGGCTCCGGCCCCGCCCCCGCCGGTACCGGTGCCCGTGCCCGTGCCCGTGCCCGTGCCCGTGCCCGTGCCCGTGCCCGTGCGGCGGGAGCTCGCCCCTCCCCTCCCCGACCTCTCCCCTCCCCGATCTCTCCCCTCGCTCGCGCTGAGCGGCCCGGCCGGCGCCGCGTCACGTGGCTGCGCGTCACAAGCGCGCGAGACGTCGCGAGAAACTGCCGCCACTGCCGGCCGGAAGCTTCGGCTCTCTCGCGCCCCCTGGCGGCGGCCGCGGCGGGGCAGGGCGCAGCCCGCCGAGAGTCGGCGGGTGACGGGGCTGCAGCCGAAGCCTCTGGCAAGCCCCAGGGCGGGGAGACCGGCCCGCAGGCACACCCCGCCAGGACGGCCGAGCCCCGGCCTGCCCTGACCAGCGCCGGGCGCCGCCCCCGCAGCTCCTCCCCGCCGGGCACCGGGTTGGAGGATCCCCAGGCCTTTCCCCGCCCTCACCGGGGCCGGGCCCGGCCCCCGCCAAGCCTCCCTCGGGGCGCTTCTGAAAACGGGCAGCGTAGCGCTTGGCGCGGCGCTCCTGTTCCCTGGGTACCGGCTGGCAGGGCGGCGGAGGAAAACCGCCGCCACACCTGCGGCCCCGCCGCGCCTTTTCCTTCCCAGCGACCCCGTCAAGCTCCCGTCACCCTCCGGGCCCCGCCGCGCGCTGAGCGGGCCCGGTGCGCGAGCCCTGCAGCCGCCGCCCCGCGCAGCAAAGACCAGGGCACACACGCCGGCTTTCGGGGTTTTTATTTAAAATGTGCATTAGCGTTAGAAAGGTATCGGGCGGAACGGTGCTGGTTCTCGGACGCTTGTCGTGTAAACGTGTAACTCGGTGCAGTGCTCGCGCCCTTCGCTTTGTAAAAAGGCAACAAAAGCGGGAGCGGGGAAGGAAGATGGCAGCTGGGACAAGCCACGCAGTGAGCGGCCCAGGGCAGGACGAGGACGCCGCACCCTGCTCACGGCGGCGCTGGCTGGAGCACTATTACCGTTACACCAGCCGTCAGCGTCGCCAACTTTTTTCTAACTTCAAAGAACAAGAGAGGTGCGGTTAGTGAACAACAAAAAAGTACCACTCGACCCACCTCCACCAGCCCATGGAGCTTGTTTAATGAGGTGGTGAGACACAGGAGGACGCCAATGAAAACACACAGTTCTTCTCACTTTATTTCTTTGTTAAAATTAAATATTTCATGGCTGCCAATAGAGCAAGTTGCACCATCTTTGTATTTCCTTTGATTCCGAATGCACAGTTTCCAAAACCAATCAAACAACAGCATATTGAAAATATTCCTCAGGCTTCACACCTCATGGAAGCCCAATAACATTTATATTATTAAAGACAAAATTAGAAAAAAAATATGCCCATAACAATGTTTGAAAATGTATTCGCTACATCGTTAGTCCAAACATCACATTTCTGTTGCTCTTCAAAATTCCAGGTAAACAATCGTTTCCCCCGTATTACCCTGTCTTGTCACACGAATTACAAGACACTTCAATTTTAGATACCATGCAAGTCAGTAAAAGAGCTTCTTTCCAAGACACTAACACTGAAGATTTGTTCCCCCCCTCCCCAGACATAAGCCCCTTAAACTCTTCTAGAAGTGGCAGTCTTCTCCCTCAGACCCAGTGCAGCTGGCGAAGACAGATTAAAAAAAGCTAGAGAGAGAAAAGGGGAAAAAAAGAGAAAAAAAACAGAATATTAGCAAAAAAGAGAGAGACATTCAGAAAGCAGGAAAAAAGAGATGCAACATGAAAACAGCTGACAGGAGAGATGGAACCTCCTTGTGGTACCTCAGATACTTGAATGAAATCATACAAGTAAAAGTCTTTTTTCTTTAAAGTCTTTAAAAAGACTTTACATAATTTTAACATTCTAACAAGGCAAAATGGTCAGGAAGAACAGCCAGTGACCTGCAGCATGGTTAAAAAAAGCCACGTTAAATGGTTCTTTTAGCAGATAATCTAGAAATCACTGACAGGCTGATAATGACTGGTTTTGGGAGCAGGCTGACATTCAACAGTAGAAGTAGTAGTAAATACTCAAATTATTTTAACTTGCTTAAAAAAAAAGAAAACAAACCATAAACCACAAACCAGTCGAGGACTTCTATGGGAAATAAAATAGTATTTATGGTGAAACAGAATACCTGAGAAAATACATTGCAATCAAGAATTTTAACTGCCTTGATTGCTGGAAACGGAGGCCAGACCATCATTTCATCTGGGCTACTGCATAAGGTTTGCTGCTGCCGTGCGCAGCTAGCCCGACCAACAGGCTGTATGCAGAAACTCCTCGGGAGGCTTTAGCTTCACCCGCACCACCTTTCTAGTAAAATTCTCAGCAGCGGCTTGCACTAAAACCAGCATTACCTATCGCGGCTAGGTCTGAGGCCTGTTTATCTTCCAAAAACCCAGGATTTGAAGGGTTTTTGTTGAAACTATTTGGCAGCACGCATCCTGATCTTTTAGCAGGGTCAGGACGTGTGGATTTACCCACGTACAGAGAACTTAGCCTGCACACAGTGCGACTGAAGGATCAGGGTCACAATAAGCAAGTCTGAAATGGAAGTGAGGATCATATGCTAGTCTTCAGGTAGCATGAATTAGCAAAACAAAAAATAAAAGCAAATAAAAAGAGATAGATGATGTCATGAAAATGACATCAAGTATGAAGAGAAAAGTGTTTTTTATCTCTAACGATGCGATAATTAAACGAAGGTGGTGGTGTTATTTTAACGTCACCAATAAATACATTTCAACTGCGTTGTTATTTCGCCAGCAAAAATAACTCACAGAACTTATCTCCGCATCCCTTATTTATCTGGGTGGAGAGGGACCAGGAGAAAGGGGAATCCATGAATTGTAGGAGAAAAAAAAATTGCAGGATTTAAATTTGCAGCATCCAAAACCTTGTTAGGACTAATGTTACATTGTTTAATAAAAGCAATAACGACCAGTACATAGTGAAGACAGAATCACAATGAGGATATAGGAGAGAGCAAGGGTAACACCATGGGAAGATCACAGCTGAAATGCTGTCAGGTTTTATTAGACCCTCCGATTTAACAAGTAAATGAAGGTCCATTCCAGCCCATTGTATTCAGGGGTAATTACTCAGTACAGAGCCATGGGTTACTGTAAAAGAAGGGCAAAGAAAACAAAAAACAAAAGTAGTAAATATTAACCAGAATTCACTGTCTGATGAAGTCTTTATTTAATAACAAAACTCATCCAGAAATACACAGAGAAGACATCTGCAACCACACCACAGTTGCACTTGGCCAGATTGAACTCCTGGCCCCAGTGAGCAAAACACCCTCCTTTTTAGTGCAAATCTTGCAGTAAAACAAGGCTTTTGCTGAATAGAAAATATGAGAAGCAACCTGACAGCATCTGTACACTTCTAAACAGATGCCAAATAAAAAAAACATAAAGGTAATACTTTTTGCATTAAAACCAGAAATTGTTGGAATCACTGAGAAGAAAGTCAAAGAAACATCATCATCTTTCTTCACAAACACTGATATGTACAGCAAGGTGACCAGCTTTCCCTGAGATTGGATCCAGGATGTGCATCCAGGCCAGCACACTGAGAGGGAGACAAGGCAAGAGATCCTTCGTGACCCCTGCAGCATTCAGAGAACACTTAGTTGCAAACCGTGGATCCAGGTTTGAGAATCCTCCAAGCCTGGGGACTAGAGGTTTGGACTCAGGCCCATGCCTGTGAGGATGTCAAGTTTTGCAAAAAGTCCTTTAAAATTATTTGAGTCACACATGGGGGGCGGGGGCTAATGAGGGGTTAGATACAGCAACTTAAAAAGGGGAGAGGGCAGCCAGTCTCTTGAGACAGCATGTCTCCCCATGGCAGCATCGGGTTGCCTTCACAACAGTCCCACGACAGGGGCTAAATGCACACCGCCACGCAGCCGTGCTCTCTTACCATGCAGCCCTCGCACAAAATGGAGGGAAGAGACAAAAAGCTGAGCAACTGAAAAGAGGGGACACTAGCTCTACGAGCGCTTGGCAGCCTGCTGCTGGCCAAAGGGGAAGAGGTATCAGCAATGAGCATCTCTTGCCAGTTCCACGCGGGCTATTGCTGAGTTCTTCACAAGAACAATCATAACCCAGAACAGACAAGGGTGCAGACTCTTGCTTAAAACAAAATGATGAGCGCAGGAAGGGAGCAATGAGTAAAGGTGAGCAAACAGGCACAAAATGGCAATAGTTGCATGTTAACCAAATGTGGGGGCATTCGCTTCTGGTGCGAAGGGAAAGGTTCTACAGGAAACCCGAACTGAAAATGAAAGAAAAAGGCAGATTAATGGTTTTATGGATTAATGACAAAAAACAAAATAAGAATATAAATGTTTCCTGACACACACACACACAGAGAAATGTTGCTAAGTGTTAATAAGGTTTAATTTGATTACAAAACATGCTTTATGCAGACGCACATGCATACACGCACACATACTCAGCAGTGGGATGAACCACATTTATCTCCTAAAACAATCCTTTCACAGTTTTGCAAGCTACGCGGCTCATCAACTGTGACTTGTTTGTATCCTTGCAAAACAGTGGAGCCCTGCAATACTTTATGGATCAATATGGAGAGTATTTTTCTGATTTCTGGAAAAGTACCATATATACATATTTCATTTAGAAAGGACAAATGCCCATTCAAAAAGGCACTGTCTGCATTTGTATAGTAGGAACAAAGAACTTCATTTGATACAAAGCCCAGCACACAACAGTGTCCAGTTATGAGGACTGCCAAAAACAATCCAAAACCAACAAAAATCAGTAATGTTCACTCTAGCTGCACTTTAGCCGTGCCTTCGTACTCAGCACCAGAATGAACACTGTTATTCTTTGAGCTTATTTTTCCATAATCAGAGAAGCAGAGAATTGTTCTTTTCATTGTTTTACAGTTACCATTGGCAGCAGAGACATTCATTGAACTGGACTGCTCACGATGACAGCAAACTCCAATTCAAGTCACTGCAAGACCCTTCTGAAGCTCTTCTGTTAAGTGGAACATCCCACTGAAATTAAATTCACATGCCTCTCACTGACAGCGTAATGTTTACTTGCTTTTCCCTTTTCCTTGGTGGAGCTAAGGGGGAAGGAATCCTGGAATCAGCTTTCCCCTATTTTAAGGGCAGACCGTAAGTTTCTTGGGACTGTGTCCCAGAGAGCTTTGTCTGGAGGGAAGGGTGGACTCAAGGCTGAGTTTTTAGGGTGTTTCATAGTTAAGTGCTGCTGTTCCAACAGGTTCCTTCTCCGAGAGACCTGCGCACCTCAGCCTGGGGTGCTGTCACCCTTGCCTTGGATAATAAGTACTGCTGCTCTGTCAAAGCAGCAAGACATTCCTGTGGGAGCTTTCTTCTTCCTCTCACCAGAGAATCAACAGCAAATTAAAAAAGCTCAATTAAACACACTCAACCTAACTATAAGGAGGGCACTGTCATTAGCAGTTTAATAACCCTAATGAGGATGCTGCTCTCCTGGCAGGAGGGTGCGTTTCTTACGCATCTTTGTTTCAATGAGCCTTCATTTTACAATAGATGCTGGCACTTCGCACTGCAGATGCTTGCTTATGGCCGAGTTTGTTAACCCTTTCAGGCAACCATATCTGTTCCACAAGCCTGCCCGTGACTATGTGGCCACCTTATATCCCTGCTCACATGAAGACAGAGACAGTCTGGACTGAGTCACAGCAACCGGAGCAGAGCAGACTCACAGCACACCACCACTGACAGGGCTCTGCTCCAGTGGGAACTCTCCATGCCTTGGCAAAACTCCTCAGAAACTCGGATGCTGGCCTTATTCAGGGGGAAGTTGCTCTGGCAGGCTTTCTGGACACATCCTGAATACAGCCCTCTTCTCCCACTAGCTTTACCCAACCGTGGGCATACTTGGCACGGCTCCCAGGAGTGTGGGTCTGTGTCTGTCTGCTACAACTGAATATCCAATCCATGGGTGACCCATTTGACTATTAAAAATGTCATGAAGTCTCTCAGTCTATCTTCAGAGCTTTCATTATCTACTAAATGCCCAGCCCATCATCTCTTGTGGTTTTGGACAACCAACTATAATAGGTCAGCAGGTGAATATTGGTTTGGTTACTTGGCAGTAACCTCTTTAACACCCCCTCATACATACATACACACACACTCATACACACAGTTTGGTGATTCTCTGGTGCTTTGGGACAAAGGAAAGCTCTAGGTGTGGCAGATTTTACCATCTGTTAGTAAGTGGAGGACAAACTAGTCCCTCCTGGAAAGTAGTTCCAGGTACTTTCACCTGTACTATAACTACAAGTTACCACTACAACTTGGAGGGGTGGGAGGGAAGGAGGAGAAAGGGAAAAGACATTTTCGTGGCTAGCTGGGTTCGATCATCAGCACCACATCTCCATAGCAATTGTTGCCATAGTATCAACATGGCCTACGTGATAATTTATTTCTAAGGAAGACAGAATAAAGAAAATGGAGCCTTTAAACCTTTAAACCTTCCTGCTGGGAAGGTTTAAAACGAAGAAGACCGAATCCTTATTTTTCTAAGTTTCATGTCCTAATACTGAGTCTTTCTGCATTTTGCTTTGCAGAATCTTCGAAGACAATCTTCACTGCATCCTTTTTCTACAGCTGCATACGTAGAGAGGGACTGGTAGAGGAGGTACAGTAAGGGTGACAGAGATAATAGAGGCTCTGGACTTGCACAGGGTCTGCATTTTTAGGAACCGTAACTGATCCCACTGTGAGGTCTATTATTAGTTAATGACGCTTACCAGGACAATGTGCCTCATGCACCATGCAGCCAAACAGCAGCTAACTGTAAAACAGCAGTAAGAGCTGTAAGAGCTAATAATGATGATAATGATGTAACAACAACAATAAAAAAAAAAAAGAAACCAAGTAATGATTAGTGCAAATTACAGAGCTTGGGTTTAAAAGAGTTACCTGTGTAAGAAAAAGGCTAGTGTACTGCCAGCCACGAATAAACAAGATACAATTAAGCTACAGGTTGTGAAGTTCATTCATTGTTAGAGATATTTATGATCTAAATACTGAAATGAATTATTAAGGGCAATTGGAGAAGTTACAGAGTAAAGAAAGCAGCACCATTTCTAACACAACTATTTTACTGGAGGAGAGAGACACTTCCTAGTATCTTCCCAAGCCTTACTCAAGCACTGACCTCTCTCTTTCATGGAGTTTTCCATGCCTTTCTGTCTCCTTATCTGACAGGGACAGTACCAGTGCTTTTCCATATGGATGTGGTTGGTGTCAAGGAGCCCTTCTGAGATCAGAACTGCTTCTAGGAACAAGAGTGTGACTTGGGCCACAGCGACTAATTGCTCGTACTACAGGGCATGTCATCTCCCTTTGCTGCACTCCTGAGCCTGACTGATCTCAGGGCTGAAGTCTGCAGTCCTCAGTGTGCAGATGTCTGAGGGCTCTAAGCATGAAAGAACTCAATTGTGTATTCCTCACACAGTCCAGGCTGGGGAGAGAAGTCTGTCCCCAGTCAGTCTCAGGCTCCTCATTATGAAAAGATATTAAAACCCCCTGAAGGTAATTCAAAAGAGCAAATCAAAATACGCAGTGGAAAAAGGAACGGACAAGAGAGAAAAGGGCAGCACTAATTGCTCATCGCAAAAGAATGTTGACGTTGAAGCAGCTCCAGCTCAAAACTAAAAAGGCTAAACCAGGATCTTACTCTGGTTATTGGGTTTTTCCTCTCCTGTCTCATTTGATTCCAAACTTAACAGTCAAGGGCTATTTTCCCTGACAAACAGTTCTGTCAGCTCTTTGGGCACATGCCATATTGTTCGTATTAACTGCTCTTCTCCACATACTTAAGACTGTGTAGTGCAGGCAAGATTTACTCTGGATTTGCCCCAGGGATGTGCAGAGAGTGGCTTATGGCAGTGGTATAGAAACCAAGCCCTTGTTTATCTGTGCACCACTCTTTGTACACATGCTAAGGAGGCACAGCACTTTGTTTCAGGAAATGTACCACAGTGAGAAGAGCTACTCATTGCTAGGTGAACCGGGAGGACTGTTTCAGCTGTACAACTGGTTGCTCTCGAGCAACTGCAGAGCATTAGGAGCCTGGCATGGGCACTGCAGACGGCCCGGACCACAGGACCCTGACAAGGGGCTGGATCCTGTCACACCAGTCCCTGGCATGGGGAACTCCTGCTAAAGCCATGCAGGATCTCTCACTATTTCTGTGGAGGGCAAAAAGCTGATTTAGAGCTGGAGAAGAGTACTAGCACTAACAAGGAGCTATGACCTGTCCCCTCATTTTGCAGGTTTACATATTGCAGATTCCAGAATCTAAGACTATTAGTCTCCCTGAATAATTTCCACAAGTATAAACTTTTTGCCAGCCTAAACAAAAAAGACCCTGAGACAGGACACACACCTCTCTGGGGGTAACAGGACATCCCTGCTACCGACACCCTAACCTTAACAGCCAATATTGTTCCACTTCATTACAAGCACTGACAGACCGGGGGAGGCGCAGGGAATCTCAAGGAATAAAACCAAGTTCATCCTCTCCCATGCTGTCAGCAAGCAGTGAGGGAGGTTAGTACTGCTCCCTGCTCTTCAAGATGACAGCTAAAGGCAAAATGCTCCCTGCTACTGCTCAGCCTTACTAGGGATTAAACCTGGCTGCAAACTTTCTCCTGATAAGGACTGGCTAGGCTTGGAGAAAGACATGAACATCCAGAAAAATAGTAAAGGAGAACCATTACCAAAAAAATAAAATACCACTCTGTTAGCAACTTACTTTTTTCTTTCCTTATCTCTTTTAAGAGTTTGCGATCCTCCAGCCTGCTGAGCCTGAGATTGGAGCAATTCAGCTGCTGTCTTCCTTTGTTTAAATGCATTTACTTCATCATCCAGTGACTTCTTCTTATCCTCTAGCTTCTTTTTTTCATCCTGATGTAACTTCTTCAGGCGATCAAACTTTTCGTGCAGCTAGAGGGAAAGGAGAGAGGTGAGCAGGACCCAGCACGACCAAATATTCTGTTCACAGGAAAAGAGGAAGATGGAAGGATCCCATGAGATCTAAGCCTGCAAGTCCCCAGTGGTCTCTACATTGTTTCTAGCCCCCTGAGCTGACACTGCATAGACCAAGGGCAGGGAACAGTCTTCTCCCACAACAGCTTACAAACCACGCAGCATCCTAGTGATGCACCATTGCACAGACTAACAACAGACAATGGGGAGGGTACAGTCGTAAAAAAATTTTAGTCCATTTCCAGGGAATTCCTTATTCCAGGTAATGCCTTATTCCTCTTTAAAGGTCAGTAAATTAATGGATTTTTCACAACACTAAGGAAGTTGTATATGTGAATTTTTTATATACAAGCTTGTTTCAGGGGCTGTTTCTCTCCGTGAATTTTGCCACACTGCAACTCTCCATCAGAATCAAGACTATAGCATTTTCATGGTGCAGTAAGTTGTGTACTACAAGCACTGTGATCTAGTTTTGTCCTACAGGGTGAACACCTGAATGACCCCAAGTTAAACTTTAGACTTCTTGATAACAAAGTCTTAAACCACACGCAGCAGAAAGTGCTTAGGCAGCAGCTACCTACTTGGGAGTGGATCTATCACTCACAACCATAAAGAGACAAGTACTGCAGTCTTCACCTCTTTTTCAGCCTCCTTCAGCTCTGCTTCTTTTTCCTTGACCCTCTGGACAAACATTTGCCTCATTGCCTCTTCCTTTTTCTGCAGTTCCCCCAGAAATTCATTTCTTTTGGCTTCATAAGTTTCTTGCAAGCTAAAAAGAAAGGAAAGTCCAGTGATACGACTTGGGACAAACTCTGCTTCCCCCGAGCCTCTGAAATCAGGCCCTTACCATAAATATTGCTTGCCCACAGCACATTTGCTACTCACCCACCCACACGTGCCTAAGGTCTTCTTTATTCAACTGTTTCTGGGGTCTGTAAGCTATTGCACTTTTCTCTATGTTCAATGTTGGGCAATTCAAAGAGACCAGCTGGCAACAAACATTAGTTCAGAGGGACACTGCTGTATCTCTGCAGCACAGACATTTCTACTCCTACACTTCCAGTTTCAGAGTCAATCCTGCGCACACCCTCTGTGTTTTCACCTTCTCTCCTGCAGCCAGCACCTTTGCCGAAGTCTGGATTTATCTGACCTGGCAGGTTTTCTTGCTGCATTGGTTCTTTACGTGCTCTCTCAAGGACACACACACACGTGCACACAGCACATCCAACAATGCCTCTCTCAGTTCTCCTGTCTCCTCCAGGGATCCTACCTGAAGGGTTTGCTGTCTGGATCGGTGTCCTTGAAACCCATCTCTTCCAGTTTACATCGCCGGTACAGCTCATAGTGGCGTGTGTGGGTCTGTTCGCGAAGGTCTTCCATGTTCACACGGATCAGCATCTCCCGCAGCTTCACAAAGTCGCAGTGAGCTTCATTCTCCACTGTAAGAAGACACGATAGGGAGTAAGATGGGGGCAGAAACAAAGGTCTCTTCCCACATTCCCCACCTGTCTACTCCTCCAACAGGCTTAACAGCCCTTCTGAGCAGAGAAAACTGTCTCTATAGGCTTGACAAAAGGATTTTACAAAGGATAATTCCCAGTGAGATATTAAAGTCAAGCAGGCCCTTGCTCCTCTTACGACAGCCCACTGCCTCCTGGCAGAAGTATCACTATTCATGCCATGAAAATCCCAGAGCTCAACTCACCCTGCACTGTGCCCCAGGGGTACTGACGAGCTTTCATCATTTTGTTCCCTATTTTCAGCTCCTCCGTGCTCCCGATCACTGCAAACGGCAAGTGGGCCTGGAACACATTTAATGATAGCCACATTAGTCCCTCTCAACTCTGGCTGACTTGCCAGCACACAGAGATTAGCACAGCCACTGAGCAAGACAGTCGTTATACACACGCTAATCTCAGGGAGTCTAGTCACTGGCCACTAGCCCAAGACAAGGCAGGAGAAGGGAGAGTCCTTTACGGAAACCTTGTTAGTGCTACCACTCTATATCCTCTACCTGGCTGATCCTCCCAGCCACAGGGTCTCAGGTGAGATGAGCCAGTGCAAGACTGGCATCAGAATGACAGCTTGAACAACGTGCTGCGCGTCTCTGACTGCGGTGCTGTCCCGGGGGCTTGCCGTGGCTGAGGAGAACATCTGCACAAGCACAGAAGCAATAAAAGAGGTCTTGGAGCCTTCTTTATTTTATCCCCCCACCACTCCCTCAGCTCACACTAGACCACAAGACAACTTGCTCTATCGGATCATGAGATCGAAGTTCCTCCTTCACCCCCAGAGCTCAGAGCTCTTTCCTCCCCGCTTGCTTCAGCCCTGGTGAGGAAGGGCTGAACACATCCCTGCACTGGGTCAGCCTCTGTGTCCACATGTGCCCCAGGCCAAGCTGGGAAGGACTCTGCATTCCCTGGGGCTGTGCTGAGCTTGCCCCATGCTAAGACTCCATAGTGCCTCATGCTTCCTGCAGCTGTGCTGGGGCTCGCCCTCAGCACCCTCTCTCTCAAATCCAGCAGCACTCCATTAAAACTGGAACTGAGAAACCCAAAGGAGTGCCAATGGCTTTATAAAATCCTCACGATATTGATACTCTGCACAGTCACTGATAGACGGCTGCATAACCAGAGGACAAAGGAGGCCAAATCCAGGGATCACACCCATGAGGAGGGATCCTGGGGACAGCGGAGCAGAGCTGTACCGCTAGCTCAACTGTGCCTTGTTACATTCTTCAAGCGGAGACATACACTCCACAGAGTACAGTTGTTACAAGTACCTGAAGGCTAAGAACAAAAAGGGATTTGCTTTTCAAAAACTCAGAAATAAAAAGGTAGCTTCTTAGTAAAGAAGGTATTTTTTGCCTTCTGCAGAGAGACTAGGAGACTCACCCAGTACAAGCTCAGCAGAGTTGGAACAGAAACACTCCCGACACCTCTCTAGGCTCAGATCTCACCTTACATTCCCCTCATTCCCCAAACTCAGGCAGCCAAGCAAAACCCCCAGACACTGGTATCATACTTTGCTGCATTTCTCTGTTTTGCAATAAGTGAGACCTCTTCCCACCTCTGCTTGCTCCTGGGAACTGTACTGCATTCTGCCAAGCTGCAAAGAAGTCAAGTGCAGGGTTTCAGCACTTAAAAATAAAGTTGCCAGGTCCGTGCATCCACTCCTTCTGCTGAGTTTTGTGCAGTGACATTTGTTAGCTAGAGCTTTCAAAGTGTGCTGAGTTCTGGGCAATTAAAAGGGCCCCAGGAAGCCAACTATATGGAATGCTGGATTGCTCTTAAGAGCAGGTAGTGAAGTTTTAATTCTACAGATTATCTGAAAACTTGGACAAGTTCATGACAGCTGGTACAAGCAAAAGATTATGTTTTCTGCTTTCAGAGTGTGGCTCATACAGTCAAACTGCAAATACAGCAAAAGCGCCTGCAAGCACTCACAGAGATGGGCTCTTCAGCTTTTATTCCTTAGCCTCTCAGCTCTCACATGGGACATGCGCAGAGTAAGCGTGGCTGGCAGTCAGTCTGATGGGGCCGTCCTGGGCCATGCACAGGCTCTGTGCACTGGGGGCTCCTGGGTCACTCTCCATGCCGAGTTACCTTTGCAATCACGCTGACACACCAGCGCCTGGAGGGACACAGGCCAGCACGGAGCTGTGCCTGCTCCACACAGGGTAAGTTCCCTGTGGGAGAGGCCAAGCAGCAGAAAAAGGAAAGCGGTCTGCCAGGTTGAAGGAATCTGATTGTCAGCAGAAGAGTGTCTAATCACAAGGGGCAGGGGATAACAAAACCCTAGAGGGGAAGGAAACAAAGCCGTCTCAACTGAACAGCCTCCATATCGCAACATGAAGGAAACTCCCCTAGCCAGCTTTCAAAGAAATAACTTGCCGCTTCATTTCCACAAGCTGTAGTTTTTCCTGCCTTCAAGACAGACCACACACAAGCAGCAGCACTGTCCACAAACACTTCTGCACATGGGGTCAAGAAGAATCATCAGCGGTCCCTGTGGAGCAGGTCACTGCCTCTCCACCGGCTGCAAACAGGCTTTGCATGTTCCATGGTGTCCTGCTGTGGAGCCACTGTCAGGCAGCCTGACAGGGGAGAGGGCAAGCAGAGACCCCAGGGCCACATGACACCTTCAGCTGCTCTGGGAGGAACCGGAGACATCACACCACAGGGACATGCTAGCTACTGCCAGGCACTGGATGGGCTCTTCACCTACTGCAAGTCAGGCTACTCACTACGGGATGCGCTGGAACTCATCTGTACCTGTGTCCAGCTGCTGGAAACTCTGAAACACCCCAGATACTAAACGCTACAAAGGCTACAGCCTCCACTGCAGGTCTACACAGTGCTATTTCCAGAGGAAAAACCATTGCAGTTCTGTGGTGCCTGAGGTTTCAGGCCAGCCGCTCTCTGCCCAGGATGCGGGATCAGGCAAATATTTGCTAGTGGCAGCGTGCTCCCCATTGGTGACCCTCTTCTCCACAGTCCACCGGAGCTGCCCGCTTCTCTCTTCTTCCCGTCCTGCTGCTTCTGGGTGAGAGCTTCCAGACGTCCCTTCTGGCTTCTTCAGAGTGTCTATCAGGAACATCCCATGGTTGGCTTCTCCCACAGCTGTTAACACTTTTTGTCTGCTTCGTATCCAGGTCTCTGGGAGAGTGAAGTAAGGGGATTTCCAAAGGACAAAGTGACTGATGGAAGCAAAAGGAGCAATCTGAGACAGTGGCAGAAACGCCATGCTATGGCCACACAGGCACAGCCTGAACCTTGGCTGTCCAGGGGACCACCCACCCTCAACAGCAGTCACCTCCTCCACTGGTACCAACTGTTCGGCTGCTGTCTTTGCCAGGGAGAAAGTGTCAGTGATTTCCTTCTTCCATTAGCAAGGCAATTCCAGCTCCCACCATGTGGGACAGCTCATGTAGCTGCATGAGGTTTCATTTAACCTAGCAGGTGCAGGGAGAATATTTTCTTCAGTAATTAGACTAATTCATTCAAAATGGAAAAACCAATAGGGAGTTGAAAGGAGAGCTTGTTTTTATTTGATTTAAGAATAAAATCCAGATAGGAAGAGACCTAAAGAATTTTGGACAATGTTTTCTCTGAACATGTAAATATATGCTTGGTGGGATTATCAAAAAGACCAATCAGTTTCATGGAAAATCAGGCATCTTGTTCTAAAGATTTGTTTAATCTGATTATTTTCTAAATACTTCACTTGATGCCTTTGTTCATGGTTAAATACTTTTGTTTCTGATCATGATGGCACAGATTTTAAATACTTCAATTAATCAACTCCTGCCAGATCAGACAATATTTTCTCTGTTTAGTAAGCCAATTTGGAATGCAAAATACTCTGGAAAAAAATTCCTAATGCATCCAGCACAAGTTGATATAATAAAGTAAAATGCATATGAAACAGTGAGTTTGCATATTTTGAAGCCTAATTTTACTTTTCATGCACAAGACGACTAACACAGGTTACAAGCAAACCATTAAGTAATCAAAAGACCAGCCTCAATTTTCTCTGTAATTAAAAAAGAAAAAAAAAAAAAGTAACTGATCCAGAGAAGTTACTGGTCAGCAAGAAGCACTACTTGAGCATGAAGACTGCATTTACAAACTCTCAGAGATGTTGACCTGTAACAGGCAAAGACAATGAAGCTTTCTGTTGAGAAGTACAAACACAAAGGTTAAGGCAACTGATTTAAATCAAAGTTTCCCATTCCTCAATTTTAAACATGACTAAAATTGGCAATTTAAGTTATAAACCTAAATCAGCCCATCCTGACTACTTTCACTGGTCTCAATCCCTCCACAAGCTTATCTCCTGACCTGAAGCATAAGCAGATGTGTCTTATGTTACTAATAACATCAGTATTGGGATACAAGTTTTGCAGGTCTGCAAAACTGCCTTGATCAGATTCAGATCCTGGCCCGCTTAGTCCCCACAAACCTGCTAATTATGATTTATATCAGTTTAATGGAGAATTTAAAGAGTTGATCTCTGTGCAGCAGCTGACAAGCCAGAACGTCTACAACCCAAGACAGCAATTCCCTCCCAGGAGACATGTAAATGGCTGAAGGACAAGCAGAGGTTTACCTCCACCCTCAGAAGGGCCAAGGGGAGAGGATTTCTCCCTTTGTCATCACACCTCTGGTTCCTTGAGGAGGGAGTGATGTCGCATCTTCATTTCCAGGAGTAACTGTGCTGCACAATGAGAGCACTAAGCACTCAAAGATGCCATCACAAAACTACTCTGACCAGGAAACCACCACTGACAGCTCTTAAGTTAGGACAAACTTTATGTTTCTTTCAGGCCTCTCCGCAAAACTCCACAACTCTTGATATTGATGAAGAGACAACACAAAAGCACATCAGCTAGACCTGTACTTTATCACCAGCAGTTAAGCAGTTAACCCCTACTTGCTTTCCTGTAAAAAGCATTCTGGAAAATGGGAGCATGGTAAGAATGTGCTGCCAGAGGGGCCAAGAGACAGCTTGCTCTGCCTTTAGGGAGCCACAGGCACCCACAATGCTGGGAGCACCAGAGCCAGAACGAGCACTTGTAGGCACCTCAAGACATGTTTAGCCCGAGTTGTGTACTGTTTTTCATATGTTGCTGGTTAAGCTGTGTAACTCCTTGCCACAGGATCCTGGAAGTTCACTGGTGGGGGGCATCAGGTGATGCATGGCACAGAAACCTAGAGAAACGCCTGAGCTAGAAGTTAGATGCTGGGGAAGTTTATGGGAGAAGTGAAGCAACGTACACATTCCCTCTCTTCTTATATACTCCAAAAGTGACCAAAGCAGATCTTTAGGGACGAGAAGGGCCACTGGGCTGGATGGGCCTCTGGTCCCACCGTTGTGTTTTATTTCTCACATGAGCACTTGGATGTAGCTCAAGGGAAGCCACTGCTCTAACCAGCCTTGTTGTATCCCCCTGTCCATCCATTCTGGCCAACAGCACCAGAGCCAAAAGGCCAATCCAAACCAAGAACCCAGCTAAGTAGCTTGATGAATAATAAAACAGAGGAGTCCCAGAGCCAGCTGGCTGAAGGGGCTCTGCTGCAAGGACAGCCACAGGCAAGAGGAGACACCCGTGGAGGCAGGGCTTTCTAGGAAACACCAGCAAAACTGGTGCAAAAAATGCAAGGTGAGGAGCATGTCTGTACACCGCCTGCCCCTCACACCAGACAAATAATACCCACCTGATTAATTCATAACCCAGGACTGTCCTTGCCTTACACAGCCAGGCCTCACCATCTGTCCAGTTTCCTACAAGTCCCCCAACAGATACGCATTAAGGACAAGGAAGGGGTTAAAAGACAGTCTGTTTTCGACTAGAAAAGCCCACCAGAGAGGCAGTAGCCTACCACAAGGCTCTGCTAGCCTAGGGTGACACTACACAGATGAGATCCCTGTGAACTTCTCTGGTTTTAAGACACAAAATAAAAGGGAAAGTGGATTTAAGAAGTACCCCAATATGAGCCACCAACCCCTACAGTGACAGTGCTGTTCTGGGAGAGGAGGAAGAACTGAGTCACTTACATTCATTGTCCCATTTATCTCTGCCACTGATTCATCGTCTGTTGGGAACTGGTAGATCTGAACCCCATTACTGACCAGTTCGCTTGTGATTTTAATTTTAAATTTGGTCAGCTCACTCTTGGAAATGGCATCAGATTTGGCAATGATGGGAATGATGTTCACCTAGAAAAGAACAGAGTGGTAAGAAGTCTTCAGCTTTGTTCCAGGGAGTTTTTCCAAATCTGTAATACAACTTACAAAAACTTAAAAGTGCTCAATAAATCTGCAAGATTTATCTGCCAACCCAATCATCTCCACTAGCACAAGGGCTATTCAAGGTGGGGAGATGTGCCCTGGAAAAGCCGCAGCCTTTCTACCACACGCATGGCAAACCTGCCCAGTAGGAGTTAAAGGTGCCTACCTTGCTGTCAAGCTTCTTCATTGTTACCAAGTCCAAGGATTTCAGCGAGTGGCCTGTCGGAGCAATGAAGTACAAGCAAGCATGGATCCGGGTGTCATGGTAGTTGTGCAAGACCCTTTTTATCTTCAGTTCTTCTTGCAAGTAGGCTTCAAACTGAGCATCAATGAACTCAACGATGGGCTTATAGCTTTGTTAAAAAAAAAAAAAAGTTATACATCTCACAGTCAGGAGAGGTAAACAGTGCTCCTTTGCTTGCTTTTAAGAAACAAGCTGCTTGTCAGATTTCACTTCCCAAGACCAATTCTCTCAATTGCCTTTCCTCCCCACCCGTAAGAAATTTAAAAGTTGCACTACTGACAAGGAGATGTGGTCTTACATCAGAGTCTAGCAGCCTGTTTGACAAACACAGTACCGGAGATTCAGCAGAGGACAGGACACACACCATCCTCTCCAGGCAAAGTGGACTCTCATACTTTGAAGCGTGCGTGTGAGAGACTTTTATAAGGAAGGATAATCATTCAGGATAATGAGTAGACTCATTCGCAGCTGTGCGTAACCCTTGCTTGCACTCAGGGAGTGAATGGTTTGCTGCTCTCACAGCCCCGAGTCCTGCAGGTGGAAGATATGTCTCCATTCAATACTACCTTTGGCCAGTGCTCTGGGGCAGGAAATCTCTGCAACTCCCTTGCAAGGCCATCTGAAATACAGAGCCTGTCAGAGTCACAATGTAAAGGACATCACTGCATCTTAAACAAAACTAAAAAGAAAATCTAACAGACCTGCAGCAAAGCAAATCCCATGTGCAATGCCTCTGTGAAGATGCACCTTGGAGATGGTCTGGTGGAATTGCACGCCCCTTAACCTCCACACTCCAGCCATGCTGGGACACGAGCTGCCAGAGGTACTTCGCTAGCGTATCTCACTGCACGTTTATCATGCTTCCTTTGGCAACACAGAAGAGCCCTGCCAGAAGTGGCTGTTAAGCCAAGCGGTCACTAGACCACACTAAAAGTTTGGTCAGCAGCTTGCGGTCAGAGCAGCACAAGGAAACAAGCACAGATGCCCCGGAGCTCTCTGCTCTCCCCACCAGATGAATTTGGGCAGAAGGCTGCCAGCAGGGCAGCTATTGCTCTGACAGCATGAGAAAAGCTGCTTGGATAGCTGAAGCAGTGCTGACACACCACAGTCTCTGTCCTCTCTTCTACCTGTCCTATCCCAAAGAGATTACAAGGGCAACCCATAAGAAGGAAAGAGGAAAACTTTACAGTGCAGTTTGGCCCAGCCAGGACACAGGGGGAGACGCTGCATAAGAAAACCAGGTCACAAAAGAGCCTCTCTCCCCCTTCACTCACCTGTCCTCTTTGTTGATCTGATCCCCAAAGCCCACCGTGCTCACAATAGTCAGTTTGAGGTTGACATTGCTCTCCTGCAGGTCATATGTATTGGATTTCAGCTGGACCCCAGGCTGTGAGTGAGATGCTGGGTCACCTTCAAACTTGGTGTTGAAAAGTGTGTCCATGAGGGTGGACTTACCGAGGCCAGTTTCCCCTATTGGAGAAAAAGAGTTGAAATGTTCATATGGCTTGGCCTTCCAGCTTCCAAACGTTAACAGGGGTGAAACTGCATCAGATGAAAGCAGATCTCATGCTCCAAAGTGATCGTCTGGCAAGCAGAAACCATGTACAATGGGAGGTCTGTATTCCAGGCAAATTATATTTCACAGTCTAATGGCCATTAATATCATTAGAAAGTAGAGATGAAAAGAAAGAGGTGAAAAGGCAAAGAGAAAAGCATCATTTAGATCCTGCATAAACCCAAAACTACACTACAGAAGATGCTGTTTTCATTAAAAAGTGGGAGGAGGAATGGAGCTCATTGTCATTTAAAAAAAAAAGATGCTCCAGATCAATATGTCTCTAATAAGGAGCCACTGAAACAGCCTCCCGTGCAGAAACACTAAGAGTTGGTTCTAGCCCTACAGCAAGCTGTGCAGTTGGTTTCTTGTACCTACAACAGATTGAGTTGGGGGATCAGCCTTCCAGGCTGGGAGAGGACATGTTCTGTAACGTCTGGTTTCCATACCTTAGGGGCTACACAAGCTCTACAATACTCCAAAACCTACTTCCAAAAGTTCTGCAGCACTAAACTACTATTTGGATTCCATCTATCAACCGGGAACTATTTTCTTGTGTGGAAGGAAGAGACAAATCCAGAACACCAGTCTTAAATTTGCTTTAGATACACCCTAGGAAGAACAAAACAAATCCTTCTGTGCACTCATTCCACAGGGCAGCCTCCCTTACCATGCTCTGACAACCAAGCCAGCTTTCTGAGCTCAAAGGATCTGACTTTGTTTTAAAGGCGTAAGCAGTCTGGTTTGCTGCCCTGTCAGGGCTGTAGCATTTTGGGGAAACAGCAATTTCTGAGTTGCCCAGACGGCTTTTGCTGAAACTTCAGGAGCCAGTTAAACTCCACCCGCTGCAAGGGCTGCTCCTCCAGTGTGCTGCGGGACCACAGGGAGAACGTGTCCGGCTGAAGCGGCCTTCCCCTCCCACCCCAAGCCCTCAGCTCCCAACCAAGAAAAATTCATCACTTTCCTACTTCGTTCAGAAGAAAAGGGCTTCTTATTTTTGTAGGCCGAGAGCTCTGCAACAGATCCAAACTTGCATGAAATACCCAATTCAACAAGGGGAAACTCCTCCCCATCCTCCCCCATCCAAATCTCTGAGCCTCACCCCTGCAAGCAGGCAAATTCCTCGCTCCTGGCCCCAGAAGGGACTTCTCTCACTCAAGGCTGAAGTACATGACAGGCAGGGCAGAGCAAATCTACTGCTCTGGGAACTGAGGAGTCTCTGATTGCCACAATCATGTATGAAGTATCTTTCCAAAAGGCAGCAAGATTCATTAACATTTGAAAGTCAATGTACACCTTGAGCTGCAGAGCTGCCCAGGAGCCAGCTAAGAGCATGTGCTCCATCACCAATTGATGCCAGCTATGGCCAGAACAGCCACAAATCCAGTTGCTCTTTGCACCAATCCTGTTTGCAATCTGAAGGCAGAAGGTTGAGTCAGCACCAGGAGCTGGTGTTGCTGCAATCCCATGATGATGCACCAGCTGTACCTACAACACTGGTGAGCGGCGTGCACTGGCTCAAGGAAGGGAGGGGCACCCAACAAAGCACAAGATTATCTCTGTCGCTGGAGGAACAAGCTGGACCGTCCAGAAGACTCATGGCTGCTCACAGCAAGCCTTTTATTGACTTGGAATCTCATAGTCTGAGCTTTTGGGGTACCATTTGCCCCAAATGGGGAGCAGGTGCACAAAGCACAGCAGACCAGAGCATTGCCATGGTTTGGACAGGGATTTTGAGAGTTAACAGCAGACAGACCACACAACCCCGCCAGGACTTTCTCAAGGATTCCAGGAAAACAGCAGTGTAAAAAAAGAAAAATCTAAACAGCCAGAGAAGGCTGCAGCATTTCCAGAGCCCCTGCCAAGGGACGGGTGGGACAAAGCAGGGAGTCAGCTGCTTGCCTGCGAATGCCAGGATCCCTGATGAGACGTCTCGGGACAGGGGAAGCTCATCCTGCTGGGAAGGCAGCCCTGGGGTGTGGAAGCATCGCCCACACATCAGCCTGCAAACCAAATCCTGTGCTGCTATCCTGCACTCTCTGTCCCACTGCCTGGACAGTCCCGGAGCGAGGTCGGATACAGCAACCCACGCCCCAAGCCTCCAGGGCTGCAGGACAGGGTGACGGGAGCAGCAGTGGTGACCAGAGCAGGGAGCTGCTCCCTGCAGCGGATACACAAGGTCGCGTGTGAATCACGCAGGCTTCCGGGCAGACAAAACACCCTGTAAGCCACCTCTCGTTTCGGCCTCCCTCCTTCTGTAGGGTGAAAGGTATTCACATGAGGCCAAGACTATTGTTTAAACGCATCCTGAACCTGTTAATCATTGCCTACTTTAAATCAATCTAATGTGTTGTTTCCAGCAGGAGTGACTTTAACTGTCAGAGAGGCCAGGAGAAGTGCATAAGAGACGCAGGCAAATTTTTAAGATGGAACATGCTTTTATACTCCACCTCATGCCAGCTACACAGGGCCAGCAAAGGCAACTTTGAATTCACACGTTGAGGTTTTCCTTTTGGAAGGAGACGATCTGAACTGGTAAGGCATATTTCCCCAGGTAGGAGTTGCCCATCCGAACACCTACAACTTCGTGTTTAAAGCACAAAACACCCAGCCACTAACACAGTGTCTCAAACATGAAATCTGCACACCAGAAATGACATTCAGCCAACTGTCCCCGCACTGCGTAACCCCACTGACACAGTATGACATTAAAGCCTGCCAGGGAAGAGGAGGATGGAGGAGAGAGGAATGACTGTCTCAGCTAAAAGAAACACGACCTTAACACTGATGGAGTGACATGAGATGGTAAAAGACTGACGATATTGATAAAGTGCTTTGCTGTGTTAAATATGACGAGAGCTAGGGAGCAGTGCTACTTTGAAGGGAAAAATGACAGAAGAGAGGATTTCTGAATCTCCTGGGAGTTTCTGCCTCACACAAAGGCAACTTTCTGCTGGGTCTAAGACGTAAATGGTGCCAACTGCTTCTTGTAAGGACAGGCGTCCAGATGGAGCAGATGGTCTGATGAAAAGGACAAGTAGTCTGTGCTTGTTCCAGCTGACAGCACTGGAATCTTCTCCAAAAAGCAGAAACGATGAATGGGGATTAAAGGAGGCAGAATTACCGTGGAAAAAGCAGCGGTGTATGCAAACCAAGTGAGAGGCATCCTTGGCAGGGAGATTATTTCCTGATGTCAGGCTTATAGGCACACATGTGATTTGATCTCCAGAACTGTACTTAAGGATTATGCAACTCTGCAGTGGTCTGCTCTCCCAAAGCAGGGCTGACAAAGCGCTGTGGGGAGGACAGGGCAGGGAAGGCGACCTTTACTGTTAGAGTTCTGCACCAGGAAGCTCTTGACAGCTACTGAAAAGCTGTAGCGTTGTGCCTGTCATGGGATGGATGTCTACTGTTAAGTCTGATGATTTTCAGAGATGTGAAAAAAGATGGCAAGAGACACCACACCACTCAGGCTCTGGACACGCAGCAACCCTACACCAGTGCCTGGAAGGCACCATCCACTCAAACCCAACAGCCTGCCAGGCTAGAGACGCTGTGCTGGGCTTCCCACACCTCCCCTCAGGCTCCTGAGACATGCTCCCTGCTCCAACTGCACAAGCACATGGCATCTTCAGTGCTCTACGGAAACGGTTCATCAAATCCCTCACTGACAGAGCAGTGGCACCACCTGCAAAAACACAGCTGGGACAAGTGCCACTCTCCTCCCTTCAGCGAGTCCACAGAGATCCTCTGCTCTGGGAGCAGACCGCCCTCCCTGCGTTGCCTGCGCAGGACATTGCTCAAACTCTCTGGGGCTCTCCAGCTGGTGACCAGGCAGAGCCTGTGCCAAAAGACAGCAAGCACCAGTGCTGCAAGGAGTGATCGTGCCATCGGTATTGCAAAGCGACATGTCACGCTGTGCAGGCAAGCAGCACAAGGGCTACCCAACATCAGTTATGCTGGGCGAGATGGAAATGAGGTGAGGTGAGCAGTGGAGGTGAGGGGCTACCATACCTGTCTCTGACATTGGCCAGCACCTAAGATGAAGAAACAGAAGCAGCTGGGCCCACAGCAAATGCTTCTTCCTTTGGGAAGCTCCCAGCTTCCCAAACCAAAATGGGTTTCTCTGTGCTGAATGCACCTTCATGGCTTCTTCCTTCCACAGAAATTTTGGCATCCTAAGCATCCCGCAGCAGTAAGAAGACTTATACACCACAAAAGCCGCACGTCCTTTTTTGTGCCTGGTAATTTAATTTACTTTTCCCTAGTAGATGTTAAGTGAAAGAACAAACAACTGCTTGCTGGCCCCCTTCTCCACATTACTCAGGATTTAAGAGGTCCCCATTATATCATCCTCAGTCGACTCTGTGGGAGGACAGAGGAGCCCTCGGAGTATTTCCCTGTTCCTTTGAACAGCATGGAGCAGCTTTCACGAGAGCGCCCTTTCATGAGAAAGCAACACCTGTCCTTCACAAGATTAACAACCATGGCTCCATGTATCAAATAATTCAATATTAAATAAAATGTATACGTGTGCACAGCCTTTCATGTGAAGAAATGGGAGCTAATCCAATGTAGCAGGTTTTTGAGAGAAGCCCTGAGGCAGATCAGCCTGATAAGGCCACCTCTCATGGAGAGAGGAGAAAATAGTTCTTTTCATCTGACAGGCGTACGAAGACGCTGCACAATGCACCCCTCGCAAGGCAAAGGCTGGGCTGTGGAGACAAGAGGAGCAACATGGGCTGGCAAAAGATGCTGAAGTGCTTCAGAGGACTACCCAGCCACAAAACAGCCGTTTCTCATTGCACTGAATAGGCTGATTAGAACAAATCCCCTGCAAACCCCGGGAGAGAGGAAGGGAGAAACTCCTGTTTATAATGGGATATTAGTCTAATGCAACTATAATCTACCCTCACCAAAACTGAGGAAGTTTACATGAAAAACTGTAGGCCTATTCTTCCTCTTTCTTTCCCCCATCTCACTGAGAAATGCAGTCAGCACAGAAGGTATCAGCCATTAAATACTTCTCTAGCCTTCGCACTGGACTAAGAGACAAGTAACATTTTATCATGGAAGCTTTAGGAAGAAAATAGTTGTGCTGAGGAATAAAGTATCACAGAAACAAACCGCAAACCCTAACTTCTTATGAGAGGTTTGCTCATTTATTCTATCTTTGGCTCTAGTCTCAAAGGGGAGACAGCTTTCAGCATGAGAAGAGCTAAAAATTGCTCCACTCTGTACATGCTGCTGAGAGTCATTTCTGAAGCTTTCCTTGGCTCCTCCACCAGGAGTTGGAGGAATTGGTGGCTCAGATCCAGTATGGCACAGAGCAAAATTGTCATTGGATTTTTCCTCCAACAGATGCCACACAGAGCTGAAAAATGAGGGGCAATAAAGTGCTTTTCTATCATGCTTAGTGGCCTGACTATAGGATCGTTTCATCTATTTGTTTTTTTGTTGGTTCCAATCCTCATTTGGTCCCTGTTCTTTCAATTTTTCACCCCAAACTCCTGCTGTACAAGTGAGACTCAACAGAATAAATGACAGATGGACTCTGGGACTTTTTGTTTTCTTTCTCCAGGATGTTTAAGAGTTTAACTTTGTTACCACAAGTTAACAAAGGCACCAAACAACTCTTCAAAGACATTTTAAAGCCTGACCTCCTCAACTCAAGATTTGTAGATCTTTTTATAATGAAGCTTCTTAAATTTTTCTATTAAAAAAATTTTATTTAAAATTTTTTTTTTATTTTTTTCTATATTTTTCTTCTTTATTTCAAGATTGAAGTAAAGAATGTATAACTAATTATATTATTAGTTATTAATACTTAATTACTAGTGTGCATTGTTTCTGGTGAGTCCTTGTTACTCAGATCAACAAGCAATTAATGCATTCCATTTCTGTCCTGCAAGAGGAAAGCAGAGGCATTCAACTCCTCTCCACACATCAAAGTGAACATATAACCACAGGAGGCATCCACTGCTACACCTATAACTTGTAGAAAAAATGACAGCAGCTCTGTAAGTGCAAAAGGAAATACTCTAAGACTTCAATCTTTGGGACAAGAGTTTCACTAGGTCATATCACATTCACGCACTGTGGAAATCACCTAGCAACTCAGCCTGACAGTGACCTCCACTTGTCAGCTAAGTTTATCATCTCACAGGAATGCCATTGTCAGGGAGAGTTTTCTTCTCAGCTCCATTTAACAGGGCTAAGCTCCCCTCTCATCTCAGACTTAACTCTGTCCTGGGCAAACACCAGATCCATACTGTGAGCTGGATCTCTCACAGGCAGCGACAGACAACCTTTGTGCAGGCACAGAGCTAACATAAGTCCCCAGGAGGTATCCACAGCTGCAGCTCTCCCCTCTGTCATGCCAGGCACTGCTGGAAGCATCTGCAGACAGGGCTTACTCTGAGCAGCCATGGCCACACAATAACCTCCTGCTCCCAGAGGCAGGGCATCAGTAAACCAAACTAATTGTCCTATCAGACAATTAATTCCCTATTATAAATCTCCTTATCCACCCCACCAAACTACTGTACCAAAGCCATACAAGATTTTACTTCTGTTACCTAGGAGTACTTCTGAGGCAGGCATTTGGGATTCTAACCCTGGGGAAGTCCTGTGAGACAGGCAGACACTGCAGGGACAGACACCAAGTCCTACTGCAGCGCCAGGCCCCAGCTGAGATCCATAACACATGGCAGCTTGGATAATTGTCTGACCAGCTAAGGCTTGGCCAGACACTATTTTAATTCAAGTATGCACAGAAGGGAGGAGAAAAAAAATAGCTTTTAGTGATTTAAGAGGAGCATGACTGGTATTTTGTTAAAAGAATTATAATAATTCAATACCTAACCAAACAAGACCTCAAAACAAAGTTCTCTGGCATGAGTACCTATTGTCTTTTAAAAACATGAAATTCGAACATACTAGGAAAATAAAGACCATAATAAAAGCCTGGGATTTTGGGCATTTCTATGGTTCACCTTGGTAGAAAGCCATACTGCATAACCCAGCAGGGATTTCCCAGGGCACCAGTAAATCTTATGATCGAAAATAGCAACAGTTGGGGAAATTTAAATCAAAGCTACGTTGTTAGTGCTGTCACCTACAAGCTACATCCAGCTGCAGAGAAGCAGCAAGAGAACTTCCCAAAATGGAAATACTCACCCACACACAGGATGTTGAAACAAAACCCATGATTAACTGACTTATTAACCAGCTGGTCAGGCAAACTGTCAAATCCTACGTGTCCGGAAAGTGGGACAGTACGACAGCCTTCACCCTGAAATACAATGAAATAGTTGTGTCATTTTCAAGCAAAATACACTTTTCTATAGAAACCCTTAAGACCTCCCAAGTCGAATCAACTGCACAGTCCAAGCAGAGATTTGCATGTATACAGTAAATTGTGTCAGCATGCTTCCCTCTTCTTCAAAACAAATCCAGACGGCACAGACAGAACATTTCATTTGCCACACATTAGAAGGTAGCCCTGTCAGAAAAATATTAAACTGTGCAAAACACATACCCAAACACAGCTGCTGAAACAAAAAGGCAGCAAAATATTTGTTTCTTGAGGAATTATGTAGACACTCAAGTCTCACCTTATACTGAAAACAAAAAGCATCTCCTGTGCAAACGAATGTATTAATGATGACTCCTCCTATAAGCCTATTACAATTCACTTAATGGGAATTGTAACTCACATGTAATTCACATTCACAGCTGCAATTATAGAAACTAGCTAGAAACGGTTAGGAAAACCGTACCTACACCTAGTAATTGAACAACCCAAACACACTGCCTCTGCAAAGCTCAAGTGCTGCAGTACAGAAACAGCAGAGACTACAGTCTTCAAGCTGTCAAACACAGCAGTATCTTCCACTTTGTTGCGAAGAGGAAAATCCCAGCCTGCAAACAGGAATCTGCCCAAATCTACGAAATGGCCATTAGCACCAGAAAATCAGGGATCACTGAAGGAAGCTGCAGGGAAGATGCCTGCATGAGCAGGTGGCCAGACCATGCAAGGTAGCAGGTCTTCTCCAGTTCCGAGTGTTGCTATCTGAGCTTTGGAGCCTATCTTTCAAAGCTAGCAACTGAACAGGACAAAAAAGCTGAGAAAAAGTGTCCAGAACTGAGCTGCTTATAACCACACAGCCCCGTCAGAAGGAAGCCTGCCCAAGGGCTTGGGAGTGGAGGTACCCAAACCTGTCTGCTGGGGGGCATGGGCCGCTCCCTGCCCAGCCACCCAAATGACTTCACAAGAAGTTGCTCCCGTGCCCTACTCTCTCTTGTGCCCAACACCACAAAACCCAGTCTCCCCGGTCAGGCGTCCTCCTCCTGCCTGGGAAGCTTCAGCTCCTGCTCACGCTGTGCTCCACAGCCAGCACAGCCGCTTGCTTCTGTTCAGAAGTGGTTCAGAAGTTTTCACCTGGCCATTGCACAAACCGGCACAAGCAGACAGTGATAAACTACATGCAGAGGCTCAACCTCAGATATGGCATCATGCAAAATGGAGAGTCAGTGCTAAGCTGGCGTATTTGTGTGTACTAGAAAGTTCCCCTCCGGCCCCCGAGAAAGGAATTTCCTTCTCTGGAGCAAAGGCTTTTCTTAACAATGTATTTTAGTGTCAAATACAGACAATTCCCCTCTGGCCTTTCAGGGACATCATCAGTTTGCAAGAAATACTACAGCCAAAAGGCAAGAGTTTATAGGGCAGAATTTTTAACAACTTCTTTCAGAATCATGTTTTCACATATCTTGAAAGCCTGTTTACAGGGACAGGCATACTGGTTTTCTCTCTTCTGTTAATAGCACTGGTATTTTAGGCTAGTAAAACATCCCCAAGGACTGCAATCACTGCAGTAGCCTGTCAGAGTGTGATTACTTGCCTTGTTACTGTTTGGCTGGTGTGAGTTTTTTTTCCCAAATGTGAGGCTCCAAATACACTTCAGCCATTAACCATATTTACCACTCTGTGATGTGTAAATATGTTTCCCCTTAGCCATATTTTGTGTATTAGTCTGACTCTTCCTGCCAAGATGTTCACCAAATATGGCGCTTCATTAATTCCTGAGCACCTTGCCTCCAAACAACATGTTCATCAGGAAGGCACTCAAGCTCCCCAGCAGATTCTGGTTTTGCCTCGAGGATGCAGCTCTGAGGCCCAATAAGTCACAAACAAACAGCTAAAGCAGAAGACAGGGAGACCATCAGGCACACAGATTTTGTGATGACACACCTAAACTCTCCAAACCTGCTTTCACCAAAACAAAAACCCAGCACTGGGGTATCTCATGGCAGTGTTTGATCTGCAGCGAGAGCACCACGGCCCCAGTGAAGAACAGATAGGTGGACAGAGACCACAAAGGCATGAGGGAAAACCACAGGCAGACTCTTCCTGGGGAAGGAGAAATATCAAGTGGATTTTTAATACTCAGCCTTAAAACTGCACCATTGGAAGACTGTTTGAACACTCCTCTTCCCAGGAAGCGTGGGCGGGAGTGTAGGCTCTCATTAGGAACAAATCTTCTCCTCATCCCTAAATATAAGTGTGATCCAGATGGAACGAAATAAACAGTAGAAGTTAAGCCACTCTCAGCTGAGAGGAGGCATTTACCGTCGCACAGAATTCAGCCTGCAAGTCATTTCCTGTAGCCTCTTTTTCTAGTCACCTGTGGTTTTATAATGCAGTTAAACCACACTTTACATCTGCTGCAGGCCAGGAAACAAGTGCTGCAAAATCTCATTTCCAGTCACAGCAGCTGAGCCTTCACGTGAAGTACACAGCCACGAGGTATACTGTGCTACTCTGGCTAAAAATCCACAGCCTGCTCAGCCAAAGCATCGAGAGACCAGATGTGGTAAAAAAAACTGTAAGTAATAATGTTTTAAGGTCAGACTGGTTTTGACACACATCAGAAAGTTGTCAGCATTTACCAAACCTGCAAAGAGAAAAGAAACATTTTCTATCTGATCCACCAAGAAACCGTGCAAGTCACCAGCCTTCACGCACCAAGTGGTGTCTCTGTATCCAGAACGCTGCTATATATAAACAGCATCATCATAAACAACATATGAACACAGCAATTAGTCACCCTGCCTGTACATTGAACGTAGATTTGGATTACCTTGTTCAAAACTGAAGGAGAGTATGTTAAGCTTATAAGTTTTTTGCTGAAAAAGTGTTCAAGAGCTACCTTCCATTATTTGTCTTCAAAACCAGTATTTCTGGTCAAAGTTAAAATGTATAAAGAGGTACCAACAAGGTAAGCAAGGTTTATTGCCTATTGCCTGTGTGAAGGCTTTTTCCATGAGCATCAGTGCGCACTGGATGGCCGAGAGTCCATCCATACTCTCTATTTTAAAGTCAGCATCTTCTTGGAAGGAAGACAAAGATGGGATCTCTGGGAAGCCAGTGTGAACACTGGCACCACACCAAGATACCAGATGCCTTTTTTTTCCTCGTATACAGAGTGCTGCCTTCTCGCCCCCCCCCGCCCCAGGATAGAATGGTCTGTAGTTGCTTGGGAGGAAGAAAAGTGTGTTTGCCACAAACAAGATTAAAAGAAAAAGAGCAACACACTATCTTGCTGCATTGCCAGGTGGGGCTATTGCAGGGTGAAAATACGGAATAGACACTTGGAGAGGTTATATTTTTTTTTTTTTCCTCTGTCTTTGGAGGATTTACACACCTTTTGTTAGGGCTTCTCCATGCCAAACCAATGTGGGCTATTCTAATTCTTACGGAGAACTATCAGAAATATATGGAAAATACAAAGACGTTATAACAAATGACCCCAAGCCTGAAAGCACTGCACATTAAATATTAGTTTACATAAAATGGGCAAGACTTAGACTCCAGGTGTTTGAATCACTCCAGGGTCCTCGGGATGAAAAAATGATTAGAGGAAAATCTTGCTGAATGTGCATCTCTGCCTTGATCTGCTTTACTTGACAAGTAGGTACAGCGCTGTCAGCTCCCGACGTCCTTGGAGCCCCAACAGGCCATTACTGTGTTGTGGAGATAAAGCAGAGCATCCTCTCCAAGACACGCAATGGTGCTGCTCATTGCAAATGTCAACGCTCCATATTCAAGACAATTTCTGGTGGCCTGGACTAAAAGAACAATGAAAAAGGTCACCATGGCAAAGGAAAAGCCTCCACTTTTTCGATATTCAGGTGATATTCAGGCAGAGCACAGCAAATAAAGAATGCTACAGCTCTTCACCCCAAGGGACCCAGCGTCCAAATGAGGCCCGCACAGCAAGAAAATGCTTCCAAAGACTGCAGTGCTCTTCTGCATCTAATTGAAAAAAGTGTTTCTGTTTAGCACACTGACAGCTGACATTTACTACTTCCGACACAATTTTCCACCTCTCCCCAGATGAGAATCACTTCAAACTCTGAGGCCCCGGAGACTCCCTTCGGAGGATTTCCAAACAGCCACAACAAACACAAGAGCACCATCCCTCAATGAAAACAAATCAAGCAATGCTCACAGAGCTCCACCACCACTGCCGATGCCCACAGCAGCCACTCCCCTGCCCCTCTGCCACCCCATAAAGCCATGACCCAGGGGGTTAACTCCTATACCTGAGACAACTCTTGCAAAGGTCAAATAGCAAAGCAAGGCAGAACGTGAATTCAGGTTTCCACATCCCAATTTTTCAGATCACCTTTAAGCTAGAACAACATCAGATCCCTTGTCATGACCTCAGCGTTATGGCATCCACTTAGCCAGGCTGCGTTTGGCTCTGATTAAACAGCAAATTAGAGCAACACTTGTACCAATTACTTCTCAGTTGTACAAATGTGTAATTCTCTTATGCAATGAGAGAATTATCCAGCAGACAGTATAAACATCCTCCACAAGATAAATGCAAAGCAGGAATGTAAAGTGTAGAAAAAGACTTTGTATTTCTTTTCCTTGCTTGGCTGATAACAAATTGTCAGGACACGTATAAAAGAAAAACAACAGAAAAGAGGGAGAGAAATAGTTCTGAATCAGCCACCACAGAAAGCAAGAAACGTCTCACCAAAGCTCCTGACCACTGACCACCTTCTTCAGGCGCATTGCATCATTCAGCCATTCAACATTCACAAATGGTCAAGTACTTCCGAAATCTCAAATTCTAACAGCTCTTAAGATTACGTTTCTTTATGCCCCTGCCAAACGGCTGCAGAAATGCCATGCTGTTTGGATACGTTCCCAGGAGAAGTCTCCTCCAGCAATTAAAAAATACATATCTGTTTCAGCAGTCTTAATGATTTTTCTGACCTGTCCTGCTGAGACTGAGACCAGCAAGCGGGTCCTCTGCACCCATCCTCCACCCACGGGGAACATGGACACATCCCCTGTGGGTCTCAGTGTTTAAATCCTGCACCCTCCAGCCAGAACAGGAGAGGGGCTTCAGCTCGGTGGTGATGGGGCCGCCCTGTCTGCCCGAGGAGGAGGGGGTTTCACTGACCATCTCCACAATAAATGTGGGTTTAGATCAAAGGTTTGCTGGGACAGAGGCAGGGTGGTGACCCCACATACCCCGCTCCAGCTCTCGCACATGTTTAACCCCATCGGCACACACAGAGCAGCCCTCTGCATCACCAGGACATTACAGCTGACTGCTCCATGAACCATGGTCATGACCGGATGCTCAAGACCTGAGCTGACAAGCTGTCTGTCTGGACAAAGACATTTTCAATTTGCAGCACACTAATTTGATGTTAATTAGACAGGGCTCTGAGCAACCTGAGAGCTTGAAGATGTTAAAAATGTCCCTGCTCGTTGCAGGGGAGTTGGACTAGATGACCTTTAAGGGTCCCTTCCAACCTTCCAATCCAAACTATTCTATGATTCTATGCCCATCTCACAGCTAGCTTCCCCTTTCGCTTCTGAAGAGAGGCTGTGCCATATCATAATTCATTCCAGGCCACTAGCAGATGTATGAAACTCCTGTACATTATCTTAGGAAAGCCCAAAGCTCAATTTTCTTTAACAGAGAGGGGAGCAAGTGAGTCACTTTACATACTTTGGCAGTCACATACAAGGCAATGGGTAGATCCAGGAGGAACTAACATCACAAACTGGCAAGGAACAGCTACATCTACCCGTTCAACAAGACAATGTCCAAGCTAAAACCCACTGCTTTGAAGACGAAAAGGCAAGCGTTCATCTCAAATATTATTTCTGTACTAACGCACAGACACGAAAGTTGGAAGCCCATCCCATCACAGACAAAACGCTTCCTCATGCAAACGCATTACAGATGCCTCCTTAGCACTTCAACAAACGCAGAGGTGGCTCAACTCCCTCTGCTCCTCTTCTGAATAATTCTCCACAGGCACACAGCCAGCTTTGGGCCGCGCCAGGAAGGCAGGCAAGCGGCGGCAGGTGGGCAGCCGGGGACACCGCAGGGGGACCCTCAGGGACAAGGCACAGCGGGGACGTGGGGCCGATGTTTGGCGTGGGCTCCCACGGCTCCTCCACGGCACGCGGTGCCGGACTGATCACCTTCCCCGCATCACACACTCCCGAGCGCGGGATGACAGCGTCTTTGGGAGGAGAATGGCATCCCTGGAGAGAGGGGGATGCCAAGGAGCGCTTCGCCCACCACCCAGGGTAAGGGTGCAGGGTGAGGCCTCCCCACCACGGCAGTCCGGCCAGCCCCGGATTGCACTGCGGGTCCCTCTGCGTTCGCGGCTCAGGGACGGGTAGGGCAGGACCCCCGGGCCCGCCCCGGTGCGGGCAGCCCAAGGTCGTCAGGGAGGGCTGCAGCCCCGTAGCCAGCGCGGGGGACACCCAAACCTTCCCTCCCTCAGGAAACTGCAGCTCCCCTCATAGGGGCTGCCAAACCCCGATGCTCCGGGAGGCCGCCACCGCCCCGGGACGAGCCCCGGAGCCCGCGGGAGGCCCCAGGCCCGTGCCCCCGCAGCCCGTGCCCCATCCGGTGCAACCTGACCCGCCCCGGCCCGCCGCCCCGACCCCACCAGGCGCTCCCGCCCGCCGCCGGCCATGCCCAGCCCCGCACCCACCTGCCGCGCCACTTCGGCCGCCGCCATCGCTGCGAGCCCGCCACAGGGCCCGCCCCACCCGGGCGGGCGGCTCCGGGCGCGCCCACCGCGACGCCGCGCTGGGGAGGGGGGGACGACGCGCCGCGCCCCCAGCCCCGCCCCTCTCCCCCGCGCCTCCGCCCCCTCGCCCCGCCCCGCCGCCACCGCCCTCTCCTCTCACGGGTCGGCCTGGCCGGTCCCGTCACCGCCTCCCCTCCGGGAGGCGCGGAGCTGCCGGTCGCTCTTATGCCCACCCCCCCCGCGGCCGCCTGCGATGGTGCAGCCCGGGCTGCGGGCGGGGCCGCGGCCACAGTGCGGCGGGGCGCGCAGCACGGTGGGCTAAGGGGCCTGGAGTGGCGGGGGCTGGGCGCACGGCTCCCCACCGGCGGCCCCGCAGCCCCCAGGCCCCTACCAGGCGCGGCGGGCCTCTGCCCACCACCGCGGCCTCCCCCGGTCCCGGCCCGCTCCCAGCACGGTGACGGGTTCCCCCGTACTGACTCCCCAGGGCAGGCCCGGTGGCCCCTCCAGTAACACGGGCTGCGCACCTGGCCAAGGCCAGGGCAGAGTAGTGCAGCACTGAGGCTGGACTGGGGTTTATGGTTTGGGTCTAAGGGTCTGAGGGCTCCCAGCCTCATAAATCACTTGCTATTTAAAATAAAATGTCTATGTGCTTTGCGCACTCCTTGAGGTCCGTTGGGACTGTTGGCGCTTGCCTGGAAACCCCAGTGATGGTGGCTGCGCCAGTTTCTCTTCCAGCGGTGGTACAGCCCCTTCACTGGCCCCTCTCAGCCCTTTGGCGCAGCCTCAGCTCCCCAGCCTGGCAGGCAGGGTCTGGGTAAGCCCAGCTGCTGCTTTGAGGGTGTAGCTGGTGCCGCTTGGGCTTCCCTTCATTTGATGCCAGCACATGCATCAAACAAAGGCTGAGAGAAAGGAAGCTCAGTCCTTACCCCAAGCAAATAACTCTCCCAGCCCCTGAAACCCCCAAGTAAAGCCCCCGAGGTTGGTACCCTGTTTTTAGCGTGGTTAGAGCTCACCAGTGCAACCAGTCCGTAATGCAGGCATGACCAGGGCGGCCCTAGATGAGCACTTTGCTTTGCACCACCAGTGCCCTCGTTCCCCCCAAGCGGCACCTTGTTTCCCTCCTTGTTTTCTCCAGCTGCCACTCAACAAGTGTTTTAAACCATCCCCAGGATCCCGTGGCTGTGTGGGCCAAGCCCTCTGCCTCCCTGAGCCCGCAGAAGCCACCAATAGCCAGTGACAAAAACAGGCAGTGCCAGAAAGGGAGCAAGGGGACAATTATGTTTTCACCACCAGTCATTTAGGCTTTATGGGATGACACCGGCTCCCCACGCATCCCAGAAAAACTGGGCCAGGTGGTCGGAGAAAGGCAAAACTTCCCCGAGGGCTGATGAGCTGCACTGGGCAGGTTAGAGCAAGGCTAAAGCTTAGGGAAGGTGAAGAAAAAGCATTGAAAGGGCTGGCATGGCTTTTAGCTGCTGGGCTACCTGCAAAACCACCGAGTGACAGTTCAGCCATGCTATGGGTGTCTGAGGAGTCACAGATAAGAAAGGCCTTGGGAGAAACAGGACTTAGGGCTTTTGGGGCAGAGGAATTTGTCCTGATTACTAACAAATTTAGAGTACAAATTGCTGGTGGCTGCAGCTGCCAACAGTGCAGTCTTGCTGGGAAGTGAAATGCAGCAAGAGGGGAAGGCCAAAATGCCACTGGGCTGAAACTGGATGGCAAAGGATCCAAAACACTGCCCTGGGCTGGGTCTCCCTTACAGCATAGAGACACACTGGCTACCAGGAAAGCAGCCCCGTGGGGCAGTGAGCTCAGCCTTCCTGAGCACAGCACCAAGGAGAAGCATTGCAATGGTGGGGGGCAACTGGGGGTGGGCTGTAAGGCAGATGCCTCAGTGGCACTGGGGAGCCCGGGGGTGCAGCAAGGCACCTGGGGCTTTGGGGTGTCCCCAGGACCACTGTTATGGATTTACGCACACTGGCCACTGTAAGAGGGGCCGACCCTAGGCTCCTGCTGAGAACACCCAGCCCAAGCAAAGGTTTCCAATTAATCTTTTATTAGTTCTTAGGTTACAGCTCGAGCTGGGTGCCTCCAGAGGGGGACCTCTACCCCAATTCACACCTCTCCCTTATACCCGATCCCCAAGTCCGATCCCAAATCCAATCACTTAATTCTGGTCGGCGGCCTCTTGGTTTCTTACCGGGTTTCACTGTCGCTGGGCTGGCCGCCTTCTGAAGTTACTTCATTCTCTTGGAATTGTCTCCTCGGGCCTCCTTCGTTCGGCCCGAACCTGCTGAGTCCAGGGAGTTCGTTGTTAGCGGCGTTAGCTTTATCAAAAGGTTACGCTTGGTCTGCTCCTGCGGCCTAAGGCTGCGGCTGCGAATGCTAGGCCACTAATGCCGAACGAGGCTGTTCAGAGAGAAGAACACCGTCTCTGTAACACCAGCACTGGGATGCCCAGGACCCCTCCGCCTCCACCCGCCCCACGGTGCCGCACGCTCCCTGCAGCCCCAGCACGCGTGCCCGCGCTCCCTCTGTGACGCCGCAGGCGAGCGGGCCCGGGGTGGCAGACAGCCTATGGCTGCGGCTGTGCCTGGAGCCGGCAGCAGCCGCAGCCTGACCAAAGGTCACCTGCACCGCCCCAGCAGTGCGGCAGCGCCACGGATCTGCCGCCATGCCTGGCGTGCCCTCCCGCCGTGCAGAGTTGGTTCCTCCTTTGCCTAACGCCGGGGCAGGAAGCGTGGGGTGAGAGCTGGGGAGTGCGAGCTGCGCCCTGCGGGGAGCAGGCTGCCAGCCAGCCCCGCAGGAGGCACCGCCATGGCCCGTCGGGAGCGGCAGCGGGAGCAGGGCTTGGCGGAGCAGAGGGTAGCTGGCATCACCCAGACGTTTGCCTGCCTGGAAGCCACCCAGCCCCAAGCGGGGAGCCTAGCCCGCAGCTCCCATCTCTGGCCGGCCGCTGCGGGGAGCAGGGAGCGGTTCCACCCGCTGCAGAAGATGGACACCAACAGGAGCATCAGCCGGGGCAGCCAGGGCCTGGGGAGCTGGGGTAGGACTGCGGGCAGGCTCTCCATCGGCCCTGGCAGTACCCGGAGGAAAGAGTTGAAGGAAATCCTCCTGCAGAGCAACAGCCCTGGCAGCACCATGCGGTTTGCCACCGCTCAGAAAACATCCAGCCGCAGCAGTCTCCTTGCAGGGCTGCACCAAGAGCAGAAGCCCGAGCAGAGCCCTGAGGTGCTGTCCCTTGCCCTGGATCCCCTGGAGCACGAGTGGCTGCTGACGGTGGCCCAGGGCGACGCAGACAACATCATCAGGCTGCTGGACCTGGATCCCAGCCTGCTGACCAGGAAAGACTTTGTGACGGGTTTCACCGCTCTCCACTGGCTTGCCAAGCACGGCCACCATGAGAGCTTCATCCAGGTCATCTCCCATGCCCAGAAGAAGGGCTATCCTGTCGATGTGAACATCCCCACGGCCAGTGGTGGGCTCACCCCCTTGCACCTGGCTGCCCTGCAGGGACACGAGCTGCTCATCAAAGTGCTGGTGGGAGCTTACGGGGCGGATGCCAGCTGCAGAGACCACAACGGGCGCAAGGCTTGGCAGTACCTGAGGGCAGACACCTCCAGGGAGCTGAAGGAGCTGGCAGGGGCCTTGGAGGAGGACTTGGTCCAGCTGCGCTCTCACAACACCAACAACAACTGTAAGTCATCCAGAGAGGCCAGGGCAGGGCGGGACTGTGTGGATTCCGGGGCCAAGGGGAAAGCCCAGCACTCCTGGAACCTGTCGACCCTCCGGGACTTTGTCAGACAGGCGTTCACTTTCTTCCAAGAGCGCTGAAGCTCCCCTGGCCCATTTGCCTGCACACACAGGCTGAATAGCAGCCAGACGAGCCTGCAGGGAGCTGGGAAATTGGCAAGGGCCGGCGCTGGAAATTCTGGCCAAGCGGGAATTAACCCCCTCCACAGAGGCACCGCAGGCACCCCGGGTCTCGCGTGGTCTTTTGGGGCTCTGCCGGTGTGAGCTGTGTGGGGCAACGATGGCCATCGGGAGCACTGCCTGGGGACAGCCCTTCCAAAAAACCTCCCATCACCAGTGGGGGTTTTGCTCCCTTGCCCCTGCTGATGGGAACTCCTTGCTGCAGCCCAGCAGAGCCCCACGGTGGGGTCTCACGCGACAGCCCTGCTGTGGGGAGCTGCTTCTCTGACACCCCGTGTGCCTCGGGGGGGATGCTGACCCACCATGGGAGGTGGTATCCCGTGCTAGGTGCTGGGGGTGGATGTTTGGGCTGCCCGTCCTGGGCTGCCAGCAGACTTCGCGTGTGACCGTAGGTTGGTCTCAGTGACTCTGTTCTCCCACCTGTAAAATGAGGCTGTCGGCACTGCCCTGGCTGCCAGCAACGCTGTGAGGTTGGACTAGTCATGGTGCCTCGGCTGCCTGGACAGAGACACTGGCAGAATGTAATTAAATGTTTCACAACCATACTCTGAGATGCCAGAGGCCTGGGACTGGGCTGACAATGGAAAAGCAACTATGGCTTCAGAAACAATCCCCCTCACTTTTTTACATACGCTTCTCTGCCGGCAGGGAGAGCGGGTACAGACAAGCAGACCATGCCACCGAGCTGCAAACGCTTTCCAGCTCCCTGTGAGATCCCTGGATCTCCGCCACATGCGCCTCCTCTGGGTTGCTGTTTGTTCATGTCAGATAAAGCTGTTTCTCAGTAAAGTAAGAGCTGGAGTGCCTGGTTTGCCAGAGGAGGCTGGGTCCAGAGAAGTCTTTCAAAGTGCAGGACAAGTCCCCCTGGCAGCCCTTCCCTGGGGACCCCCATCCAGGCGAGCCTGAGGTGCTCAGCCCCACTGGGGATGGAGGCCAGAGTGGAGGAGGGATGCCCAGCAAGGGCGGCATGCAGTGGCTCCCGCAGGGACTGAAGTCCAGGAGCAGCTCTGGAAAGATGACTCATTGCTCAAAGCCATGGAAAAGGTATGAAGTCTGTGAGATTATCTTTGTTGCTACTGAGGTCACGCTCAAAAATGAAACTCTTGAGAAACATCCCCACAGCAGCATAACCCCACGTGTATGTACTGGTACCTGCATTAAAAGGGCAAAGTTTCTGCTTGCCTGTTTGTGTTTTGTTCACCAAACAGAGCTCCGCCCAGCTGATTTAAATTTGCTTTTCACATCCTCTAAGGCCAGGGCTGCTTCAAAATATCTTCAGAAAAACAACTGCCCCTTCCTCTTTTTCATCAGCACGAAACCATTCCTACCCCTTTAAATAGCAATCCCATTTGAGAAGTGACTCTCAGACAGCAACTGGGGAGTTTCTGTTCCCCATCGCAGAGTGGCAGCCGTCGCTTTGGGGGACAGTCACAGTTTCTTTCCAGCTGCCTTTCTGGAGGTCTGCAGAGGTGACCCAGGGATTCGAGATGATCTCTGGCCTGGCTGTGTGGGTGAATTTGCACCTTACTGCAGAAAAGATACGTGGGTAACTCCCTTGGGGGAAGTTGAGCCTGTGGGTTTCACAGACCCTGAGAAAACCCCATTTATATTCAGATTGTGCTCTGAAATGCTGCTCAGACACTGGAATAACCCAGTCTGCAGTGGATGATACATGGAAGAACAGCCTGCAGATGAGCAGATAGTGATCCAGTGACTGGATAGTACTCAGTTCAGGTGACTGAGTGAACACACAGATGTGTCATCTTTTTAATCACAGACTAATCACACATGTCAGCAGCAGAGACATACAAAACCCACTGGGAATGAATTTTATGCCTGATCTACACTGGTTTTGCAATGCTTTAACTCTAATGGATTAAAGACTATGGCAAGATAGCTCCTTCCAGAGCTTCTCTGGCCACATCCATGCCAAGGGACAGCAGGCTGGCTTCTAACGAGTCTTGTCACACCAGCACAAACTCCATGAACTGATGTCAAAACATCTGCAATCTTTAGTTCTGGTAACCAAAATACTGTTGGTAAGACAGGTGGGTGCATGTCTGACAAAATATTTTTTGACCTTAGTCCTCTGTCACACTTTTGCAGCAGTGTGCTGTTGGGGAGAGGGTGTGGGACCGCTCTTACACCCTCCTCTGAGTAAGGCACAGAGTAAACAGCGGAATTAGTGAGAATTTCCTTGAAGGAGCCGTTTCCTTGGCATTTGTACCTGCAGCTTAGTCACACTCCACCAGGAAACCTGAACTTCAGTGTTCCATTTGAAAGCAAAATTTAACTGCAAATGCTACACTTAATACAACTAAATGATTTTTAGTACTCGCCTCCCCTTGACAGCTAACCAAACTCCCCTAAAGGCAGCTTCCCCCCCCATCTTTTAGTCGTGGGTTTGAAGATGTATTCTGCTCTGAGGCAAATTAGGCAGGCACTTCAGAAGGAGCAAGACCAGAGCCCTGCTTCTCTGGGTGGTTTTACAACACACTCATCAACGCCACCCCCTGCCTTGCCAGCCCTGCAAAGGTTCCTCTCCACAGAGCAAAAAAAGCATCTTCTTCAAATCGCAGCACCCTTTCTGCTGCTGTATGTTGTGTTTGCCCCAAACACCATGCCACCTCCAGTGACCCAGCCCTCTGTCTCACACGGTTTATTTTCATACCTACAGAGGGGCAGTCGGTTTGGAAATACAGACATGTTTAAAAAATATTCCTCAAGTATACAATCAGATCTAACTTTGCTTCTCACTCAGGAAACAAAAGCATATCCACTAAAATTAATGGACTAGAGTATCCAAATTATTTAGATTTTTTCTTTAAAGCTTCTGTTGATGTCTTGGTTATCGTGTGTTAGCCCAGTTCTGCAGAGATCCCTGATCCCCGCTGCAACTCTCACAGGGAAGGAGAGGGCAAAGAGAGCTGCCACAGGGATAACAGAAATCCTTCAAAATCCAGAAGTATTTGCATTGGTTAAGGTTTTGCAGAAGACTGATTTTAATCCAATTTTAATTTGTACTAAATTTACTTTGTGCTATCCCTTAATGTCCAATGTGAAAAGCAGATTGAAATGGGGAAAAATAATAGAAGGAGTTATTTGCCAAAGCAGATCCTTGGTAGAAGCTGCTTCCATCTAATAAAAATAGCATTATGTTCCCACAAATGCCGTGGAGCAAACTGTCTCTTTCTATTCTCAAGTCCATAAAACTACTTTTTTGCTTCTCAGGCAGGTCCTCATAGACAGAATTAAAGAGGAACTCTGCGAGCAGCTTTGCCTGCCAGCAGTGGTGATGGGGAGAGGCAGGGGATGGCTTGCAGGGCTCCAAGGCTGATCTTCGACACTCAGCAGTGCTGTTATTTCCTAAACACTTGCTTCAAAGGGAAGAGCACGTAAGAGATTTAAAAAACATTGGGGTAAAAGCATTTGCAGCACCTGCTGAAACATCTCTGGCAATGCTGTTTGCGGCTTTCCTGTTGCAGTGACTTTACACTTCCCCCTGATAAAGTAGAAACTAGACTCTTACCAGACAGGAAAAGAAGCTAGAAGATACCTCTCAGGTGTCCTGAGGCTGGTAAAAATCCTAGCCTTGCTCTCCTGTGCTCACAGAAACTTCCAGCATACCTTAGGAGGGAGAGACTGTTACGAGCTCTGAGCGAGGCATATATTTGTTATGCATTTACGTGTGCTTGGCATACGCTGCTGCCCAGTACTATTTGCTATAAATTATAATGCGAAGGAGAGAAATCTATTTACGTTCAACATGAAAAACAGCAACAGAGGTGTGGCAGCCTGAAGCTTCCTCAGGAACTGGACCGCAATGGCAGGATGAACCCAGAAAAAAGCACTGGAGCACTTCACAGCCCTCAGCCTCAGGGTGGGCTTTGCTGTGGCCAAATCTGAGAACAGGCTCGCACCTTCAGTTATTTCCTGCTGCCCAGCTAACCTAGCTCTGCACCGCAGAAGGGAAGGGAGCAGCCACCACACAGGACTCAGGGCTGAGCCACAGCCTCCTCCTCCAGTTCCCTGGGGTAAACAGATGATGTTTCACAGACCCCAGCGAATGCCAGCGTTGGGGAGCTGAAGTGCCAACTACTCTGAGTGGTTTAATCCCTTCTTTCCCCCCCCCTTTTTTAAATCGCTGCTAACTCTTCCTTTGAGCAACATCTTGAGTTACTACCCTTCTGCCGAGAATGTTTTAAATTAAGCTGCACCTGTGACTGGCATCAAGACCAATTTCATCAAGCCAACACGCAGCTCCGAACAAAACTCCAAAGGTTATTACATATTCTAGGGAACATGTAGACATTATGTACTACAGTCTGTAACAGAGTACTGCATTTTGTAGGAGATAAATCTATCCACTGCCCTTGCTGTACTCTTCCCTTCCCTCCTCCTTTCCTACCTAAATGAAACTTTCTTTCATCTGATTGTTCCACTGCACCCACTCCCCAGCCAGAATCTTAACACCAGGCTCCAATGGCTGCCCTGCCCCATGTCCTGCTCGAGGGCAGCTCCTGGTGCTGCAGGGGCCAGACCCACACGGGGTAAGGAGCTGCCGTCCTTGGCTGACCGCAGGCATGAATCTCACGAGGAGCCATGTACAGCTAACAAGGGCAGGTTTCAGGGGCAGCCTTGCTGCTACACTGCTCAGGAGCAGGATGGCTAGTCTTGATATTCGAGTACCGCTGATTGTTCTCAGTTCTGCAGTCTCACTCCCTGAGCAAGTATTTGTAAAGTACTTCTGGGCACGTCACATTTCAGCATTTGCCCAGTACCATAGTGCTGTCACTCGCACTGTTCAACACTTGCAGTTCGGACACACTCTACCATTAACTCAAAAATGTTCTCTGACTGACCAACAGGTCTATCTACACTTCACTACATGGTCTCTCCTGGATGTTCAAAAGGATCATGTGGGAGGTAATGGTGGAGTCAGGAAATCTGCAGCTGTGACAGAAGCCAGCCATAGGGATATGCATTCAACGTGAAGCATAATGTAAAAGAAGGTGGTAACTAGAGATTGATGTCTTTTAGCATAAGGTTTTCTTGGTTTGGACCCCCCTCAACTAGCAGAGCACACCTCAAACAGGACGCCACTTTACCCCAGAGGACCATTCTCAGTGCGCTTTGCTTTCCAGGCCCATAAAATGCATCCATTTGCTATACAAGTACATCTTTAGCAAATTCTGACAATGCTACTTTTCTTAGTAAGATTTCATAAATCTACCAGAAATGTAATCCAGAGTCTTCCCCGGGGTTAACTAGTATGAGGCTGACACTCCAGAATTACTGTAGCCATGGTGGCCTATGGATCATAAAGTGAATTCTGCCTTTTTCAAACATGCCTCTGAAAGACTTTTTTTAAAGAACTATTTCAGTTTGCCTAATAAAGTATTTTCTTCAAATTAACTCTTCTAAAATCAGTTCTGATTTTTACCCCTTTTCTTTAAAAAATTTCTTAATGCTTTGCTCCCAAAGGTTTACAGTAAGTGAGAAGGAAGACACAGCCCACTATCGGAAGAAAGCGGTCAAGGTTTCTTACACTAAGTGAGATTATATTCACAGTAATGTTAGTTTTTATTCTCTGTTACTATCCCCCCATGTATATATATGAAATTAATCTCAACCAAGTCATTCAGGTCCACATTTATTAGTAAGCCTGTACACTGTCAATACTCATGATGATGCCTGAAAGAAAGAACGCTAATAGGACAGAGTCTTCATGTTTCAGATGCAAATTAGTTCAAGATTTTCCCAGTTAACATCAATAACCCAAACTAGCTTATAAAAAAAACAAACATTGAGGATTGCAGTCCAACATTACAGAAGGAATCACTTGGGGGTCGCCGAACAGCGTATGGGGCATATCAATCTGACGCAGGAAGACAAGTGTTATTAGAGTTCCCAGGAGACAGTCTCTCTTACAAGCCCAGTTTGGTCCTTCTCCAGTGTCTCCTTTTGGAGTTGTACCTAAGACAAAAGCAGTGTAAATGAGCAAAGTGCAAACACACATTTGAGGATCTAGGAGAACTGAAACCACCTTTAATTAGATCAACAGTAAAGGACAGAAATTATTTTTACGCGCTATAGTGGAAAACTGCCAACAATAACCAGCTGTGTACTTACCTTTTAGAATTTCTATCTCTGTTTACTTTCTTCATTCACTAACCAACTAGCACGTTACTGCAACACAATCTAAACTTCAAAGAAATAGAGACGCCTGCAGAGGTGCATCAGCGCTGGTGTATGAATATCCTACCTCCTCTTTTGGAGACGAGACCCGTGATCTTGTATTGACCGTCCACTGCTAATGAAAACTACCTCTTGAATGTAGTTCACAGTCTAGCACAAAATTTTTGTTCAAAATAAGACAGCAGAGCAGCATATGGAAAAGGCCCTTTTCCAGGAAAGTATATTCATTTATGAGTATGTATTTGTACATGTTAAGAACAAACGGTTTCACCATCACATAGGTGAAACCAAAGACAGCATTAACAGAGTTACTCTCAGCAGGAAAATGGCAGTACTCCCACAGAATGAAGCACTGTAATTGCAGCCTGCTTTAGCACACAGTTTGGATAAAACTGGTGACCAAGGTACTGAAGTGCCACAAAACAAAAAATCATGGTTTTGCCCACAATAAAGTATTCCAAAGTACTGAAATTTAGCTAAAACAGAACCCCTAAGTCAGTATCTGGAAGAATACAGTCTGGGGCACACAACACCCATTTTTCCTAAGAAGAAACAAGTTAGGCGAAGTAACAGGAACAGAACTTGGCAATTCTGTGCCATTACACTGCCTGAGCCAGTGAGTGCTACTGTCACTCTCCTCACTACTTTGGACAAAAAACAACCTGGAAGAAAGAATCCTGTTCTAAATAAGTGAGTGTATGAGATAAAAAGCTAGCTACACAGCATGAGTGACCAAACTATATTGGTTGAAGCTTTTAAACCAGGGGATTCCACTTCTGCTGCGTCACATTTACCTAGTATTCTACAGTACTCTCTCATTGCACTTTCCTAAACAAAATACTTGAAAGCAAACACTACAGGCAAACACAAAGTGTTGCAAATTAATTCTGCAATCATGTGCCAAGAATCTTATACTACCAATTTTATCTCCATACACCAAATGAGCCCTTTGCTCCCTTAAGCACAATCTTCTGTATCTTGGAACACCCACACTCAGTATAGTACTGTTCCTTGAAAATGCAGGAAACCCAGAGGAACAGGTATAAGAGAGGGGAAAAGTGTGGGGAAGGGGAACATCAGAAGTGGAGAAGCTACCAGGATACAGATTCTGGAATAAGTTATCCACATGCACAGTTCACGCTTTCACTTTACACGAGCCATCACTAACACCTGTGGATACTTGCAGACCATTGGAATGAACTGAACTGCTACAGCGGGAAATGGCCTAAAAGCCCTCAAAACACAACGGGCCAACAGTATCCGGTGGAGTTGTCTCTCTGAACTAGCACGCTGGTATGGTACTCACGGCCACAAAACGGCATTTTTGCTTGCACAAACGCTTTTACATAATCAGCTTCTAACTTCAGTCCACACTGAACAGGCAGCCTGATTTAGAGGCTGGAGGCTGCAGTTCCTCACAGGACAACTGCTGGTTTTATTACCTGATCTTATTGCCCGTTTTCATGCGGATCCATTGTGGGATAGGCCGGTTCTGCTTCTGCTTTTTGGCAAGGAAGCGTTTGATCTTGAACGTCTTGTGAGACGACTGGAAGAAAGAGCAGTCGTTAGTGCCACACGACAGCCCCGCGCAGCCCCGGCCTCACAGCCGGCGGAGGGCAGCTCCACCGGGTCGGAGCCGGCCCCACACCACAGGAGCTCAGCCGCGCCAGCACGGGCGGGAGGCCCCGCCGCCCCGCGCGGTGAGGCGGCCGGTGGGCCGCAAGGCCTCGGCTAGCCGGGGACAAAAAAGTCGCACCCGGGGCCCTCCCGCCCCGCCGCCCTGCCCCGCCCCCGCGCGCGGCCTGCCTGCCGGGAATCCCACGCCAGCCCGCGGCGGCAAGCGGGCTCGCGGCGTCGCGGCACAGCGGCGGATGGCGGCCGATGGTCTCACCATGGCGCGGAGCTGTCTGGCGTCCCAGCGATGGCGGCGGCGGAAGAGGAGGAAGGGGCGGGGGGAAGTGACAAAGCGACGACGCCGGCGCAGGCTCCGCCGCCACGGCTCCCCCTTGCGGCCTGGCGGGCCCGCCCCGGCGCAGACGGAGCTCACTGAGGGACGGCAGCAGCACGAGTTTCTGCGAGTTTATTGGTTTTAGTACAAAATCGCTATGGCTAAAATTCGCTAGCTTAGGAGGAGCTGCTACTGGTGAAGTCGCTTTCTGGGCTGTAAAACAATACTTCAAGTTACGAGGGAAGATAAAGCAGTACCAAGAGGCCAGGATTTAGGAAACATTTCAGACTCTGAAGAAGGGAGAATGCTGGAAAAGAACAGGACGCTCAAATCAGCTACATTTGGTGAAAAATAGGCATTTCAAGGTAGGTATAGTTTACATCAGAATGTGTCAAGAAGTATTCCAATATTAAGCCAGCTTATTCATACACTCCAACTTAGTTACTTTATCCAGAGAACCACTGAAGAGGAAGGTCTCTCCCTCCCTCACATCATTACTGCCATGCCAGATGTTCTCCTCTTCACGTGCCAGCAGGCTCCTGTTCACCAGCACCTCAACAACCCCAGCCTGCAGCCCTGTCTCCGTGCTACACTGACGTAATTTAGCTATCACCGCCTCAGGGAGAGGCACCACGCAACACAGCAACACCTGCATTAACTCCGGGCAACCTCAAGCTTGCTCTGCTTAAGCGCATCAAACACTGGCTCTGATTGCTTTAGAGTGAAGTTCTGGCTTTAGATCCAGGTGTCATCTCCTCCTGACCGCATGACTCATTTATTATCATACTTAAGGCCATAAAGTCCTACTTTGCAAAGATTCTCTTCTCTGTTGTAGTTAGATGCTGGGAAAATAAATTCAAATAACTGAAAATACAATGAGAACACATTTCAAATTCCGAATCTACAACTGAGGTTCTTGAACCAGAAACATCCAACAGCACAATGCCCCTTTTCTTCCTTTGTTCCTTCTTCGCGTCGAAGGCACTTCTGGATTGCGTAGTACATGCTCTTTGGCTGCACAGTCAGAACACATAAGGCTTGCATACTAGTCACTCCTCTTCCTTCGTATTACCGGTCTCACTCTCCTGTTTCTTATCCGCTCCCTGATCTGTGGACTTTGCAGCACTGTCTTCATACTGACACAATCTGCTTCGGCTTCGAGCTCCTGGCTGATACAGCTGCATTGCTGGACGATCCTGAAATAAATCAAAACTATTTAGACTCTCATAGCCCCACGCTATCATGGTTATTATGGCATCAATGATATTAGAAATGGCTCAAATTCAAACTTTTCAAGGTGTCCTAAGTTAAATTACTCCACCATGGTGGTAATGTAGCTTCAACTGTCTCAAATCAAGGTTGTCTCTGTTGTAAGGCAACATCCCTGTTCAAGCCATAAAGAACACTGCACATAGCTGAAGTTATTTGTAAGTAGTTTCCTGCTTTGATGAGTTCGGCTCACCCTCTCTCACAACAGAGGCCAACTTCAAAGTTTCTTCAAAACCTCAAGTTTCATTTGTACCCGATAATGCCTTAAGTGACATGGAAAACTTGCATACCGATGCTGCAAAAACAGGTTTGCAGAGTATACAGAACTAAACTCAAGACATTATTTCTTGAGTCTACAGGAGACCTCCTGTCATATTCTGCAAGCAGCAGTCTTGTCCTTGTTTTGGAGGAACCTGTTCAATTACAGTCCCACTTCAAGATGTATTTTCAGGCATGTATAGCAGCAGAGATACAGGCAGGTTACTGATGCTCCACTGACACCTTAAAGATACAGCCTATGGCCTAAGTCAGCAAATGAAAAGGGATCGGTGTCTTTACAATTCAGCCCATGGTATCTTAATTCCTATACAGTGACAAGAAATATCACAGTTTAGCAAAGCTTAGTGGACAAACAGGCAAACTTTCTAGCAATGGCAGAGTTTGTTACCAGAACAGGGAGAAGTTTCAACAGAGAAACCACATGGTTCTTTCCTCAAAGTGCTTTTATCTCAAAAAATACAAACTGTTCCCTATGAATCAACACATGAGTTTAAAGAAATCCAGCACCTTGTTTCTGATACGATCCCTCTTAATTGTATCCTCTTTTTTATCATCTTTGGTTACTTTCTCAGATTTGTCCATGCTGCTGGTAAAGTCTGTAAGATCACTTTTCTTTCCCTTTTCTCTGAGCAAGTCTCTCTCCTTTTTCATCTCTTCCTCTTTTCTTCTAAAAACCTTCTCTTTCTCAAAGCGCTCTTTCTGCCTCCGACGCTCCTCTTCCTGGCGTCTCAGTTTCTCCCTCTGTGCTCTCTCATATTCTCTGTCTCTTTCAAAATCTCTATCTCGGTCCCTGTAGTCCTTTACACACTCATCTTCTGATCTGTATGAAAACAAAACTGAAAATTAAGCTCAAAAGATTCATCAAACAGAGCTGGGAGATCAATGTAATACTGGTGTAAATCTGCAATATGAAGAAGACACACTGGAGGGTTCTAGGGAGCTTCTGGGAAGCTGTAATAAGCTGAGTCATGCATGATAACCAGAGATGACACTGAAAGCTAGTGTTTCCTAGCCTTCTACTCACATAGCTGGCTGAGTCTCCTCTGGCTTTGGACAACACCTGAATTTCTCTGTCTCATCTCTATTTCTCACATGGCAGAGCTGAACCTTGAACAGATCATGGAGCTGTTAAGAATGACAACTTTCCACTTTGACCTTTTACAAGACTTACAGGGACTACTAACTGGAGTACACCTCTCCTCTTGCCATGGTTGTAAGGCGCTCATTGCAAGGACAGTGCTCACAGCCTGTTGCAGGTCACCTACACCTAGGCTTCTTTTGCAGAGTTCCTACTGAGAGTTGCAAAAATATTAAAGTTTGTCCACCAGTGAAGAATTGTCAGGTAATTCAAACAGCTTTCTGTAATCATGGGGATGTGCACTGCTGCAGAGAACACATCCCATGCCTTATAACAGAAAAATAATTTGAAAGGAATTTCAAAACATGGTCACGGCAGAGCAGCCTAAGCCTCAGTACGATCAGGAAACAAGTTATATATACATATATATATATTTATAGCAAGTACTAGAATACTTTTTTGCCTTCTCTTCTTTTGTCTCCCCATCAGATCGTTTGGCAGATGCACTATTCGCATTTTTTTCCTCCCTCAGAGTCTCTTTTTCCAGTTTCTTGGATTTTTCTTTTTTCTCCAAGTCTTTTTCATCTTTTTCAGGCTTCTTAAGTAGCTACAAAGAAAACAGAAGTCTCAACTAAAAAGCTCACTCTATTACATATTGTCTGGCACAACACCGAAATTGCATCAAAGGAACCACAGTCCAGTAAGAAAAACATTAATGTTACTGCAAATCGAGTATTTCTAAAAGCTGGAGTGTATGAGTAAGCATAATCCACACAGCAGACTAGGATTTTTCTCCTAAAACAGGTCATTTTAGAAAGCTTAAAAATAGTCTCCATTCCATAGTGAATTCACAACTCTGTTTACCGCAGCATGTACAACAGTCACATGACAAAAGCTTTAAATACTACTATGAAGCATTACAGCATGTAAACCTTTACAATGCCTAATATTTGAGTATTACAAAAAAAGTGGTCATTTACTAACACCGAACTCATGTGATTCTTCACACAATACTCAAAGCACATTTTGAGAATCTGATATACAAATAATAAGGGAAAGGGAGTATAACAGTTTATAATAAAGAACTGTTCTAGACCTTAATCTTTGGTTCTTCTTTTGATCTGTCTCTTTCTTTTTCTGGGCATCTGTCTACTTTCTTCAGTTTTTCTGCTTCTTTCCTCTTCCTTCTCTCCTCCTCTTTCCATTTTCTTCTTTCTTCTTCTCTTTGTCTTTTTCTTTCCAATTCTCTCCTCCTCCTCTCCTCTCTTTTTTCTTCTCTCAGTCTCTGTGTGTGTAAAAGCAAAGAGAAATAGAAAACATCCTTTTAAGCCTAACAAGATACCCTGCCACAAAGTGATAAAAGTATTTCATCACCAAGTAAGTCACCTCAAAACTGCCCCCATTATAAAAGTCCTGTCATCTCTATTGTTCTGTTGTGAATCTGAACACGTTACAGCAGTGTTTCACTTTCTTGCTCATAAGCCTTGATTTGTACTGTCTTAAAAACCAAACACAACACTAGTCTCAGTCTTTATCATTCTAATTTTAATTAGATCTGCCCCATCTGTGATTTTCTCCATTGCTAAAAGTTAAAATGATCTTATGTGCTGGGAGAAAGATCATCTACAAGGACCTCAGCCATAACTGCATTAAAAATGAAAGCATTAAAATGGAATCTGGTTTGTCAGCACCACAAGAGACATTCAGCTGTGACCAGAATGCACATAAATCACCACCATTCCTCCAAAGTTCTAGTAGTTTAAAATATGTGAACCAGATGTTAACAAGGAAGTTGGGTCAAAAGCTTCCTCAAAAGGAAGGGTAGAAACCTATCAATATACACATTGCAACATAGATACCCATGCTTTAAATGAGCAAATTGTACTTGCAAGCAACAAGAAGATTCCGGAGAGAAGTCTTACCTGTTTATTTTTCAAGAAGTTCAATAAAGGAGTGGTCTTTTTAGCTAGAGAATATATAAAACAAATGTAAACAATTTGCCTTACCCAATACTACAATACTTACAACACCTACAACAAAACTCTATATGAAATACAGAAGCCTTATAGATTATCCAGCCTACTTCCTCTCACATACAGCAGTGAAACAAGTATTCCAATCCTATCCCTGAACAGTGGCAACTATTAGGCTTCTATAAACTTCTTTAGGATACTAATATGACATCCAGTACACCTGTCTAAAAGGATATTCAGTCTGCACTAGGCTTTTCCCAGATTCTCTCACTTTGAAGGAGACACCTGTAACACGCTTAAAAACTGTGGCATTTTACCCAACCACAATCTCTCCTAGCTTATGCCTGCATGGAACATCACTGCTCACAGTATTCTGCATTAAACATCACTGCATCTCACTGAAATGCAGCCACTCCGCAGCCTAGGCTGGCTAACAAACCTCTGACTAGTGGCTTAAAACAGGAAGGAAGGTTATCATATAAAACTTAAACCTAGAGAAGAATTTAGAGCATGGGAGCAAACTAAAATACACTGAACATTATTAGCCTAAAGGCTTAACAAATATCAAGCAAGCACACAAAAGAATTCAGTCTCCTCAAGGTTGAGAAATCACAGCTTCAAATTACACCACACACGTTTCTTTGTGCTCTAGGAAAATGTAACCATAGTACATAGATTTCCATACCTATTAGCTCTTTGTTTCTTGCCTCTATTTCCTCCAACAAAGTTTCAGGAGTAGAGGTTAATTTTTCATCATCTGCACTGTAGCTTTCCAAAAACTTTTTGTACTCTGGATCTACAGGTGAGGGGAAAGGGAAGGGAAGAAAAGAAAAAAGGAAACAAAGATATAACGTAGCATGAAAAGAATTTGTATTGCACACTACTGGAAGTCTGGGTTAGATTTGCATAAGTTGTCCTGTTTATGTGTCACGTTTTCATAAATTGGCAGCTCTCAAATAAGCTGCTGCATTATGTTTGTCCAGGACAAACATATTAATAGATTTGCAGCTGACAAAGCAGTGCTAATAAGCTTCACACATAATTAAGCAAACATTTTATTGATAAAACTACAGGTGCCACAGTAAAAACATTATATTCAAATTACTGCTAGAACTTTCAATTTCACACATGCAAAACAAACTAGCTAGCTGTTATACCATCTTCAATAGTTCCAGTTTTGGCATCCTTTTTCTTACTCTTCTTTTTTGCAGCTTTCTGGAAAGGTGCAAACTCAACTATGGCAGCATATTCCTGACCTGTAAAGAGCAGAGGGAAAAATAGAGATGAAATAGATATAGAGTATATTGTCCATGTCTAAAGCAGGAAGATAAGCCTCACAAGAAATATGCAACACTAAAAGAGACCACTTGGACAGCATAAAAAATTTCTTGTATTTTGAAAGCCATTTAACAACAAAGACATTTTAGAGACAGTAGAATTCATGAACTAAACACCTTCACTATGTTAACAAAACAGTAAATTCACAGACTCACAACAAGAAGGAAACACTAGATGTAAGACTGCCCGTAACTCTCAGTTCAGCCACCTCAGCTACACCACACCACATAATATCCTCATCCTACGAACTACGCATTCATTGTGCAAGTAGAAAAGAATATTTTAAGTTAATGCAACTGAGGCAAATCTCAATTTTTGGCAAAATACAACAGAATGCAACACATTACAGGCAGACTTTAAAGTTTTATCTTCTGACGAGAATGCTACATTTATGGCTGCATAAATCCAATACTGCTGTTGGGTATGGCAAGCATAGTGTACTGCTACACTGCAAACCAGCTTATTTAAGAGAGCTAGGTGTTGTTAGAACCTTGTCATGCAACCCTCCTAAATAAGGAATAATCTTGTGGACAGGGCTTTGTGTCACATAAAACACCTGGCTGGATGAAATGTAAAATACATGTACTTGAAAAAAAGTTCAAGGTGAAATCCTTAGCCTACTAAAGCCTACAGGAAGACTCTTGTTAAAGCTTTTTGCTAAATATGCAAGTTTAAGGTCTATCATTGAGAGACTACAAACTTTTAGTGCTACCCAATGTAACATCTTTAAATGCAAAATTTACACGAGATGTATCGAATACCTAACGTGTGTTGAGAAAAAAGTGGCAACTAAATACCTGCATGTTTAACCAATGAATTAAAATATTTGTTTCCTACAGAGTACTGTCTCCAGAGAGCAGCCACTTTCACAGCTTAAGGCTGCAAGGAAACAAGCTGCTCCTTTTACTGAATCAAGATGACCCAGTTGTAAATTGGGATGAGTACTAAACTGAATTACAAAATGACCAAAAAATAAGTCACTCTCTTAGAAGTATACAGAACAGGTGAGGGGAACAGCAGCAGGTGGCATCATTAACCTCAGCTTTGTTTAGTTTGGACAGCAACACACCTACTCACTTTCACTTTTCAGACTTGATACTCAGGTGTAACAATGCAAGTATTAACCTCAGTAACACAGCAGCTGCTTTTATATTGATACCACTACTGCCTCGACACACGATATACAAAATCGGTTTAGAAATATACAAAATCAATTTAGATTCCTTTCCACAACGCAGAAGGCATTTACTTCGCTCTTTGAAATACTCGTGAAATTCATTTAAGGCAACAAAACCAAACAAATCAGAAGCAGCACGTCTGGCTGCTCACACCCGTCCCTCCAGAACTCAGCCTGCACACCGCGCACACGCCCGCAAGTAAACATACGGCCGAGCGCCGCTCACTTGCCTTTGTGATCGACAAAAACATAGCCGTCAAAGCGATCCCTGAAGAGGACTATGTCTTCCTGGTTTTTAAAGTTGATGTAGGCTCTCGAGAACATGTGAGGGTACAAGCTGCAGAAAAACAAGACCGAGAGAACAAGGCTGACTAGGCGGCGGCGACGCCTCCCTGGCCCGGCCGGCAGCAGCGGCGGCTCTCGGTAGCCGCCCGGGCGGGGCCGGCGGCCGTACCTGGAGTCGTTGGCGAAGAACTCGAAGTAATCGTGCTCGGGCAGGGGCTGGAGGTGCTCCTCCAGCTGCTCCTTCGTCAGGCTGGGCGGCAGCCGGCGGATCACCACCTGCGGTGCGGCGACGGCCGTTAGGGCAGCTTGCAGCAGCGGAGCGCGAGGCGCTGCCGCCCCCTCCCGCCCCCGTTCTTTCGCAGGCGGCCCCAGCTCCCCCCACAGCGGCCGTCACCAACGGCAGCCGCGCGAGGCCCGATACCGCGGGTGGGGGGGGGGGTGCCCACACCGAGCCACGCGCAGGCCCCACCTTGCTGAGCGTCTCCTTCTTATCTTTGGGCCGCTCGAGACGGTCGAGCTCGCCGCCGCCGGCCCTGCCATCCGCACCAGCGGCGGCCGCCGGCCCCGACCCCAGCAGGACCCCCGGCCCGGCGGCGGGCCCGCGCCGCTCCTTGGGCCTGGCGTTCTCCTTGTCCTCCTTCATCCCGGGCCGCGGGTCAGCGCCGCGCGCCGCCACGCGCCCATTGGCCGCCGCACCTCTCGCGCGACTGCGCCTTAAAGGGCCACGAGCCGCGCCCTCGGCCGAGGCCTCCCCGCCGCGGCCCCGCCGGACTACGACTCCCGGCATGCCCCGGGCCCTGCCAGACTGCGGCTCCCGGCATGCCCCCGGAGGGGCCCGCGGATGCCGGTACCGCCAGCAGCCGGCGGAGTCAGCCGCCGGGGCCGGGGTCAGGGCCCCAGTCCGCCCGCGGCGGTCCCGGCCTTATTTCCAGCCCCGGCACTATTGAGGCGCGGCCTCTCAGCAGCGCTGCCGCTACCACCCCTCTTCCGGGCCTGCCTGTGTAGTGACGGAGGCGCGGGGCAGGCCGGGAAGGCGCGCGGGGCAGGGTGGGAGTGTCCGCGGGGAGCCCGGGGCGGCGGTGAGAGCAACGCGGAACCGGCGGGATGTGGTACGAGATCTTGCCCGGCGTGGCCATCATGGGCATCTGCCTCAGCATCCCCGGCTTCTCCACCATCCACATGCACCGCTGGTGCAACGGCGGCAAGGTCAGCGCGGGGCTACCGGGCCGCCTACGCCCCCCCCCCCCCCCCCAGCTCCGGCGGCCCGGGATCCCAGGGCTCCGCTTCCTGCTGGGGCCCCCCTTTCCCCCAGCCCCCTCCCTCCCCCTGGGATTCCTTCCGTCCCGGGACCCTCCTTCCCTCGGGCCCCCTTTCCTCTGAGAGCCCCCGTCCCCGGGGCCGTAACAGGCAGCACTGCATGCTCACAGGAGAAGAGGGTTGCGCGCTATCCCTACCAGTGGACCCTGATGGAAAGAGACAGGCGGCTGTCGGGTGTCAACAAGTACTACGTGTCCAAGGCAGGTGCTCGGGGCATTGGGCAGGTACTGCTGGGAGGGAAGCAGGAGCCGTGCGCTGCTCCCCCCGGGCCCCAGCTCTGGACTGGGGGAAGCCTACGGCCATTGCAGTGGGCACTGGTTGCTCTTGGGGCTTTGGAGTTCGCTCTGTACCTGCAGCTGGCCTGTCTGTGGGGATGTGCATTATAAATTCTTTTTTAATTAGGACATGGGTACTTAAGAAGCATAATTTGGAAAACTGCATTTTCAGCTATGCCCTCTTGCAAGTTGGCGACAAGAATGGTGCAGATACAGCTGTTACTTTTTCTTTTTCAGGGTCTGGAGAACATAGACTAAGGTGGCAGCACTTTGGAGAATCCACATATCTATATAAAATGATTTAGGTCTTTAATAAAGATATACATGTATTCAACCCTTGCATCTGTGTTGCTGTGGTGGGTTGGCCCTGGCTGGACATCAGATGCCCACCAAAGCCGCTCTATCACTCCCCTCCTCAGCTGGACAGGGGAGAGAAGAATATAACAAATATCTTGTGGGTCAAGATAAGGACAGGGAGAGATTGCCCACCAATTACTGTCACTTAGGGAAATTTAACTTATTATCAGTCAAGTCAGAGTAGGATAACGAGAAATAAAACCAAATCATAAAAACACCTTCCCTCCACCCCTCCCTTCTTCCCAGGCTCAACTTCACTCATGATTTCCTCCTCCCCACCAGCAGCACAGGGTGACGGGGAATGGGGGTTATAGTCAGTTCATCACACATCTCTGCTGCTCCTTCCTCCTCAGGGGGAGGATGCCTCACTCTTCCCCTGCTCCAGCGTGGGGTCCCTCCCACTGGTGACAGTCCTCCACAAGCTTCTCCAATGTGGGTCCTTCCCACGGGCTGCAATTCTTCATGAACTGCTCCAGTGTGGGTCCCTCCCACGGGGTGCAGCCCTTCAGGAACAGACTGCTTCAGTGTGGGGTCCCCCATGGGGTCACAAGTCCTGCCAGCAAACCTGCTCCAGCATGGGCTCCTCTTTCCATGGGGCCACAGGTCCTGCCAGGAGCCTGCTCCAGCCTGGGCTTCCCATGGGGTCACGGCCTCCTTCGGGCACCCACTGCTCCGGCATGGGGTCCTCCCCAAGCTGCAGGTGGAGATTTGCTCCAGCGTGGAGCTCCACGGGCTGCAGGGGGACAGCCAGCCTCACCATGGGCTTCAGCAGGGGCTGCAGGGGAATCTCTGCTCCAGCAGCTCCCACCCCTCCTTCTTCACTGACCTTGGTGGCTGCAGAGTTGTTTCTCTCTCATATTCTCACTCCTCTCTCCCAGCTGCTGTTGCACAGGAGTTTTTCCCCTTCTTAACTCTGTTACCCCAGAGGTGCTGCCACTGTCACTGATGGCGAAATGCAGAAAGCCAGCAGGACTGATCTCATTTTTGTGCTCACTTCCGCTGACCTGCAGCCAGGCCAGCAGCAAAACACCTTTTTACTGTTTGGAGCCAGTGAGAGTTGAGGATGCCCAGTTGCACTAGAAGTTGTTTTCTGCTGACTGTAACCAAGTCTCTTTTCCCTACTCTGCACGAGTGTCTCTAATATAATTCCCTCTAGTTGCCTGTAGCCATATTGAAAAAGTAATAATATTGCAGAAAAAGAAAATACACTGACATAAACAGAATTCTTCTGGATTTACATCAGCACGAATAACAGCAAGTTCAGACACAGAAACTTGCATCTGAATTCCTCTGCTGATCAACTGGGTTGGGATGAAGTGTTTCTGATAGTCTCAGCAGTCCTGAACCGTAACTCATAGCCTGTGTGACTGAGCAGGGACGGATAAGTCCGACACTTCTCTGTGGCGCTCTGTGTTCAGGCTCTGAGACAATGTGCTTAAGCTGTCCAGCTGTTTGTGCTTTCTAGATATGGTCAGCTTTGTGTTTGCTTTGTGTTTGGCTCCTGACAAGCTTGCCAAGGTTCCAGTTTTCTGAAGAGCTGAAAAGAGCTTGTGAATCAATGAAATTCCAACCAGCACTGTAGCTGACTAGCTGGTGGTAAGCGCTTTGGGTTGGTGAGACAGAAGAACTAGCAGGAAGGGAAGATCAGGAGGACAAGAAATAAGAGAGGGAAAAAGAGGTGGAGATCAAGACAGGAAGCAGAAGAGGAAACAGGCTTCCAGGGTTCAGACTAGCTTTGAGCACTTCTCCCAAACTACACAGACAGCTGAAAAGCAACCTGGGGCTGCTCGAGGCAGGGTTTGCTGTAATCCTTCCAGATACCAAGGGGCCTTGAACAGCTCTTGCGAGACTTGTCCTGCCTGGGTGAGTGTGTCTCCATGGAGAATTTCTGGGCTCAGAAGAGGCCTTTTCTGTCTGACACCATGCCTTGGGCTGTGCTCACCTTACAGCATGTCCTAAGCTGCAGCTGGAAGAAGCTTCCTTTGTTGCATGAGATGCAATAAATGAGTGGGCCTCATCTGTTACACACACAGAGCTCTTCAGGGGTCTGCATCCCAAGTCTTGCCTCCCCAGCGGTTCCAGCACAAGACCTTCCCATCAGCAGCTAAGCCATTTTCCAACCTGTTGACCAGTTCCCCCTCAGATGCTTCCCCATGTCTTGGCACAACTCCTATGCTAGGGTCCTCAGGGTCCTTTTCTCCCACCTGTCTTTCAAAGCAGACACCTATGCTGCAGTTCTTCCCAATTTTGTTATTGAGGGGATGAAAGCAAATGAGGAAAACTCCCATAAGAAACACAGAACAAAGCGTGCCAATGAGCAAAGGAAAGTTTTGTTTTTAGCAAAAGAAAAGAATGCTCTGTAATATTACCTGTTGATACTCATTCTCCCATCTCGTACAAACCTAAACCAGCTTCCCATTGCTCTCACTACCTCTTTTCACCTTCAAGCAGTAAGCATCTCTATCAGACCGCAAGGATGAGGACCTACACTTTCCTCATTTATTCCTCCAGTAGCTGAATCTTTGTAACAGCCCCTTGTCATCCTGGAAGAGCGGCTGCTGGGAGTTCAGCATGCTGTGTTCTACTAAAACATCTCTGGCCTCTCTCATGTACCGTCTGGGGTCCTTTCCTTCTGAAGGGCTCTGTGTCACAAGTGCTAGTGTTCAGAGCCTACAGCACCTCTGTGCAACAGGCTGGACTGAGTCTTCATTTGGCAGAGCGCAGAGTGGGAGGCTGGTTTAGTTCCCAGATTGTGGACTCTGGCAGAAACAAGACAAACAAAGAATGTGGCAGGATCCCACAACTGCTTTCCTGCTCACACCATCTTCCCCTTCCAAGCAACAGCAATCGCTCTGGGCAGCTTAAGTGAGCGGAGGTGAGTTATGGAATGAGTTATATTCATGCTGTCTCAGAACCCCTTTCCAGGTTGGCCTGAAGTTTGTCATCTGTACAATAATATGTTGCAGCTCAAGAGAAAAAAATAAATAAATTGCTTTGAGTAGAATTTTTAACTCCAGAACCTATGCTTAGTTATACTGAACCTTAGCTCTTCTACTTACTGACTATAGATCCCCAAGTAGCCATCCACAGATGTTGTGGTTTAACCCCAGCTGGCAACTAAGTACCACACAGCTGCTCACTCACTCTCCCCTGCCTTGGTGGGATGGGGGAGAGATTTGGAAGTGTAAAAGTGAGAAAACCCATGGGTTGAGATAAAAACAGCTGAAAAATTAAAAAAAAGAAATAATAATAATAAAGTGTAAGGAAAAAGTAACCATGAGAGAGAAAAATAAAAACTAAGACAAACAAGTGATGCAAATAAAAACAATTTCTCACCACCAACTGACCGATGCCCAGCCCGTCTCTGAGTAGCAGCCCACCCACCCCCTGCCAACCTCCCCCCTAGTTTTATCCCTGAGCATGACATCACATGGTCTGAAATATCCTTTTGGTCAGTTGGGATCAGCTGTCCCAGCTGTGTCCCCTCCCAACTTCTTGTGCACCCCAAGCCTCCTTGCTGGCGGGGTGGGGTGAGGAGCAGAAAAGGCCTTGATTCCATATAAGCACTGCTCAGCCATAACAAAAACACCCCTGTGTTAGGAACTCTGTTTTCAGCACAAATCCAAAACATGGCCCCATACTAGCTACTGTGATGAAAATTAACTCTATCCCCACCAAAACCAGGACAACAGCTCATAGCTACTGTTGAGAAATCCTATATCCTAGCACAAGCTTAAAATTGTAACGAGTCTTGACCTTCACGAGAGAATACTCACAGAGGCTTCAAACTAAAACTATTCTAATCTGTATCAGAAATGTTGTACAAACACACAAGTTATTTCTGATGAAGGAGATGGTAGCTCTCACCTAATGTCTGGTTTTTGAGGTCCTGCATGTGAACTCCATCCTGTCTCTCCTCTTGCAGACTTTGCCTGTGGAGGTACAGCACTTTTTATTTTCAAGAATCTCTGCTGCCAAAACTACCACACAGAGATTTAGGGGAACAAAAAAAGCCCTCTAGAAAACACTTTGTTTTTAAAAACATTTAAGAAGGCTAAGGGGGTGTTGTGGAAAGAGTGGTGCACTTCACTCGCAAGAGAGAAGCAACAACGTATTTTATTGATACGAGACAGAGAGTTAACAAAGTTTGGTAAAAGCAACGGTGATTTAACAAGATTTGATGGCAAGGTACACTTGATTATTTACTGCATAGACGACGGGGTCAGACAAAACTGTCAGGGAGACCCTCCCATTGAGTCGTGAGGTTCAAAGAGGACCCCCTTGTGTTCTAAACTCCTTCTCAGAGAGGAGTCTAGGTGCAGCTGGATCCAGACTTAGTCCCAGACTTGGTCAATGGTTCATGTCTAAAGGATTATATATGGAGAGTCAATCCTTTATATCGCTTAGCTAAGATTACAAAGTTTCAGTGTGCTTACTGCCAATTCACCTACTGAGTATCTGATGCAATAAGGATTCTCTCAACCTTGAGGAGTAACCTTGAAAGGTGTCCCTACTCAAGGGGAGATCCTGGCATGCAGCCCGCTGCCATGCAGGACAGCTCCACAGGCTCTGGGCTGTCCATTATTTATAGAGTAACATGACTAACTTATAGTCATATCTGCATACCAGCTGTATTTTGGTTGGCACATGCTCAAGTAGCCCTCAGCTGTTGAGCATGATTTAGAGCCCTCAGCTATCATGTCATTACCTGTCTCCCCAGAGTCCAACTTAAGCCACATGCAGCCATCACAACCGCCACTGGTGGCTACTGCTTAAGCAGAAGGAGTGGGGTGCACACTGTCACAGGGGGGTATACTTGGAAATGTGTAGTTGAATCGAAAACAACCACCACAGAAGCACTACCTGGAGCAGGCCTCTGAGTACAGTTTAAAGAGAGCCATGTAATACTGCTGAAAACAGACCAAACTAAAATACCAAAGGAGTTAAAACAAGGTTTTAATCTAGAACACTTGCATCGACAAAAAAAATTTCAAATAAATTGAAAGATACAACCTTGTTACCACCTCTGTACATCCAGGGGTTCCAATCACTGCACCCACTGCTCTGATACCTATGTATAACATAGCAGAAAAAGAAGCAAGCAACTTAGTTCTTCACCACAGGCTTTGGTGCTGAAGATCAGACCCTCCTATTACTGTTATTTTATATCCCGGTTGCGATCTGCTTGCCTTAAAAGGAACTGAAGCCCATCTGTATTAAATTAAAAACTCATTTCTATTTACAAGTCTAGTTTGAACCACAAACTAAATGCAACTGTTTTGAGCAAAAAATAAATCTAAAAGACTTATGAAAAAATACCTAAGTGGACAGTCTTGGATCTTAAAGAGGAACTTAGGAGTTCTTTTATTTTTGCTACTGTTACTTGCTTGCTACTGGAAGTAGCTTGCTTCTAATGGCCAGTCTACCCTCATTAATCAAAATAAATGGAAAATTGCACTTATCAGCCTCAGGTAACAAAGCACTCCCATGGACTCCTCCTGCCTGTCCAATTCAAAGTGAGCACAGAACATTGCCACCTCTAATTTTACCTGCCTGTTCCTGCCTTCCCTGCCTTGTAGCCTTTCACTTCACAGGGACTCCTTGTAGGCAGTGAACAAATCATCCAAGAAAACCTGACGAAAGTAACTCTGTTGCCTTGACACAAGCAATCCACTCCTGAGGCTTGGCTCTGTTGGGTGAAAGGCACTGCAGCACTTGCAGCTTTTTTCAAATCATGACTGGAACAGGCTAGCTGCTGCTTGGTAGAATTTATGGTGTACAGTTCAAATAAAGAATTATTTTTCCTCTTTGCCCTTAGTCTTTCTATAGACCATCTCTCGAAAGCTTGCGAGGATCTTATTCTCTCGTTTCCTCCTCTCCTCCTGGTTGAAGGATGCCAGAGCTCTCTTCTCATCTGCGCTGTAAATCTGGTTCTCCTTACGCAGACGCACAGCTTCCATTCGGCGATGTCTGCGGAGGAGAATATTGTGTACATCAGCATGGGCAGAGGGTTGTAATCCCTGTCACAGCTTCCATGAATGTTTTGAGGGGCTTATAAAGATATCTACACTAGAGAATCCAAACTGCACACAAACCTTCCCAGGAAGGAGCATGGCAGAACAAGAAACTGATTTCTGGGGGTGTCAGCTCTTGGGCAGTCATCCAGAAGCCCCATCTACCCCCAGGGTGTCAGCTGCTGGCTCACCAAAATTTAAGTGAAATTCATGTTGGACTCATATAGAAAAAAGTGCAGCCAACCTCTCACACTTTGATTTGTCTCCTCCTGAAGAGCCAGCACATCACCACTGCTGTCCAAACACATCACCTTTGAGCCACCTGACACAAGCATCTCCTCATTTGAAATACAAGATAATTAGAAGTATAATACCTGGAAAGAATTCTTGCTCTTGAGAAGAAAGCGTCCTTAAAAAACTCACCCTCTATCTATAGCAATAGGGAGTTTAGTGTAGATTATTGCAAGCACACGAAGCACCTTCCCTTCCGTGCTTTCAACTAGAGCTTGGAAGCAGTCTTCCAACGGGCCAACAGAGGAAGCAGCTCTTGAAAATTTAACTGAACCATTATCATCATCAAAACTATACCTGCTGCCACTCATGACATAACCAGAGCTCTCAAACGACGCAATCTCTTCACTGGTCAAGCCGATTTCACCTCTCCGGGGTATACGTTTTCCTGCTTTTACATACTCTGCCATTGCTGCACCTTCACCGGGCAAGAGGGCATGTCCGTAGCTTTAAATAACAACAACAACAACAACAAAAAAAAAAGTGTTGATTTCAATCAATCAGTCTCACATAGAGCAAGCCTGAGCTAAACATCCAGCTTCCCTGTTTCCTACTTGCTACTGCTGCATTTTTAAGCACTTTCTTACTCTTTCCCACATATTGGCCTGTTTCTTCCTTATGGCTAACACTAGCGACATCTTAAATTACCAGTTGAATTAAACAGCAATGAAGACACTATAAAGTCAAAATAGTGCAGAGCATTAGAATAAAGGCATTTTACAATTGATTTCCTAGGAGTCAAAGCCAAAAAGCATAAACCACATTTTTCTACCTGAATTCAGGCCAGGGTAAAGGCCTAACACCACTAGCACTTCTGTCTGAGTTTCTGGCACTGAATTTCTCTCCAATGCATGCCATACTGTTATAACAGCCCTTTTGCACAGTAACCTTCAGGCTTAATTTACTTGGTTTGATCAAAGTACCGTTAGAGCTGGCTACTCACTTCAAAGGCCTATCATCCTGCGATGCATGAGTTTTGGGAGCTTCTGGTCCAATCAAGCTATCAGCTTCTGTATTTTCTGCAACAGTCAAATAATGAGGAAGATTAATATTGTGCCCGTTGATCTCTGGTATCAGAAGAGTTACACAGGTCAGCAACATGTAACATGGAATTCACGAAAAGGACACCAAGAAGTTTCAATCCAAGTTTAAAGTCAGGTGAACCTACTTGATCTCTCAATCCAGAGATCTTCCCCTTGAAATGTTTCATCATCAGAATCTTCACTACTTGAATCACTGGATTCCTTCCTGCTCTTCTTATTTTTCTTTTTCTTATACTTCTTCCTGAAAAAAGCCACAGACAGACATACTATTTAACAAAATTTAAGATGAAAGAAAGTGCCTGGAATCATACTCAAGTAATGAGTTTCTCCAGGCAGCTTCCACCCGTGGGAAGACTGGCTGTCTGCATATAGATTGTTGCTGTTTCATAGAAAATGCCTTATAGCAAAACAAAGACAATACATACACTGTTATGCCTTTCATATAGCCTTAGAAAGTGGCTCCCTACATTTGCAGAGAGTCCTCTATGCTGCATGTTTGCGTAGACTTAAAGAAAATCCATCAAATTAAGATTATTTGACAGCATTTATAGCCCCAGTTACAGGAGTGCTCAGCCTTCCTCACTACCTGCAAAGAAAGTGGTGCTGCCCTCTAGTCAAAAGCAGGTAAAATTACGCACAACAACCTGGTAACTCACTTTCTGGTCTTCTTTTTCTTCTTCTTGCTTTTCTTTTTATCTTCATCTGCAAAAAAGAAAGTATATATATTATCAAAAAGAGATGGGTTAGCTATAAGCAAGTAGTTTACTGCACTGTGAACAACTAACTGCCTCCACCAGAATGCCTTAGTACACAGCTGCTCAGACGTGATTTATTTAGGTACTAATACCAAGAAAGTATTAGTAGAAAACTACCTCCAGTATCGTTCGATATGAGACCATATCAAACATATCTCTGGCATGAGATGCCCAATGGATGCTAAATTCAGAAATCCTATTTCCAGAGGCCAGACCGCAAGCACTCAAGGAAAAGGCACTGCCAACCCAGCAAGATGGTGAAAGAAAAGAATACCGGACTAATGCTGCAGCTCTGTCATTTCAGAACACTGCAAGCGTGCAACAAAAGCCAGCAGCATTGCTTCACGTTCAGAGGAGCAGGAGAGCTCTTGTGCCACACATATCAGCTGAAACTCTCTTTTCTTACCACTGGAGTTCTGCTCAGACTCTGACTCACTGTCGCTGTCCTCAGAATGTTTTCTGCGTTTTCTTTTGGATGTCTTCCGCTTTTTCTTCTTTCTTTTCTTCTTCTTTTTCTTTTTTTCCTCTAGAATGTTTTTAAAACATAACATTAGAGGACAGAGATCATCTAGCTCCATATGTATTTCCCAATCTTCCCAAAGCAACACTCTCCTTTGAACTGGGGCCCACCACACTCAATTCCACCTCTCAAAGTCAGTGAATTTCTTGCAAGCAACGACAGCAGATTCTAGACTTCCGAAGCTTCCCATTTTCAAAACAAGCTGTGTAAGCAAAATAAAATACCTTCTGAGCTGGAATCTGAAGAACTGCTCTTAGATTTTGCCTCTTCATCTTCTACTGGTGTATGCTCATCAGAACTGAATAAGAGAGTTTGCTATTTAAAATCTATTTTGTAGTATTCAAGATCAAAGATACACATATGACCAAACACATGCTTGTAGATTTTGAGTCAATACTTGCAACAGAGTAAACTATTAAACAGCTAATTTGCAGCATGGGAACTGCTTTCAGAACCACAACACAAAGGTCACCTGATCTACAATAAATTCTGTCTTGCATAATTGGTGTGTTGGAATTATTTGGGGGGAAAAAAAGAAAAGTAATAATCTCATTATGGTGATTCAGAAATGAACTGACACCACATGAATTGTGGCAAAGGGACTAGCGTAGAGGTAAGACATTTTTGTAAATTAAACTGACATATAACCAACATCATAAATGGGGGAAGGAAAGATGAAAGACTGTGCCTTACTCAGGGTCTGGAACCTTGGGCGACAGTCCCCAGACCTCGGGTGCCCCCAGTTCTCCAATTCTCTCTCTTTCATTGAGTCGCCTGCAACAGAACACACCTTCACCCAGCGTGCCATACCCAGCGCACACACGTTTTGAGCCCAGTACCCGTTATATCGCCTGAAGCGGCGAGAAGGAGAAGAAACAATCTGGGAGGCTCAAAGCAAACCTCCACAGATGGGGAGTGGGCGCCGGCACCCTGACAGCCGCGCCCCGGCCCGCCGCAAGGAACGGCCGGAGGGGCTTAAAGCACCGGGCTGGACGGCAACGCAGCCGCACCAGGCTGCGGACGGGCCGCAGATAAACAGGCCCAGCCACCGTCTCGTCCCCGGGAACTGCGGGCCCGGCACCCCGCCCCCTTGGGCGCCGGTTCCTCTGGGCGGAGGGCACAGCCCGGGGCCGACGCTCGCCTCTGCCGCAGGATCTCCTCCTTCTCCTTCTCGTAGTACTCGGGCCAGGCCTTGCCGTGGTGGTGGCCGTGGTGCGCGGCGGAGCGCGGCCCGCCGGGGGTGCGCTCGCGGGAGCGGGACCAGCTGCGGCTCCGCCGGTGGCTCGGGCGCTTCAGGCCGTTGCGCTCGCGGGAGCGCGACCGGGAGCGAGACCGGCGGCCGCGGCGCTCGGGGCTAGCAGCCGGCGGGCTGCGGGAACGCGACGCCGGCGCCATGGCGGCGGGCGGCCGCTGACGGAGGAGTCACTTCCGGGCGGCGCGCAGCTTCCGGCGCCCTCCCGCTCGGGAGGGGGCGGGCGGCGGGGCGGAAGCGGGGCGGCCCCGCCTGCGGGGCTCACCGCCCCACCCGCCCGTGCGGCAACACGGCGCCGCGGCCGCGGCGTTCCCGGCGGCGGCTCCCTTTGTGCTGCCGGCGGCGGGCCAGCCCCGCGTCGGCCGGGTCGGGTCCTCGCGAGCGGCCGCCCGGCAGCATGGACATGCGGGCAGCGGCGGTGCCAGGTAAGGCGGCGCGGGCGGCGGCGGGGGCCGTGCCCCGGGGGGTAGCGGCCGGCGGCGGCGGCGCAGGCCCGTCCCCGCCCGGCTCCGCGGGCACCGGCGGGCGCGGAGCCGAGCGCGGGGCCGGGAGCTGTCCAGGGCGGCCCGGCAGCAGCACTGCCCGGCGGACAGCTCACGGTCCCCCCCCACCGCCGGCGGGAAGGCGGGGAGCCCCGTTGCTCACCCTGCCCCGGGCCCCGCGGGGCTCTATGCGCCGGGGCTCCCCTTTGCCCGGGCACCGGGGCCCGGCGCCGCCTGGCACCTTCGCGGCCGATTTTTGAAAATTAAAAAAATACGACACCTCCCAGAGTGGCCTGTCGGGGTTCTGGCCGCCGGTCTTGGCGGCAGCATGTGAGGAGCACCTGAAACCGCAGCGGTCTGGGGAGAAAATGGCACAAATTATGTGATATGATAAGACGCTCGCTGTTCTCCTCCTGTGAGCGTCCTTCCCCTTCAGGGTGAGGTTTGAACACCTTGCAGTGGTGCTTTCTTAAAAAAAACCCCAAGTTTCAGCTAAGCCCTGGGAAATGCGGCCTAACCTCGCTAGGCTCCTGTGGGCTCGGCATAAACATGGCCTTCCAGCCAGCTGCTCCATCCTGGAAAGCCTGGGCCAGTTTATGCTGTCTAGTAAAGATGTCTGGGTACATCACTCGCTTTTTCACAAATGAAACACTATTTCAGTTCCCAAACTTATCATAAGCAGCATAAAAAAATCTGTAAGAAGGAGGAAGTTTAATTAAATTGTGTACTGTCTTGCATGCATGTAACCGCATGCAGGATGGGGATGGAAAAGATGTTACCAGAGGTTTGCATAAGTGTATGGTGTTACCGTATCCTGTGTCTGTCCGAGGACAGCCTGGTGTCTCCCTGCTGCTGGGCTTTGTGCATATTTTGAATATCAGGGACTACTGCTTGCCTAATTAAACTAGATAAGGCTGTCTTTTAAAAGGCTGTTGTTTTGACCGGTGGTAGGGTCATTTGAATGAGACAGCTGGAAGTCTGCAGTGGCTGTATTTTTGCCAGCTGAATCCATACTGCATGAATTAAGGCTCAGTGACTTTGTGTCTCTGAGTTTCCAGTCTCAACTTGAAACCTAGAGTCATCCTGGGACTTAGCAGCCCATACCCATGCTCTCCTTGCAGGCTGCCCTGAGTTCATTTACCCCCGTAGTATGTGAAGTCAGATGTCCCCCAGGAAGTCCAGGCCACTGTGTACTCCCAGCACTGGTTACAGGAGGTCATGCCACCAATCCATGAGAGAGATGGAAGCTGCTGGGCCAGACACCTAACGTAGGGACCCATCCACGTAGCAAGTAAATGTACCCCTGAGGCCTTCATAAGGGCACATGGTCCTCCCTAGCTTCCCCCCTGGGATGCCCCATAGCCAGGGCTCAGGGCTGCCCCAGAAAAGGGGTGGAAGGCCCTGAAACGTGGCTGGCGGCAGCTTGCTGCGCACTGGGGCCGGGGTTTACTGCGTGCTGAGGCAGGCTGGCAGGGAGGTGGGCAGCCAGGGGGTTACGGAGGCACTGAGCACCGCAGTGTTCAGCACAGCTGGCTGCCAGCCTTCGGCTGTGCTGAGGCAGCACTCACGACAAGGCCACTCACGTCTGCACCCGAGGGTCTGTCTTGGCAAAATGGTGGCTAAAACATCTACCTCTAGGAGCACTCTGCACCTCTGTTACTTAATATTGTAAAGTGATCTGAAGCATTTTTATACACAGGTTAGATAGCTAAAACAACCACAGAGCTGTTTGTTCACATCCCCTCCTCCCAGTGGGATGGGTGAGAGAATCAGAAGAAAAAGGTAGAATTCGTGGGCTGAGATAAAGACAATTCAGTAGTACAGGAAAAAAGAAGACAATAATAAGAATGATAAAAGAATATACAAAACAAGTGATACACAGCACAAGTGCTCACCACCCTCTGACCGATGCCCAGTTAGTTCCTGAGCCGTGGCGCCTCCCTGGCCAATTCCCCCAGTTTATATACTGGGCACATGACGTCATATGGTCTGGAATATCCCTTTGGCCAGCCTGGGTCAGCTGTCCCGGCTGTGTCCCCTCCCAGCTCCCCGTGCACCCCCAGCCTTCTTGCTGGCAGGCCAGAGCACAGGAAGCTGAACAGTCCTTGACTGCTTAGCAACAACTGAAAACATCAGTATGTTATCAACATTATTTTCATTCCAAATCCGAAACACAGCTATCAGGAAGAAAATTAACTCTATCCCAGCTGAAACCAGAACAACAGTACGTAACAGCATCTACAACTACTAATGTCAGTTATATGAGGCTCTATGTAATGGGATTGACAGGAAAAATACTCTCTGAAAGCTCCTTAAAGCACAAATGGTGGAAATTAGTATTTTAGGGTCGTTCAGAAGCAGTGGTGTTTTATTTGAAATTCCACAATGGAATAATATTTCTGTCCCTAAAAGTAGTCTTAGCTAGGATAACTGTTGAGTTTTTATTTCAGTGAAGGCCCTAAGGGGAAATTCACTGTCCTGTTTATCAAATTTAATTTATTTAATGTAAAATACATTTTCTCATGACAGAGAATGCTTCTTTGTATCTCAGATTTGTCAAATCTTTAAAAGAATTTTCTGTTCCCACAAACTATTTTTAAAAAAGAAGAAAGCTCTTCAAATTACTTAACTGAAAACTTATTACTGAATTGCGTATTTTTTTGTCTTCTCACAAAAGCCTACACATCACTTCTTTAAATTCATATTTTGTATTTTCAGAGCCTTCATCCCAGAGTTTTTCTGGATCACTTCTATGCATCAAAATAAAAGTTGCTATTGTGTCTCTTATCCATTTTTTCAGTTCCAAGAACACCACGTTTAGTTTTATGTCCTAGATGTTTCTTGCTGATATGTTAGATAAAATGGTTCTTTTAATTTGTCACTATATAGGTTTTTTATGTGAGTCAAATCACCAAACACTTTCTAGGCTTATCTAAAAATAAAAGAGGAAAAAGACCCCCCAAAACTAAGAGATGCATCCTAGACACAAAAGTACTCACATTGAAATTCTGCATTCAGGTGCAGGAGGGCTGAGTGGCAGCTTCAGTAAAATTTTTTTAAGCTGGTCTGAGTGTTACCTCTGCCCTGACCATGGCAAGGTGACAGTAGGGTTCAGTTTTTATATCTGGTATAAGAAGTTGCCATAGAGAGAAGCTACTGCAAAAGGGTAAAAGTCATGTGCAACTCTCACAGCTAGACCAGCGTGTTTTAAATTAGCCAGCATTTCTGTGCCTAAGGGTAAGCAGTTCAAACCTGATTTTTGAGAACTGATGATGCTTCAGGAGCAGGGCTCCTTCCAAATCAGTGCTCATCTTTATCTGTAAATTTTTCCTGTTGGTAATTTAGAAATGAGATAGGCAATGAGGAGAAAAAAACTCCTTAAAGCCGAAGGCCGAAAGGCTAAGAAGTGGTTTAATTTGGACCATCAGACATTTTGCAAAGAGACTTATCCATTAAAGATTAAAACAATTATAGTATTATTTTCATTTAATATAACCTCCTGTGTAAAAATTACTAAGAACCTATATCAAAAGAGAAAACTTAATTGAAGGGTTATATGAGGAAGAAAAGCTTACCTTTTCCCCTGATTATTCTTTTCTATTATTTATTCTTCTTCACTCAGCTCTCTGGAAAAACCTATAAATAAACAGAAACTGGCATTGTAACATTTCAGATCTGAAGGCTTGCTTCAAAAAGGCACTTCTGCTACTGGCTATACAAATATAGGGAGCATGGCAGGTGATTTTCTTGCTAGGGCTTATAAATGTAAGCAGGACCGTTTTGTTGCTGATATATGCCGTGAGGAATTGCAGTCATTTGTGCCAGTGACTGTGGTCTGTTAATGTTTTTGGTCAAACTTGATAAAAGGACATTTGCTCTTAGCAAAGTTTTTGAATCTTAAGAGAAATCAAGAACGCCTGTGGTTCAAGTCCACAAAATCCATAGGAAAAAAAAAAAGGAACAGATCAGTAACTGAAGATGAAAAATATCTTTTATGATCTTGGTGCTCTTTCAGCATTCATGAACAGTGACAGTTTCCAAGAGACCGCATTGTGGATATGTCACTTTGATGACCACATGTCGAATGTGCCGAGAACCGCATTTTGTCAAAGGACTTACGTCGGTACAGCTCCTAGCGGAGTCGAACACGTGCCACTGTGGTGCAAAGAATACAAAATAAATGATCCTGCAGCGCGAGCGTGGGTGTTCAGGTTTAGGTTACAGGAGATTTCCTCGCTGTTGGGCGGAGGTGCCCGCTACGTCAGCGGTTGGCAGAGCAGCGCCAGCCTGGGCTCAACCCCCGGGAAGGAAATGAGCTGCCACGGGAAATAACCTGCTGCCATCGCGTCTCCACAGCCTTATCCAACGCGCTCGGGCATAAGGCAGGTGTTGGGGGGCTCACTGCGGGCTTCGCCTGGTGCAAGGCGAGCGGGATAGTTGGAGGCCAGGCAGGAACTGTCAAGGCTGAAGCGACGCCCGTGTGCTCGGCCCTCGGTATCCCAAGGCCTCCGGTGGAGCAGAGCTGGGGACCAGCGAGGTGCGGAGGTCGCCGCCCCCGCCCGTGGCCGACACACCGGGCCTCGGCGCCTGTAACCGGCCTTCGGTGCACCTGAAGGCGCCGGCACGAAGGGACGGGAGACGGCGCGGCGGGGGGGGCGGCGGCCCGGGCGCTGCAGCCCCAGGCGGCCTCCGGGGGCTCCTGGGAGCCGCCAATCACCTCAGCCCGCTACACCGCTTACCAGGCTGGGGGGGGCTCCCGGCGCCACGGGGCGCTCGACAGAGGCCGGGCCGGGGAGCCCCTGGCGGCCCCGCCTGAGGCCCCCGCTTGGGGCGGTGGGAGCACCGCCCCGCCCTGCCCCGCCCTCCGGCCCCGAGCGCGGCCGAAGGTTCCCGAGGCCGTTCGGGTCAGGGAGCCGAAGGGTGACGAGCGCGGTCGGACGGGGAGGGGGGCGGCCCCGCAGGGGAGGGCAGCGCAGTGCCAGCGCCCCCTGGCCGCCGCGCGGCGGGGGCGGCGCCCGGGCCCGAGGAGCGGCGGCGGCTGCCGGTGCCCGTTGTGCGGGAAAGGGCGGTGGGTGCTGGCGGCCGGAGCGCAGGTAACGCGGGCTCTCGCCCCCCCTGCTCCGCGCCGCGGGCTGACTTCCCCCTCCCGCCGCCGGTGGGGGCCGGCTCCGCTCGCCTCGCCTCGAGCAGGAAGCGGCGGCGGGCACGGCCTGGCCGCGCGGAGGCGGCGGAGAGGCCGCCCGTCAGCTCCGACTGCAGTCGCCGGGCCGCTCTTCGGGCCCGCCGCCTGTCAGCGCCGCCGCTCCGTCTCGCTGAGGCGGGGCCGCCCGGCCGCTGTTGCCCCGCCCGAGGAGCCCGCGGCGGGGCCCGGCGCCGTCCGCGAAACACCTCCCGCGACAGTGCCCTCCCCGCGGTGGCGGCGTCTCTGGCTGGAAACGCTCGTTTTCATGGTAAACTTCGCGGGGGCCGCGCGGGGAGCCAAGCGTTTGGCCTTGGAGGGAAGCGGAGATGGAGCGGGGTGGCCGGCACTGGAGGTCTCGGCCTCTTCGGCTCGTCTTGCCCGCCCAGGCGCACGGAAATAAACTTTTCCGAGTAAAATTAAGGACTTTCAGCCTTTAAGTCGCTGTTGGTATATTTTTGATGTTGTTTTTTTGCATCACGTTATGGGGCATCGAATCGGAAGTGCCGATAGATGGACGAGTTCGAGTTTACAAATCTTTTTTGTTACTGTGCTGCCTCAGTAGCTCGGTTTCAAACACAAAGCAACCTGCCCAGTATATGAGGAGGGGTAAAAAAATAAAAAGTTTCTATTTCTGGGCAAGGAAGTGTTTTCATTAACCGCAGTTGACTGGTAATATACAGATGCACAAATTTTGTTGTCTGGCCCATAAATAACCTGGATGTTATTGGGCTTTCTCATAACAATTTATGGAATATTTGCACAATTCAAAAGAAATCTCTAATAACGTTTAAAAGCCCTTTGAGGGACCTGAATCTTGCATCTTCTTGGTTTTCAAATTTACCTTATTTGCATCTCTTCCTCACCTTGTAAGAATAGAGGATATATTGAGCATTGCACATACCTTGTGTAAGAAGGCAAAGGGACAAATAACAATAAGAAACAAACTTGTAGAGTGCTGTAGCATATAAGCTTATGAACACTAGCTCAGATTTGTTTTTTCAAAAGAAGAAATAAATGTGGGAATGTTGTCACACAGTTAAAACCGTAAATCTGTATTTTTACTAATTTGATGCCTTTTACTTTCTCTTTGTAGGAATGGAGGGGAAAAAACTAATTTCTGCAACAGACACACAGTATTCTAGTGTGCTCCTTCAGTCTTTGAATGAACAACGTGGCCACGGACTTTTTTGTGATGTTACTGTCATTGTGGAGGACCGGAAATTTCGAGCTCACAGAAACGTCCTTTCAGCCTCAAGCACATATTTTCACCAGCTTTTCTCAGTGGCTGGGCAAGTGGTTGAACTGAGCTTTGTAAGAGCAGAAATTTTTGCAGAAATTCTTAACTATATTTATAGTTCCAAAATAATCAGCATTCAATCCGATTTACTTGATGAACTGATTAAATCAGGGCAACAGCTGGGTGTTAAATTCATAGCTGATCTGGGCATACCTCCGTCTGAAGGAAAAAACATGCCAAACAATGTCAAAGATGGTGCTTCAGAAACATCAACTTCTAGTCCAGGGCAAAAGGATGCTGAAACACAAGTACCTGTAATAAGGCCAGAGAGTCAAGAGGTAATGGATGGGATGCCAGTTATAACACAGTCATTCTCCTTACATGGCATAGAGTATGAGACTACCAAAATTACAGTGAGTGATTCAGATGATGAGGATGATGATGTAATTTTTTGCTCTGAGATTGTTCCTCCAAAAGAATGTACTAAAGATACAAATGCTGCAACCCAGAACCAGCCTTGCCCAAGTCCAGCTGGAGTGTCTGACCAAAAATCGTGTGGCAGTGGTGGCTCTCCCCATTTGATGAGCACCACAGCAGCTCAAAAACTCACTTCGTCTGCCAGTCAGCTAAGCCTAAACCAAACACAATCAAGTGCCGAATCACTTGTCTCGGCACCACCGCAGCATTTGACTCCTAATATCATTGTGCTAAATAAGCCTCTGCTTAACTCATCACTTGGTGCCAGCTCCTCACATCAAACACATATGACCCCTACAATTAATTTACTTGAGGAGAACCAGCAGCCTTCTAATAATGGCTCCTTAACTGAAGTGGAAACAACTGCTGTTGATGATGAAGAGGCTGTTGAAGATGATGTCGATATCATTAGCTCCTCAAGTCCTGGTTCAGTCAGTAGTAGCTCCTTGGTTCAGCAACCTTCTATACCCAAGGCAGCAATCACTGAAGGATCAGGTGTACAGAAAAAACAGGTTGTTACATTTTCACAAGAGCCATTTTCTAAACCTGGAGAATTTAAAATAAAAATCTCTGATGTCCTTACTGGAAACAACAAGGAATGCAGTTCCGGTGTAGCATCAAAGCATGTGGCAGAAGGGCAGAAAATCATAACGTTAGATACAGCAACTGAAATAGAAGGCTTATCCACAGGCTGTAAGGTTTATGCAAATATCGGTGAGGATACATACGACATAGTCATTCCTGTAAAGGGCGACTCTGAAGAAGGCGAAGCCAAGCTTGATGAAACACCTAGAACATCTGGTGGTGATTCTCCAAACAGGAAACGCATGAAAGTAAAGCATGATGACCATTACGAGCTCATAGTGGATGGAAGAGTCTACTACATTTGTATTGTGTGTAAGAGATCATATGCATGTCTGACGAGTTTACGGAGACATTTTAATGTTCATTCCTGGGAGAAGAAGTATCCATGTCGATACTGTGACAAAGTTTTTCCTCTTGCAGAGTATCGTACAAAGCATGAAATTCACCACACCGGTGAGCGAAGGTACCAGTGCTTGACGTGTGGCAAATCTTTCATCAACTACCAAATTACGGCTTCACACATAAGATCAGTTCATAGCCAAGACCCTTCTGGAGATACCAAGCTTTATCGATTGCATCCTTGCAGGTCTCTGCAGATCAGACAGTACGCGTACATTACTGATCACTCAAGCAGTATACCAGTAATAAATGAGGGTGGAATTGTTTATCGCGTTGGCACAGGGAAGGATGGCACTGAAGGAACAGCGTCTAACCCTCCAGCCAAACAAATCACCTGGGATGACATTTTCATTCCACAGGGAAATGAAGCAATTTTTAAACAAAATCCATCGGAGGGAAGTACTGAATTTGAGTTTGTAATACCAGAATCTTACTGAAGTGCATTAGATGCTGGAAAAAGGATTCAGTGCAGAAATATTTCAGCTGTTTTAAATGAACTGTTAAAATCGCTGTAAAATAAAATGTTAAAGTGAAAACAAGTTAACTTGTTCTACCAAGTCATCAAATGGTAGCACTTGGATCATTAGTAGCTGCAGGTGATTTGTGGAAGTGATTCATCTGAAAGCTTACTTGAATAGAGAATAAGACATTTCCAAGGAGCTGGCAGTGTTTTCTGGTATGTTAATTTGATCAAAACGTGGGGATTTGTAGCTTGAAAAGGTACAATTTCTTCTACAGAGCTGGAGATCTTTCTCCTAAAGTAATTGTGGTATTTCCTGTACCCATACTTACTATGTAAACCTTTCATGTTAGCACTTTAATGCTGAATTCTGTTTAGACGTTAACCAAGAAAACAGTAAGATTTTTCATCGTAGTCTTTTAAATGTGGAACCATTAAAAAAAAAAAAATCCCACAACTCATATTTATTTTTGTGAACAATGCATTACTGCAAGGGTCCAAAATAACTGATCCAGTAGTTTGGAGTAGTGTATTTTTGAACTAGCATCTTAGTTCTGCTTTTATAAGCACCATGAATCATCTGTCTTCATGCAAATAGTCTTGCCAACAAGAGATACTCAGTTAGGGCTGACTTGAACAAACTTCATTTATACTTGGCAGTATGATGAGCAGAGTATTCAGTGTCTGGACCATTGTATTTTACTCTTTTTGCAATGGGGAAAAAAAGAAAAAAAAAAAAAAACACCAAACCAAAACCCACAAAGCTCAATAGTGAAGAAGCTTAGAATGATTTGGAAGGAGGTGATTTCACCTTTTCAAAGATTGAGGAATAATGTTAGGTTTTATTACTACTGGAAAAGATGCCAGTAGTTAGTCTGGAATAAAGTGCTGTTCCTTTTTTTGCTCTTCAAGAAGAAGGGCTTCAGTCTGTTTTTTAAAAAAAGAAGTAATACTTATGATAAAAGTAATACTTTTTTTTTTTTTAGCTGAAGGCTTTGAAATTTACTTCTTAAAACTATGAAATAATGTGAAAGTGCTGTATCAGCTGAGGCTGCTGAGGATCTTGTATGCCTATTTGGCTAGATCTTTAAGTGAAACAGGGATTTGGATCCCCCCCCCCCCCCCCCCCCCTTATCGGGTGTGGTAGCATGAGGACTGAACCAACAATCAAAAAATACCCTCCATCCACCATAATCCAAAGTATAATTTCTCTGCAGTTGTCTAGTTGTCATCTATTTTCAGTTTTGGGTTTATTATATTGTCCTTTTTTAATCCTTGCAATTGGTACATGTTTAGGCACTTAGAAGATAAATTAGATGTTCAACTTGAATAGGGAACAGTAGATCTGAGAAAAACAAACAGCTGTTCCCTCGAGTCATAGTTTAGCATTTCAGATTTAGTGACTTGTTGAATTTTTGTAAATGGTAATATGAAAACTGCTCAAGTTCTAGAGGTGGCTGAGAAAGATTGTCGTGCATAGTGCTAGTTGGTTATCGTAACCTTTCATTGCTTAAATTACAGTTAAAGGTTTTTCTTTTCTTTTTGATGTTTTAAGTAAGCATCCTGATCAAGGTTAAGGTTTTAGACATAAAGTACTGTAGACAGAAAGACATTTAAAAGGTAAATGGTTCAAATACAACTTGAGCTATAAAAAAGGGTACCAGAAATCTGTATGAGTAATGATGGGAGAAAGAGGAGGATTTGTTTACCTTACGCATGTAAGGCTCAGCACTTCTGCTTTGATGTACTTTGTTATTTTCAGATCATATCGCAGACCCCTTTGAATATAATGGGGTATGCTTTCAAATGTTACAGGTTGGATGTTATCTGAGATGGCATTTCAGCAGTCAAACATAATCCTCCCAAGACATAAGTACTGATTGCCTGTATGAGCACAGGTAGCTCTGACGTAGCTGGCTGCGTGCTATATTGAGATTTCCTGAACTTTTTAACAAGAAAAATACAATGTTATTTTTGTTACTGACATGACACATCTGGAATTAAGCATACATTGCAAAGTGTACATTCAGTAATAATTAAACATAATGGCTATCAATATTTGCTGCTGATATATTTAAAACCTTAAATTAAACTGTGCCTACTAAAGGTCTCTTTTTGGAGGAAAACTGGAAAATTAGGGCTTTGTAACTATTTTTGCTAGAAGACTCGTGCTTGCATGTGTCTCAGGGTCTTCAGTTTTCCTTGGAAGTGATTTTTTGATATCCAAAGTCCAGAGGTCATGTAAAGCATTTTTTAATTTCACTTCCAGTATTTATTGGTTTGGAAACATGTTAAATCCATTCTTTTAAAACTTTTTATGGGGCCATGAGCTTTTATATTTAGATTTCTGGCTGTTGCACTTAAATATTTGTTTTTTGTTTGTTTTTGTAAGCACCTAGCTTCCAGTTTAACTTAATGAAAAACCTTATGTAAATATTAAGAAATTGGCTTTGGCGTAATGGAAGAAAAAGATTGAATCTGAAAAAGCATTTATATAAAAATTAAAAATGTCAACAGAGTATGATAGTAAACCTCACAGTCATTTATATGCATATAAAAACATTAACGGATCTGCTGCAAACTATGATAACGGTGGCTGCATCCTCACTGTATGGTTTCTTTGGGGATTCACACCATAGCATTCCAGTATGTGAATCAAACAAATATTGAGGTAACAATGGACTGCTTATTTATTTTGTACTGTTAAGGCATGCAGCTTATAAAAAGGTGCAGAAGCTGATGACTATATACACTGAACATTGAGTTCTACAGCTATCGCCTAGGAACTGTTCCATGTGAAACGTATCATTTTTGCCAGATCTGTAATGTATATAGTTGTACAGTCTTTCCTTAACATCCTTTTTAAAGTTGTGTTCTACTTTTCATTAATCAACCCTTGGTATTAGTTCTTAGAGCTTTCTATGGCAAAAATAAAAAAAGTTTAATTCTAATGATGGGTGTAGCATGTTTCTTTTTAATGACAACTCGGCTACTACAGTCTAACATGTTAGATTACCAACCGTTTGTAGCTTCCTTTCCCAGGTCTTTGGGAATAGCAGGGAACCCCTTGGGGCAGGGGGGAGGTGTTTTTATTTGGGCCCTAGGTTTTTTGATGGGTTTTTTTTGGTTGAGCACTTTCCAAGAAAGTAAATTAGCTGAAAAGCTCCACTGTATATTGTGAGCTGAATGCTGTGATACACACTTAATCTCAGCATAAGCGGAGCTGCTGTGGAAGTCTGTCCAGCTACTACTGTCATTGCAAATGAGCTAGAAATCAAGAACAACATCCACAGTGACCAGTGCAATGCATTTCAGCTAACTCCTGGTCAGGGCTCCTCTTCTCACCAGGTTGCTCACTAGTTAGGATTTGGAAGACTGTTGGTAAACCATGGCCCACATGGAGAAAATTAGTTATTTATGTAAAATTCTTATTACAGGTAAGGAATGCAATTATAAGTAACATATCAAATGGATTTAGATGCCTTTACCTCTTTGGCATAGGGCTTCCACCTGCTTCTACTATTATCAAAGTAGATAAAAGACATCACTTGGACAGAATTGGGCCCAAAGTAATATAGTAAACATGAAAGTAAGTAAAGGAGACACTGACGCTGCACCGGCTCGATTATTTGTCTCTGTGTTAAGCAAAAAATCAGCAGTAATGACTTTACAGTGATGAAGTCAAGGCACCCTGTACGGGGGTAGAACTGCAGAATTATGAAGTGTGGGGGCATCTGGGGCTTATAAAAACAGAACTTAAAAACAGTGTAGAAAAAACAGTTTCCAAAGTAGGAAATACTTTTTTGGGGGTTTTGTTTCGGGTTTTTTGTTTGTGGTTTTTTTTTTGTTTGCTTTCTTTAAATGCACGATGCTATTATACTGGAATTAAAGATGCTTGTAAAACAGGAAAGTTGCTAAAATGTAAAATGCAATTTATAAATGTTTACAAAAGTCACACAATTTTATTTAACTTTGGTAAAGTAATAAAAGGGTACATATGAGTCACAATCTTGACATTCTCATAAGAAATGATGAATACAGTGCTGAATGTTGCATTTACATTAAACGCTTAGTTTTACTCAAGCAGAAGGAAACAGGTAATTCAACAGAAAATCCCACTGGTAATTCTTTAAATGTGAAAATGGACTTGTCCTTTTGTAGTGAATTTAAAGCAGCAATGTAACTTTTGCTTAAATGTTCCTTTTAGTATTTGTCAACTTGAAACCAATGACAGAATCATTTCCTAATCGTTTCTCTGCCACTAAGTTATGTTCCCCTCATGAGTTTCTTAGTCCTGTCCTGTAGTGTCCCCTAGTCCTTCTAGCCCTATTTAGTTGACAGGCACAAATGGTACAGTATGTTTGTTAGAAGTGGGACAGGTCTGTTAGTTTTTATTTCAAAGATGCAGCAATAAAATGCTTTCTGATATTTAATTTATGTCCCCTTCTGATTCTAGTTTTGTGGGGAGTTTTATCAGGGGAAGTACTGTCTATTTTGAAATTGCCCATGGTCTCTTCAGAAAGATTTAATTCAGGAAAAAGTAATATAAAATGCATGACGCCCTAGTACATAAATTTATTTCCAGTACACAAATATATAGGAGTTGCACTTCAACAATCTGTAGTAAAACAAAGTGTCACCAGGATATGTTCTGCATACACTACTGCTTTAAATCCCATAAGTTGTATTCCACTCTCCAGCCATTTATTTTTCTTTGTTACTGGAGAAAAGTTATGCTTGCTTCTGGATAAACAGTGTCATCCTTCAGCTTATTAATATACTGGTTAGTATTTGACAGTGGAAATGATAAGGTTAACACATAGCCTAGCCTAAAGGCTTTGCAAATGCATAGGATTAAAAGCAGCATTATAAAGTGTGGGTGTACTTTGAAAAGTGAGATCAGAGACTTCAGTGTTTGTTTTCCATGTTCACAGTATATTTTTTTTTTTTTTTTAGATTAAAAGTAGAGAGATGCCACAGTTTAAAATGCACCTGGATTGCCCCCTAGCATGTACTCCACTTTTACATTCTGAAATCCAGATTTAGCTTTTAGGTAACTTTTTGTCTGCATCAGTTGAAACTAAAGGTAGACAATTGAGGATTAGGGTCAACAATCTGATGCCAAGGAAATTATATCTTTAGGAAATAAGGAGTAAAATGTCAATACCTTATTTTTTTATCCCTGAAGTAAGAAGTTGAGAATGCTCAGGTTGAGCAGCTCAGATCTGAACGCTGTCATCTGAAATCACTTCCTGGAGTAGAACCACACTTTACAGGACAGTGTGTCACATAACAAAGCTGACCTTCTTTTGTTATGCAGGATGCATGCAAAATCTGTTGGAATCTAGATCAATCAGCAGAGTCATCAGCTGAAGATTAAATGAAAGTCACAACAATAATTGCAAATTCCTATCAGTTTCATCCTATATTACAGGGTGTTGAATTTTATCCGTGTGAGACTTACATCTTGGAGAATTAGTAGTGGATATTCCTTATGTGCAGCCCATAATACAGCTACTAAAGCAGTGCTTATTCAGGGTGCTGATTCAGTCCATTAAAAAAGTTAAAAGTACAAGCTTAAAAAAAAAAAATCCCAATCAAACAGAAGGGAAAAAAATTAGTAACAACGTTTTCACTGCACTGTTTCAGTGACTTGTGGACAGTTCCTGATGCTCTTTATAGGAATACAAGGAAGATTTAGGCAGTGCAACCACCAAAACTGTTTGACTTCAGCATTACTTACAAAGAATTCAGAGAGAGACAACTCCATTTCCCCTTCTATCTTAAGAAGCATCCTGAAATAAAAACAGCTTGCCTGTTAAAGCTTTTTCCCCTCAAAAAAGCAATATTCAGATTGTTTTGCTAGACATACGTCAAAATATCCTATGACCTTATGTATTTCCATTAGCGTTAAAGTGTAAGATACTGTCACAGTTCCCCCTAAGATTCTTCCGGTGCATAGACTGTAACCAACAAGTGATGTGAGCTAAGTTCTGTGGCCCCAAAAAATCCCAGCAACTGGAGCCCCAAGGCCAAACAGAACAAGTGTCAAGTCGAGCTGTCTGCAGGCCTCCTCACCTTAAACAGACTGATACTCTCCAGCAACTATCGATCTTGGCTACCCTTACTTCAGCTTGGCACAAGATGGAGTAAGGCAGACCAGAATCTATCATCTGTGTTGTATCGCTTTATTAAAAACCAAGGACTACATGAACCTTGTGGTAAAACGAGGAGACTGGAATTTAGGTTACTCGCTACTCACCGACACTGCAGAACATCAGCAGTATGTCCCCTTCCTCACACTCCATCGTTAAACCTCTCAAATAAGTCTCGCAAGAAAGAACAGTTCAATCTAATATTGGTATTTACAATTATCTTCTGTATCTATCCTCCTGCTCCCTCCCACAGTGAAATATAAATACAAAATGTTCACAATTATTTCAATGGCAAATATTTTTTTCTTCTTTCTCACATTGTTTACGGTGTATAAGGTGGTGGCTTTTCAAAAGGCGGAAAATACGGTGGTGAGTAACGTGGCGGTGCATTAGAGGACCACATGTAGCTGGGAGATGGCGACACCGACTGAGGGTCATCGGAGAGGCCAGAAGGAGTGGAGGCTGGAAACACGCTGGAATGCTGCAGAGAGACAGCAAGAAGGCTGTAATGTAACCACTTCTTAATGTAAAGGACCCTGGCAAAGCGATACTTCATCACCACACAGTGCAAAATTAACATTTCAAGGCTCACTTCTGCAAAATGTATGTACATACAAATAAATATTCAGATAACTTATTGCATTTGAGGTAAGCACAGCCTGTTAAGTAACAGTTTTGCATAATGAGACTGCTTAGATGTAAAACTGAAGAAGGAATTAAAAAAAACAATAAAAATATTTCTTTCTCATCACTTCTGTGTACCTGCTACATTTCAGAGGCTGGACAACTGAAAACTGATGAGTTTCTCTCAAAACTTGGGTTTCACACATTAGCCAGTAGCAACAATGAACAGGCTGCAGATAATTTCTTTTCACACTACTTCTTCTCTTCATCACAAATACCCCCCTGAAATTAATGATGACAAAGTAATTTATTCCTTCAGTAAGTAAAAAGCTTGAAAAGGCGGAGAGACAAAATTTGTGCATGGCTGAAGATTAATTTCTGCTCTCCAAATACCTATTTTAGCAAAAATACCTTGGGTCTATAGCCTCAAGTCATATGGTGCTGGCGGTGTCAGACCTGCACACAGGCTGTCTTCTATCCAGAAACAGGCCAGACAAATAAGCAATGAAATATGGACACTCGCATGCGCTCCTCTGGCCACTAGTACGCCGTGGGTTTGTCCCCGACAGCCCTGCTGCGCCCTGTGCTGCTGCTGGCCATCTGGCCCACCCGAGCAAGCCACCTGCAGAGCGCGCGGCGTCGGACGGCGTGCGCCGGAGCAGAGCGCCTTTCTGCTCTGGCACTCGGGCACCACGCACCCCTTCACTACCCTTCGGCCGCAGGCATGGGCTGCGAATCCCAGGTGTGCCCGGCCTAAGGCCCCGGCAGAGACGGAGGCATGAGGAGGACCTGCACCGTGCTGCAAGGGAGCGTGTGCCCAGGGACCGGCGTCAGGCGCAGCGAGGCCCAGCTGTACGCAGCGGTGACCATGCACAAGGCTGGAGGCAACCGTGTGATTTTACCTTGGTGAGTGGAGGGACGATGGACTCTGCAGTAATAGCAGGTTGTATTCAAACAGCATCTTTTTTGTGTCCCTCCCCTAACACCACCAACCTGCGACAGTTTATCAAGCGGATATATAGACCACGGAAGCCCAGCCTGCTCATCAAGGACCTCACAGAAAGCCATACAAACCATTCCCGTTTCAAACAACACAACAGCTCCTCCCTCACACCCCAGTTCACCTAAAGCGCAATGGGTGGGAGCCCCCGGACCGCAAAGGCCTTTGGAACGGCGCTGCCGCAGCGCCACGGCGCCGGCACTCGTTAGCAAACACAGCCCTGGCTTTTCACCATTACAAAGCGCCTGCGCCCGGCTGCCTCAGCCACAGCCACGAGTCCTGGAGGAGAGCCGCCGTGGCTGCAAGCAGGCCTGGCTCACACCGCCTGCAGGCAGCAGCCTGGCTTTGTCAACAAAGCCGGACGCTGGGAAGGTGACACTAATTCCTCTTTCAACGGGATGAAAGGCAGAGAAGGCCACCGCTCGCCTGCGCTCTCTCATCAGAGCCAAACGTGGCTCAGGGCCTGCAGAAGTCAAAACGCTGCAGCACTGAGACTTTCTCACCCAATTGCCCCCAACTAAGCACACAGAGCGCGGAGTAAGACACAGGCACTACTTCACCAGGGCCCTTTCCCACCACGACGTACTGCAAAGGGCTGCTGCCTTCCTCACCACGACCAGCTGGGTGGAGTGTCACTAGCCATGGCACAAGCGATGGCCGCTGCAACACCCATCGGCTTGCGCTCCTCCAAAAAACAGAGCGCTGTGTCTGCTGTTTGAGAGTTGTGTGTGAAAGCCAGGCAGGGGCACAGGCTTCCTTAGAAATTCTGGAGTGTTGTGGTTTTGTCCTGTGAAAGATATGTGGGATGAGTGGGAAGCACTGACTTGGCCAATTCTTGCACGAGAGGGAACGCAGTCTTCAAAAGGGATTTGAGAGGTGAGGCTGGGCTTTCTCTGTGTGCTGTGGGATGGCAGGGGAGAAGGTATCAGGGTGGTCCAGACATTGCTCAGGTCAGAGTAGGGCTCAAGGCACGAGAAAGTCTCCACAGCCAGAGGCCTCAGCTAACGCTTTCATGCAGGCCCTCAAGTTCCCTGGAAGATAAGCAAGGCTCAAGCTTGGAACTGCATCTGAAAGAGAGACTTGGCTATTTTAAATTTAGATTACCTCAATTTATGCCCAGCTTTTATGCTCACTCCTAAGCCAACACCTGTGCTCACAGCAGTGAGACACGAGAGAGACTTTCATCCACCAGCTGAGCTGTGGCAGAGCCCCAGCAGTACTTCAAATTGAAAAGCAGGGCAAACCCACCCGTGCTGAGCTCTCTGCTGGTACTGTGGCTGCAGTACAGACGAACCCCGAGTTAAACGGCGCTTGGTACGAGCTGAGCGGCTGAGAAGAGGACTCTGCAGCAGAGCTTGGTTTGGTATGCGCTGAGGTTGGCATTTTTGTAACTGTAAAAAGTTTTGATAGCTGTAAAAAGGTATACAACACTAGTGACTGCCCCAGGTCACGTTAATCTCAAAAATGAGTCACAAATCTGTATAAATAAGTCCTAGAAATTCTGATGTAAGTGTTCAAATATTTCCAGGAAGCCCTGACAACAATGTTGTCTAGTGGCACTAGCGGTAAAACCAGGTTTAGATTCATTTGCCTCTAATGCATGGCTCTGCTGAGGGAAATGGTGGCTATCACAGAGCACGCCTCTTAGCTGATGTCCAAGACCTTACACTCTTGTTAATTGTCCTGGTTTCGGCTAGGATAGAGTTAATTTGCTTCCTGATAGCTGGTATAGTGCTGTGTTTTGGATTTGGGATGAAACTAAAGTTGATAACATACTGATGTTTTCAGTTGTTGCTAAGCAGTCAAGGACTGTTCAGCTTCCTGTGCTCTGGCCTGCCAGCGAGCAGGCTGGGGGTGCGTGAGGAGGGGACACAGCCAGGACAGCTGACCCAGGCTGGGCAAAGGGATGTTCCAGACCATACGATGCCATGTGCCCAGTATATAAACTGGGGGAGTTGGCTGGGGAGGCGCCACGGCTCGGGAACTAACTGGGCATCGGTCAGAGGGTGGTGAGCAATTGTGCTGTGTATCACTTGTTTTACATACTCTTTTATCATTCTTCTTATAATTATTATCATTCTCTTTCCCCCCCGCCCCAGTAAACCACCTTTATCTCAACCCACGAGTTCTACTTTTTTTTCCCTGATTCTGTCCCCCATCCCGCTGGGCAGGGGGTTGTGAGCGAACAGCTGTATGGTTGTTGTAGCTACCTGCCAGGTTAAACCACAACATTAATTAAAAAAAGTCTCCAGCCCTGACGGTTGCAAAGAAAACCTATGATGTGTTACATTAACATCACCACTGTGGTAACAACCACCTGACAGAATAGCTGAGGAGGAAATGTCCTCATCTACTTCAACAACTGAAAGCTGATGTTGACAGCAAGGTTCACGTGAAATCACCGTTTCCAACAGCACAGTTCCATAACTCAGAAGAGGAAGGGAAGCATTACAGCAGAGGTGATGTTTGCAGGGACCATCCTTAGGCCAGTTGAAGCGTGTGGAAAAACACAACACAACAGAAGAGCTTTTCAGTCAGTATGTGTCTTCAGGAGCTTAAAGAGCTTACTTCCAAAAGCTCATCTGCTTCTCTCAGACGCAGCAGTTGGCCTAATAAAAACTAGCACCCGAACACCTTGCTTGGCCTCTATCCTCAGAGCATCACAGGTGCCAGAGGCAATGTCTATTTTTAATATGGCCTCTGCCAGTGAATGACAGGGGAGGCAGGCAGCAGCTTCTGTTGCCTTCTCTTCAAGGACAGCTTTCAGGAAAACACAGCCTTGGTAAAGAGAGCGTTGCCAAGGACCAATGCCTAATAGGAAAGATTTGGTAATCTCTGCAGGAACAGAAAAATTAAACTGTGTGAATGATGGGAAGACAGGCCTTCAGAGTCCTGCGGACCGGCTGGATTTAACCAGAAAACATCCTGTAATTTTCCCTACCTGAAAGTCGTACGCAGAGTAGGGAGGCAGGTGAGGAGTGCTGTGGTAGTAGGTGTTGTAAGATGTCACTTGTGGCCTCGAGTAGTAGGACACCGAAGGGTGTGCGTTTTCAACCGTACAGTTCAGCGTAGGGAGGGAAGGAGTCTGTTAAAACAAAAAGAAGAGAATCTCAGGGTGCTGACCAAATCACAGAAAACTGACAGCTGAATGAAAGCAGAAGTGATTTAAAGGAGCACTGTGTGTATTTAGAGCTCAAGTCTGCCAAATTAGCAACTGGCAATCCGAATTAGCAACTGGCAACCCGGTTCCCTTGTAGGCAGCAGGTAAATCCTAAAGTCATTTCATTCCTCAGCCACTTATTGTTCTGTGGAATCTGAGAGGAAAGCAGCAAGCTAGCAATAGCCCGGTGCATGCCAATACTCAAACAAAACAACTGTTCAGACTGCATCTTCACAAGCAGGAGAAAGAATCCATTAATTTTCATTACTTTATTACTCAGTGCATTATGAGATCAGCATATTTCAACTCCTCTCGTACTGCTGTTCACAGACACTTCTATACATCCTTTTTTGCAGAGGTTCACAGCCTGTCTGGTATGGCTCAAATCTCAAAAGGCCACAATGCACAGCTGGGAACAAGTCTCTTGTCTTATTTGGGAAGATCTCAGTGTCTCCAAAAAGAGTGTAGGAAAGTTCAGAGTTCTGAAATAAGGCACCCTTAGCACAGGACCCAAGATTTGTTTGTAAGAAAAATTTATTGCCAGGACAACAAATGCTCTTTTCTGGGTGTCTCATTTTGTATTATTCCAAATGAGTCACAAAACACTGAAAAAACCACCCAATTTATCTGTTGAATGTTCAGCTCTCCCCATTTATTTGTTCTCTGCAGAACAGAGTGGAAGGTAACAGGCAGCCTGGTTAAGTGAGGGTATTTCAAAGCTCACATCATCAGAACAGCATTTTTTTCATTATGTGACATTTGCAATCTTTCACCTGGTTTTGGTCCCCAGTTTACACTCTCAGATTCTCTCAGATTCTGCACCATGAAGAAACTAGATGGAAAGTTGCAGCCTAACATGGCTGCTTAAAAAGTCTGTAAAGCTCAGAACCCTATTACTACACATTTCCTTGCAGAAGGTCAATGATACGAAAAGGAAGATCAGTTTTTAAGAACGAGCTTATTTTTATTCATCCCAGCATTGCCAACACCTCTGAGAAAGTTCCTTTTGAAAATACTATCTCCCAAGTCTGTTCATCTTTCCTAATTGTGTTCAGGTGGTGACGCCAGATCAGAAAAGTGAATTATTTCCACTTTCTCCTTACAGTTATTTCATGCCCTTCTTCCTAGCCTGACTGCAGTGATGCATAGATCATTTGCATTGAAATACCAATAGCTGTTTTTATTATTATTTTTAAAAGGCAATTTGCCTGATTTGTTTTGCTTAATGCACAGAGAAATTGCTAGCATCTTACCATGTCTTTAAAGCCTCCAAGTATCGCTGCTGTAATGATCCCTAGGAATAGCCCCACTATGTTCAGAATCGTGGCTGACCAAAGCAAGTGGTAAAGGTGGATGATGTCCTGGCAGCTGCTGACATCAATGTATTCATAGTAGCCTCCAGAAATCTCTACTCTGCTAGATTAGGAAAAAAAAACCACAATAATGATTAAGAAATGCACCACACATCATAAAACCTAAGCGCTTCTGCAGGACAGCAAAATGCATTCTGCAATTTAAAGACAGCCTGGACCTAAGTACCGAGGGAGTGGGGATAAGGTCTGCTAGATGCCACGCTTGTGGCATCTGAGATCTCCCTGCGTGACAACGGCGGAAGATGGCTTGATCCGTTGTGAAACAAACAAGTCCTGCAAGGCCCGCAAATACCCAAATGACTTGGAGTCTGAATCCGCCTCTTATTTCTATCATCTGAAATCTCTGCAGAGATCCTGGAGGCTTCCCCAAGGACAAACCGGTCTGGGAATTACCCAGGGAAATCGGTCTGTGCCCCAAGGAGCGGCAGACGCCCCTCAGGGCAGCGCTGGCAGCTCCTCAAGCCACCAGAGCAGCTGGGTGGGATGGGCACAGGACAGCACTGCTGGCCTCCTGGCACCGCAAGGCTTGGCCACAAACCACATCCAACGTGGCCGCCCTGCTCCAGCTGCCTGCCCTTTGCAGCTCTACAGCGGCTCTACAGGGGCCGGCAGGACCCCTGGGACCCTGGCACAGAGACGTCTTTCTGCTCACATTCTTCAGCTTTTCCGCATGCAGAAAAAGAGATGGAGAAAACTCGGTCGAATCCACTTAGGTCATTAGTTTGGAGAGGGGAAGAGCGGCTCCTGCAGCGTGCGGGATGGAGTCTTGCAGGCAGGATTCTTCAGGAACGACTTCTCTCTGACTGCTGCTTGGGGGAACAGGCTGGCCTTTGGTGTTGCGTACCAAATGTAGTGGGCTACAGCTAATTCCCCTTAAGAAAACATATTTATCGGGGACAAACGATACTAAGGGCTTATGAATGACTTCTCTCCCAGCCCACATACGGACTTAGGCTAAAACCGCACAAGGGCTTTGAGGAAATGGGGAAGAACAGGCTCATATTTAAGGCCAAGAAGGAGGAGATCCAGGCTCAGCTCCTCATCAGACTCTGCAAGGCCTGCAGGAACCTGCCCCCTTTCACAAGAGCCACCGTCCTTCCCTCATTACTTCAGTTTGGTTTCTTCTTGTCCTTTTTTCCGTATCTTATCGTAGCAGGCCACTGCAGAAGACACTGCAATGAGGAGACAGGGATTCCAAGCAGAATCGAGGCAGAGCGTATCCACAGGTTGTAAAAACCTATACGTTACCCTGCATGACCTCTATATAACATGAGCACGTACCATGACCGCCTTTAACAATATAACCTGTATGTACTGTTTGCAAGAGCTCGTTCCTATGGAGATGTGTGAGAGCGTAAAGCTCTCAGCGAGCCTCAGGGTGCCACCGAGAACATTCAGCATTGTACAGGTAAGTACAGCATGTACCTATCAACAGGAAGGGGCTCCTTCGATGCTGCCACAGCCGGGGTTCCCAGCATCAGCAGGGATGCAAGATTGTTGTCACTTTTTCTATAATTTCCATCCTTTACATAATATGTGAGCTAACCAGCCTTAAGCGTCCGTGCCTTTCTTCCTGAGATCCCCCAAAAACCAGCACCTCCTCAGTGCAGAACACCTGTGTGGTACTATGCAAGACCGAGATGGTAACAACTGATTATCTTATATCAGAGTGGGGAAAACAGGTCAGGGGCAGGACCCTGAACCAGCCTGACTGGGAAGAAATGAAAAGAAAAAAAAATTCAGAAAAGTTACAAGTTTTTCTATTTCAATCACTTCTCTGTGTATTGCTCTCTTCAGCTAGTGAAGAGGGATCGTGTTCTGTAAACTGTCAAAGGAAAGCATGAGCTTCACCCCTCTGCCGTGGCTTCCACAGAAACAAGAGTCCTACAGAGACCAGGGATTACCCTTCCCAGCACGCGGAACCACCCTCTCCTGACAGCAGCTTTTGGTCTTCCTCCACCACAGTCAGTGATTTAAGTGGGGGCCAGCCCAACTAAGTACTGTGAGAAATGCGAAGCCTGAAACAGCCCTAGGCAAGAGCCAGCACTAAAAAAAAAAAATCAATTTATTAACTGCGTGCTGACACACATTAGGCACTCTAAGTGATATAAGCAGAACATGCTGTAAATTAAGTTGGCTTAGGCACAGTAGCCAGACCTAATGAAGGTGTGAACACTATGTAGTGGTTCTCAATTGGTAACCACCCTTCTGACTCATCTTTGCACAGTGCTGGTACATCTTCCAACCTCTTGTGACCAAGAAAGATATTCACTGGGCAGGGAGCACACTGATTTATGAACACCCAGGTGGCACCAGCCTGCAAACTCTCCTCCCTGTTAGCAGGGTGGGGAATGAACAGTGAGAAGGTGAGGAAGAACAGTGTCCCAGTTTTTACATCTTCTAAAGCAATCTTCTAAAGTTTTTACAATCTTCTAAAACAAAATAAAACCTAGGGAACAAGCAGTGCCAACAGAGAAGGAAGGCATTAGGATAAGGCACACTCAATAGGGTAAAAACTGGGAAAGGCACCAAGAATGGAAGTAATGGCAACTCCCACCCTCTTCATTCTTCCAGCTGGGCCTGGAGCATGCTCACCTGTAGCTGGGATGGCTCCAGTGTATTTCATACACCCTTCTACTTGGTTATCTTTTGCCCGGGAGTCCTTGTAGTTAGCAACCACAGCTTAAGATCCCTTCCCACAACAGCTGTCATTAGCCGATACTTTGCTCCTGCCCTATCCTGGCTCTTCAGACATCTGCAAACCAGCATGACCACTGCTCGCTCTTCCCACGGCCAGGAATGGTATTTTTTGCTTACTCACTTTCCACAGTTGTACAGGTCACAGCAGAAGCAGGTGTTGGTTTTTATTTTCGGCGTGCAGGGTGCACGGCGCTGTGGGTGACAGATTGCCTGCGTGAATACAGAAAAAATACATAAAGTGCATATGGACATAATCACCAAACACGGTTTCTGCTGCTATTTGGCCTGCTCTACATGTAGATTTTGCACTGATCTCCAGATTAGCCCCAGGCAGATTTTTCTTTATCTTGCAGCACAGCCCCTACAAAGTACACAGTTATGCTGGAATGAAGGCGCACTAGACTAGAACAGACCAGCGTTTCCTTTCACCATGGGGAAGTCACAGATAAGCACGTTGCCTGCATAGGAAGGGGGTTGTGCAACTCTTACAAGCAGCCAAGACCTTGCTGAACTAACACTCCTCACCACACAGCAACTCAGAGCAAAGAGTTGTCGATAGGATGGCACAAACTGACAGAGAGATTCTTGTATTGGTGAATAACTGACTAAAGCGGTTAATTGTCTGCCTGTGGGTAGTAACACCCAAGCTCATGTGGATGGTCTTTGGGCTGAAAAGAGAACGGACCCCACCAATGCCACTGGATAGTACTTACTTTGCACCTCAAGCAGGCATTTTAATTTGGAATATAGTGGTTATTCAAAACTACTTGTGAACTTCTGAGGAAATCTCAAGACTGTCGGTATGACAGCAAAGGCAGACAAAGATGTCCACGCACACTATCAATTTGTAGCAGGAACATGTGTCCCCAGTGGGCTTCTCTTTGGAGAAGACAACAGACAGCATTTTGCTAGATTTTGCTATCCTACATCCCACCCTCTCCACCTGCTCCTTCACTAACGTGGCAGTACCAAACATGGAGGAATTCACTCCCGGCACCCCGCTCCTGCCCCAGGCCCAGCCTCCCACCCGCTCCTTGTTTTGCAGACCTCCGGGACATCGGAGCAGCAGCCTGGCAGCAGGTTTCTCCACCTGCACCATGAAGCTGGCCCTTCATGGAAGCAGCACAGCTGAACCTGCTCTCACCTCTGGTGGGGTCGTACTCTTGGAGTAGTACTGACATCGCCCTGCGTACAGCGGCCTCAGATCCTGCCGATGAAAAAACACCAAGCTTAGCATCACAGTGAAATCAAAACCAGCTAGCTGGTCTGGGGAAAGGGGCCACGCTTTGGAGAGACCCTGCTCTCACATCACCTCAACATAGTGGCTGTTCTGCAACATCCCCACCAAAGGCACCCCCCATCCCAGCCCCCCTGAGCCCCAGCTGATGTTTGACCCTGGTCCTTGGAGGGATGTATTTGTTGCAGCTAGCATGGGAGGAACAGGCTCTTAAGCCGGGCTCATTTGGGTGAGGACGGCCACCCCAAACTCAATGATTTGCTCCTCATCCCCCCAGACACATCTCAGGGCTGCCTGACATGTTTCCAAAGGTCCTTCACACTGAAACATAACAATTTCTCATTAAATTGTTGGCAAATTTGTCTTTTTGGGCTTGAGTGACTTGTGGGAATGCTCTGGAGGATTACCAACGGCTCAGCCTCCAAATATGTGTTAACATATCACTTCAGGGCAGCCCGGGCCCCAGGGCAAAACCTCAGGGAACGCAACGCTGGTGTGTATCTGCATCAGCAAGCTCTTCCCAGGAGCAGCTGGACTTGCTCTCTGGGCATCTGATCCAAAGCTCGGGGTGGCAGGACAGCAGGCATCGGGGGAACGTTATGTCCTAGCGTGGCAGAAGCACGCCTCCAGCAAGATGGTGACATTTTTTGACTGCTGAGGGGGAAGCAAGGCCAAAAGCACGTCCGTTCATCAAGAGGCAGAAACCAGAGCCCTCGACATCCCAACTTCTCAGCTCTGGCTGCCTCAGACACACAGACATCCCCAGGGCCAGCCAGGAGGAGATGCCAGCTCATGTCACCACCCGACCCATGAGGTCAGCACCTAAAAATCCTAAAGCAAGTCTTGCGGAACTCAGACCCACGCAGCCAGGATCAGGAGTCAAAGGAGCTTCAGCTTTTTATCAAAGCTAATGTTTCACATGCCCTCGCAAGAGGGTCAGAGGTGGCCACGACTTGCTGGCTGCATCCAGACAGATGGAGACCTATCACGCAGCTGAGCGGAGCTGGCCTTTGCTCTGTCAGCAAATCCTGCCGTCCAGCCGTCTTTCTACCATCGGAACGCGCAGGGGCAGGAAAGGGCAGCCGGCTTTACCAGGAGAATAACGAGCCAGCTGACACGGGGAGTTTCCACTTCATGGTTAATCCTGACCTTCTGGAATTCCTTTCCATTCTGATCACAAATAAACCCCAAATCCATCTTTTTGAAATTTTTGGCAAAATGGGATTAAAAAACCAAACTGCAGAGTTGCAGGACAAAGATCTGTTTGCAGTTATAAATTTCAATTAAACAGTTGAAATGGAATTGTGTTTTTTCATGTCTATACTAATAACTGAAGCTTTTACATGTCCCACTGTACTAGCGATTGGTCATGACAGCAGTAGCCCGTATTTTTTCAAGTCATTGAATGGAAACCGAGAACCTACTGCAAGTGCTTCCCATTTATACTGTAATGCTTTAATGAGCTTCATATCAAATTGCTTTGTTCTACTACAACATCCAGTGGTTCAATCAGCATTAAGAACTATCTCTGCTAACATTTAAAGTACAATAGATATTACTGCTCATGTACTGTCCCTTGGCAATAGCTGTAATTCATATTACATCTTATAGTTTTGAAACTCAGTAAAAACATAAAGCATACACAAAGAAAACTAAAGCAAAGTTTTAAGATCTTAATGCTTGCTGCTAATTTCAAAATATTTTTGAAAAACCGATCCATTTTTCTAAAGTTTATGATTTAAAACAGCATTCAGCACGTGACATATATTTACAGGGTTTGATATGGCCTGATACAGGATTACGGACACCGTCATTTGCTTCCTAGAGTGAAAGCATTGCAGGACCCATGTTTTCCTGGAAGCACTTACTATGTGTCTGGCAGCAAAGACACCATCTACTATGGCACAGCAGAACGCAGCAATGACACCAAAGCTGATGAAGACGATCGATGCAACCAACTGATAAAGGAAAACAAAGAAAAGTATCATCTGCCCCTCCACAACCAAGCGTTTTGTGCCCCCTCCACAAAGATACGTAAACCACAGTCAATAAGCCCTCAAGCAATCAATAACCCAAATGTGTGCCCAGGCTGCACAGACTCGTCTCATTGAAGGCAACAGGATGTGCATCTCAAAGCACAGCGTCTGCTCCTGCAAGGCAGCAGGAGTAGTAGCCATGTGCCAGACTGGTTCTCCAAGGACGTGACATTGTAATGCAAGTTTTTCCACGACTCCGAAGCGTTGAACTTAGGCTGAAGATATACCTCCTCTTCTGGCTGCTGCTGTCCTTAACACTTCACTGGAAAGAGGAGGGGATTTCTTCTCTCCCCAGCCTGGAACACTGTCAGGAGCTGCTCCTGTGAACACCTCTGTCCTAGTTTTGGCTGGGACAGAGTTAATTTTCTTCCTTATAGCTGGTGGGTACAGTGCTGTGTTTTGGATTTAGTATGAGAACAATGTTGATAACACACTGATGTTTTTAGTGTAGTCAGACTAACGCTGAAGTCAAGGACTTTCCGGCTTCCCATGCTCTGCCAGCATGTGGAATCACTGCTCAGGGGCACGGCCAGGACAGCTGACCCTGACTGGCCAAAGGGATATTCCCTGCCATAGAGCGTCGTGCTCGGTGTGTAAAAGCGGAGCTGTCTGCAGGAATCGCTGCTCGGGGACGGGCTATCGATCACCAGCTGGTGAGCAATTGTTGCACTGTGCATCACTTGTGTTTGTGTATTCCTTTATCAGTATTATTATTATTTCTTCCTTTTTCTTTGAGGTTTTTTTTCTGATTCTCTCCTCCATCCCACCTGGGGAGGGGGAGGCAAGCAAGCGGGTGCCTGGTGCTTAGTTGCTGGCTGGGGCTAAACCACAGGAACCTCCTAGGCTGTAGGGACACAGAAGACTGCTGTATGCAAACCTCTCTGGTGGGACTGTGCCTTCAAGGAAACACCACTTTCATACAGGCATGAGCACAAAGCCATGAGACCAGAAGACAGGTGACCAGTCTACACCGTTGATATTGTACACCCTCCCAGCAGCCTGGCAGGGCCCCTCAGCGTGGCGTTGCGGCAAGCACAGCCCATGGGGCCTCCCCATGGAGAGATCTTCACCTTCAGCTCGAGAAGGGAAGTCAGACAGGTCTGATCCTCTTCTACTGGCCCCATCCTGCCCACTCTTAAAATTAGGGCAAAAGCATTCAGAAGGTAAACCAGAAATACTCAAACACCAACCCAGGTATGAGAAACAAGTCTCTACTCCCACTTCACCACTTTAAACACCGTCTCTGCCAGAGTGCCAGTACTCAGCTGGGGGAACCACGCTTGAGTGCCAACACGACCCCTCCTCACTCCCAAGCAGCAGCTCAGCTGCTGCCAGCGGGCTCCCGACCAGCTCATCTCACACAGAGCTCCCAATACCGACCCCAATCCCCCTCGCCAAAGCACATCAGGGTATGGACAGGGCAAGCACAGCATTCAGACAGAGAGGTTCACAAAGACGTAGCTTGGGGAACAGCAGTATTTCCATTTAAAGAACTGAAAGGTTTAGTGGGTTTTTCCCTGGTGGTTTTCCACTGCAGTGATCACAGCCTTCAAGTGTCGGTCACTGTCAGCTGTTAAAAACTGCTTCTCCACAAGCACAAAAGTAACTTTGGTAATCAGGAACTTCGAGCAATACTGAAAAATCACTAATAGGACAAATACAAAAACAATAGCTTGGCCAGAACTGACACATCTCCCTGGTCTCCTGGCAAAGGGGTGTTTGTTTTAAAGCTCCAGGTGCTAAACTGGCTCAAAAATCTTGGTTCCCGCCACTGCACGAGGATCCAGTTCTCAGGAAGACAAGCCAAACCCCTTGACAAACAAGACAGAATGATCCTCTATGTATTTTTAAAGTATGTCAGGATTTTTAGGTTAATCACACTGTTTTTACCGAAACCTCCCTCAGCAAAAACAGACCATCCTCCAGCAACATCCACATGCAGACCAGGTCAGCTTGAGCAATGACTGGAGATGCAGGAGGGCTCATTTGGGACAGTGGAAATGGTCCCCGTACAATTGCTTACTTCAGCTAGCTTCAAAACAAGAGAAAATAAAATGGTTCTCTAGATGACGCAAGTATTCAAGACAGACACTGTCCTACTGCAGTTAAAAACTGCAGCAGTAGATAGAGCAGCCATGTGAAATTCACCCAATGACCATACAAACAAGTCATGGACACCAGTAACAAGCTGTTACTGGATGTTCTTAGATGCTGTGCCACAAAGTACTTGCAGATGGCAGCAGGTGACAAGTTTTCCAGGATCAGGTCCTGCACTGGGACCCTGTTTCTGTCAGCTGTAAACACCAGCGTCTCCTCCCCACTCAGACCCATGCCATCTCCACATCCGGACCACAACTTGCACTGCCCGTTACAGCGGTCGCGCTGTTTCGCTACTACAACCAGTGAAACCACACAAGGGGGGAAAGCACAGCTTCCTACAGTCTCTGTGGAAGAAACAGGTTTTCTGGCTCATGTTATTTTGCAGCAAGTTTGGTTTTTCTCTGTACTGTCCTTTGTTTCACACATACGTGAAGGAGGATATTCTCCCTAAATAGTATGACCCTTGTAGATGGGAAATGAGCCAAAAACTAAATACATACAATGAGGGTATTTGTCGGTCGCCCCTGCTTGTAGAGAGGAGCTGCTAATGTGGTTACTTAAAATAATACACGGTTAATGATGATACTTTCAAAACAGCCTTACTAGGATATAAGGATCTGGTGTTAGAAATGGGTTTGCTCACTTCATTTACACACCGTTTCCTCTGTCTCAATTGGAGAAGGAAAAGCCTGAAAACCAAACACTGAGAATTCATGATAAAGAAAATCAAAGAGCAACTAAAAACATACAAATTCATTTTAAAAATCCCAGAGTTTTCAACTAATCTCATGATTTGCCAGGAAGAGTTTTGATATGGGCTTGACAAAGCTGCAACAGTAACTGCAGCAAGCAGAAGTCCCTCTCAAGAGCTGTGTGACATTAGCGATTGGTCTTCGCTCATCTAATTCCTGACGAAGTCAGCCACACCGAATAGCATTCGGACAAGAAAAGACAAACTGGCTTCGGATACCACAGGAACCATGAAGCAGGAGTGTCCTGGGCTGAGCTCCCCTTCAGGCCACAGTCCAGCGACACATGGGCTGTGAAGCTGTTGGTTATTACTTTTCCACGGCACGGACGACTGTCACAAAGGCATGTAAAACGCTGACTCCTCGCCTGGAAACTGCTGAGTGGGCAGCTCGGGTGTAAGTCAGAGCTGCCCGCAGCGCTGGCAGGCAGGCGGGCAGCGCCGCTGGGCAGCTGGCCCGCCCTGGGGGGACGAAAGCTCTCCCTTACTTTGACAAGTGGGAAGCGCAGACGCAGTTCATGAAAGCCAATACGCTCGGGTGGGAAAAACAAGAGAGGTCTCATCCTGTCAGCAGGCTGCAGAGAAGCGAGGAGTGCTGCTTCAGGTTAGCTCTCCCCATCAGCCACACTGGCTTGCTCGACTCCTCACACTCCCCAGCCAGCTTACGGGCAGAAACACGCAGGAGAACACGGCAGCAGAAGTTGCTTTTAGCTCTTCCTGCCCTCACTGAGGAACAGCTGAGTAACAAGCAGGACCAAGACTGCCTTTCAGCAAACTAGGACACCGGGGAAGTTCACAGAAGATTAAAAAAAAAAAAAATCCTGCACTGCCAGTAGTATTATGGAAACACGTAATGGACAAAGCTGCCGCTGCAAAGTGCTCCTGGGCAAGGAGGAGATGTGACTAAAGCACAGGGACAATGAGTGACAGCTACTGCATGTCCTCTCTGCAGTCAGAGCAGAGCCACGCTAGCTGCCAACCGAGGCAGCACTGACGCAATCCCTGCAAAGCTGGATCATGCGTGCTTTTTAGGACACAAGACGATAGAGAGATGAAAAGAATAAACACAGGGTACCCAGGGCTCTTCAGAATAAACAAACAAGTCAAGTCAGAGCCCTGCTGTCACTCCTGGGCACTGCTGTGAAGAACGCAGGACTGGCATAACACAGTCATTGCTCAACCAGCCCCTGACATGCTGCTAACACTTGATGAGCAAGAGGCTTGGAAACCCTGCTAGGACAAGAAGAACAGCACATACTGCTCTGGCAGAGCCAGGCTGAAAATGACAAAAGATATCAACTGGGAAACCCACCACCCCAGCACCCTGTCTCACTGGGGGAAAGGCAGTTTTCCTCTGCTACAGGGCCTGCCTCTCCCTCCTGCTCTGCAGGGAACACGCTATTTGCACAGCAAAGGGCAAGGCAGCCCAGCCCAGCTTCTGCATTAGGACAAGCAGGAATTTCTTCTGACTCCCTCTGCAGCTTGGTGAATCTGCATTAGCCTTGGTCAGCAACACACCCTGCTAATATGACGCCTGAGCCCCTCCGCAGAGGCAGCTCCATCCCTGCAAAAGCAGGCAGCAGCGCTGGGCCAGCGGGACAGGCTGCAGGGACAGCACGATCCCCCCTTGCCCCTGTGCAACCTCATATGAGGAAGGCTGCAGGGATCTCGCTGCCAGGGAATGGGGCAATGACCAGGGAGGGGGATTGCAGCCGCTCTCCCGGGAGAGCCAAGCGGAGGCAGGAAGCAGGCATGTCCGCAGGGTGCTCCGGGAGCTGGCCTGGACCCCCCCAACATGCTACCTCTAGCCAGCCACATGCGGCAAGCAGAGAAAACAGGCTAGGAAAGATTGAGCTTGACAGCCTGCTGGGACCACATCAGGTACCAGCTTCTCTGGATCTCTCTCTACCCACACCTTTTGCTAAATTCTCCCAAAAGACTTCCCCCACCCTAAGCCCTGTTATTGACAACTCCAAGCACTACAAGCCCCCACCTTCAGGCACAGGCAGGAAGAGAGTGGTTTGTGAAAGCATCCGCAAGGCATGTTTAGGGGCCATCAGAGACGCAGCCAAGACCACACAAGTCTCCTGTGCTTGCCAGTGGGGGTAATTTGGGCCACCTGTGTTCCCACTGTACAAAGAGACCCCCTTCCACCCCAGCACAAGCTCAGCTGCGATCCTACCAGCAGTGCTGGTCTCACCTGGTTTGTGCTATCTGCACATTCACCGCCCACCTGCTCTCTTCGGAATGTTGCTCCCATGGGATGGGACACCAGAGACCTGCCTAGACAGTGGCTGCCCAGCCCCTGCACACAAAAGCCTCCTTGCAGCATGAGGAGGGAATCAGAGCGCGCTGTGGTCCACACATCTGGTCTAGCCAGTGTCTTCTGCGCTTCTCAGGTTCTCAAGTGCTGCTTTAGAGCGTGCAAAGTCTCTCGGTTTTCCTTCCTGCTTAAAGAGGTGTTTGGAAACAAGGACCAGCAACATACATGTTAATTAATCAGCAACACTGGAGAAGCTGCTTGCTTTTCAGTTACACCAGTCTTCATGCTTTTTGTCCTGTCGATATCTCAAGTGATTTATTCTCTAGACATATTGAGAGCAGAGAGCTCTGAGCACTCCTGTCCTCAGGACAGACTTTCTGCTGGGACCTCTAAGGGCTTTCACCTGCAGTCTCTGGGCTGGCTGTTACACCACCTGCTTGATCTTATTCTCTATCCTTTGCTCAGAATAGAAAGTGTTCAGAAGCAATTTTTGCAGAACCCCAAGCCTCTAGGAATTTATTTGAAAAGATTTAAAACAAATGTATCATATTAATGTTATTTACTGTATTATGTACCACATACTGTGTCAGCTCAACTTAAAAAGCACTGGGCATGAGTCTGAAGTACTGACTAACCTGAAAACTCCAAACACTCAATTTCAAGTCCTTGAAAAAAATCCCACTGAGTTCAATGAGACTGTATAGTCACTTCGTGCTTCCTGGCGCTATTTTTTTTTTTTTTTAATTAAAAAATAGCAGGGTTAACAGCTTTGTTCTCCTGGGCTGCCAGAAATGACCTCTAGTTCTCAAGAGGTATACAACGCTACCCTGGAAGGGTTAGGAAACCAAGTAACGCTCTTTACATACAAAATCTGAGTTACTGTCTGTTTTAAAAAAAGTTTTTATAATGAACTTACCATTTGCCTTTTGTTTTCTATCAAGTTTGATCCAATTATTCCAAGAAACGACCCAAAACCAAGCTGAAAAACAACATATTGTTAGCACTTAGATCAGGACAATATCCAACGTATTTTACATACAGACAGAACACAATTAAATCCAGAAGCAGCAAAAGAACATATTACAGATGTGTGAGCACTCTTCCTTCAGCAAGGAATCAGTGGAGTCTCTCACTAGCAGAAACTATCAAGTGTAGCCCTTAATGGTACTAAAAGCATGTGTAGAAACCAAAAGGACAAAAGGATGAATTCTGAATTCCTTCCCCTCCCCAGTGATGCTAAGAAATGGCTGGTGGATGAGGATATGCGTTGCTGTCTTGGAACAACCCTATGAACACTCAGGAGCCTCCAGATGCAAACCTAGGAGGACCACATCACTAGCATCTGCAGGACCAGGCTTTCATAGCCTCACCAAGGGTGTGAGCAGTCACCTAAGTTTTCAACTTGGAGAGTTTCTTGATGTGACGTATGAAACAAGGGAGACTTATACTGGGGAAGATTTAGCAGTTTTCTGCCTTCTTCTACTCCTCCCTCATTTCCAGGGGTGAGGATGCATCAACCAGGGTCTTCTACCAGAAAAGCTCACGCCAGGCCAGCCAACAGAATGAGCTACTCCAGCAAAAGCTGTTACTACCGTAACTGACACCATTGCTCCTATTTCAGCTCAGTGAAGTCAGCCAGGAGTGTGATTTCCCACCTCCCTTCTCCATAGCCTTAAGCTACACTAAATAGAAGTTTTATGCCAGAGCACACCTTAGCCAGGCCAGAAACAGGGGCTTCAATCTGGAACCACGGACTAGGAAGGCGAGATGCAGAAGTACTTCTCTGTCACACTGAGAAAGGTCTTTGATCAGTGTAGGGCGTATGCAACTCCAGTTCGGAGTCGGCAAAATGAGAAATGCCAGAAAAGTCCTACAGTTGGACTGGTCATACTAAGCAGCTACAAACCCAGTCAATAGACTATGGGGGCGGTGAAGACCTGGGCGAGAATGCCAAATAACTGGCCAACTCCTCAGGAAGCAGAATAAAGCATGAGACAAGCTGCAGTGATGCAAGAATGAGTCAACTAACTTGGAATCGATATTTCAAGATCTGGAAACTGAAAACAAAGGTTTAATAAATCCGATACTACCAAGCGGAGGCACGTGCAGAGATTAGCAGACACAAACGTGACGAAAAGTTGGGCTTAAATCTTCCCCCGCTCTGCTTAAGCCCAGTAACATTTGGTGCAGTGCCGCGGGCAGCAAGGGCTGTTGGCTCAAACACAGGGATTAAAGCTGAGCAGCTGAGCAGGCTGCTGCTTCCCAGCTGCCTGCCTTGCACTCCGAGCCCTCGGAGAACTCTGCCCCATCAGGGACAAACTACCATGGTGGGAAGCACGGCGGCGAAGCCAGGTGCCGCCTAACACCGGGGCAGCAGACAGGCAGGGCAGAGCGCCAGGGCCACATCTGAACTGCTTCTGGGCTTGTTATTTTGGTCAGCTCGGGCAAGCAACCACTCCCGCCTTCCCCAAGTAACAGAGGTTTTATAGCTCAATTCCAAGCCCAAAACCTGGGAGATCCTGGCGTTATTTTCAGCCTGGTGATGTTTAGCAGCAAGGAAGTTGTGTGGCAACACACACCTAAGGCAAACGCTCAAGAAAAACATTTTTTGCCCTTTGAGCTTGATCCAACATGTTTAAGAGAAATGTCCACACGGTGTTTCAGAGCAGCCTCAAACCAAAAGGTGAAATACTTCAGATAATTTAAGATAATTCAAAAAGAAGAAGTTAGATAAAGTCTGTACATCCAACAGCTGAGGACCAAATATATCAGTGGATTCTCATTAATTAATGGGAATTCTCATTGCATAATGGGAAAAACACTCATTCTTCTACGGATGGGACAAAGAGATCTTAGTATTCTGCATCAACTGCATCACTCATTTGCTGGTGGATATGATCCCCTGGGATGTCTGTCCAAAAGGAGGACAGGACACAAAACTAATGTGCTTTTCCAGCGTAAAGCCCCAGGCCAACATGCTTGACAAGGAACTATCACAGAAGAGGTTTGCCAGTCAAAGCCTAAGAAAGGTCAGTCATTTACACAGACGCTGGAAGCTGGTATACCTTGGAAACAACACACGTCTCACAGAGCCCCACTTCCATAAGGGCGCTTGCCCTCTGCACCTGATCGTTACTGTCTGCTGAGCATCACTGCTACACCCTGGGCTTCCCAGGCCGGGTCAGTCACCCAGCCACAGATGAGGATACTTCCCACAGAGGCACAGATGGGGTGTTCACAGTAGTAGTCGTGAAGGTGTCGGTGGTCATAGAGGAGGGTGAAGGCAGCCTGGCTACAGGACATGTCATTGCACCCTCTGCTTAAGCTCCTCCAGTTGTGCCAGTGAGGAACTGCACTGTTTGGGGCGGGGGGGGGGGGGGGGGGAACACAACACCAAAAAACCCAACCAAACAAAATCCCACTGATGCGTAGAAGGTCTCCAGCACCCGGTTCTGTCCTTCCTCAGGAGCAGAGGCCTGGGAAGGTAATTCCCCACATCAGACAGCCACTTCTTTGCATGTTTCCTCCTTGCACATGAGGTGTTTGCCCAAGACATACAAGTTAAAGGAGGAAAGAGCGGTGCATTAGGCAGGGCAGCAATGAGACATCTGATATCCCATGAAGACGATCCCATCCACAGATCTGGTCCACACACGGGGAAGTCACCCAGCACACGAAGAGACTTCTGGCTCCATCTTTTCCTTACTAACGCGGCGTACTCAGGGTATGACTAACAGTGGTGCACCACTCACAGTGCACAGAAACCCCTGATGGAGATGCACGCAGGCCTAACCTTCGTGTGAAGTTCTGGATGACAAGACCTGCAAGGAACTGTTTCTTCAGGGCTGCAGAAGCCACCTGCTCAGGGACAACTCACCAAGTACTCATGTACCACAGCAAGCCCTTTTTCCACAGTAAAGGGAGAAATCCCAGCTTGTTATGAAACATCAGTTATTTTAAGCACCTGCTGAAGCATCCAGTAGCACACTAAATGTTTTCCTGTGCAGGGAGACAGGCGAGGTCATCACACATTTCCACAGAGCAGATTAGTGAACTGAGAGGGGGAATTTGGTGACAAACAGAAACTGTCAGGGTGCCTCTGAATAAGTAACTCAACACTCTTCCCAAGTCAAGGAATTCATTAATTCCTTGATTAGACGGAGTCTTACAAAAGCATAAGCGATGCTGACGTTCCTGGAGCATAAATAGCACAGGAGATGTCAAGGGGACGTGAACAACAGGCTCTACCCATCTGCATCAGTCTGCAGGACCTGCTCTGAAGCACGAGGTTCAACTCAGGCTGACAGAGCGTAGGCTAAGCGCAGACAGTTTGAAGCCAGCCTGTCACCTTTGTCAACACCTTCCTTCTATACTTCTCTCTAAAAGACATCAAGCCTCAATGCAGGAGTTACTGAGACAAGCCAGAAAAAGCAATCCTAAACCAAAGAGGCCCAACACAGTCCGTAACAATGTTCCACACTAATGGCTGTAAGGGGCCTTTCTTCAGTCATAGAAGAGCTTGTCCACAGAGAAGTATAAACCTCCCTGAGATCAGTAATGTGTGGCAAATAAATCAAACTGCAGTAAGGCAAGAACAAGTCTCCACCTAGTTATCTGGACTGCCTTTAAGCCTCCAACGTCAAGGCTCCCAACCCAAATGCACAGCACTCCATAGCCATTACACCCGGAGCCTCTAGCCAGGAGGCCACAGTTACGCTCATCCTGCTGACACCCCGGCTGCAGCTCAGCCCTTTCCGTGCTTCTTTTTGAGCATGTCTCAGACACGCACAGGAACAGAACAGGACTTGCTTTCCAGCTCGTGTTAGACCTCTGCTCATGCCGCGAGGCACGTGATGTACTTGCCCCTTATGCTGCCACAGGTTATACATCTACCAGCAAGAAGGCTGGGCACCAGCGTTCTTCTCTAAATTAAGCCACTTGAAGCTACAAGATTGTCCATTCCTGTTTTCATCTGTTGATAGCAAAAAAGAAGAACTGGATGTGCAAGCTGCTTTGATGTACATGCTCCCCTGGCAAGCTGCCACAGCTGTTGCTAACATGCTTCTCCTCATTCAGGGACTCCAAGTCGTTAAACACTTCTGCAAGTGAACTTTAAGACCGCGAGTTCACGTGAACAGTACTTCAAGACCTGGTCTCTCAACAGTTCTTGGCACCTATGGTCCTTCTTCGCCTTCCTTCTGCCTGGGGTTAATGTGATGTACGCAAACAAGTAAGTTCTAAGGTTGATTTGACTGACATAAGACCTATTCATCTGTCTCACCGTTAGCTCAAAAGCATGTTATTACCTAAGCTCAAAGGAAGCTGCCACTTGGATGGGATTTTTGCATGGGAATGAGCAGCAGGTGCAAAATAATAATAAAACAAATAAATGGCAATGAAGTAGCTGAGCATAATGTTCAGGACAAGATCACCCTTTATAACATTTGCAGCATTACAAGGGACTTTGTAGGCAATAAGTTTTCTAGACCTACCTAGGAGTTCTATACTTACAATAACCCCTGGGTAATAACCTCCAACAGTCACATTTTGGGTTCTTGTTGTAGCAGCTAGGCCCACCGTTAGAATTAATACTGACACAATGAGGAGAGTCACAGTTACGTAGAGGGAATTTCTTTTTCTTCTATTGAACGACCCTAAAAACACACATACACAACAGAATTTGCTGATTCCGTCTGGGGACAGTCACGGTACCGCCATTTTCTCCTCCCACCGCCAACCACATTGTGGTGAATTTTCTTTCTTCTCACTTGAGAACGTTTTTGGGTTTGGCTGTCACTTTTCACCTTCACTAACATGCTTTATAAAGCGTTACTAGGGCATCTGAATTCACATTTACTTATCATTGCTCTGACGTAGACGGAGAGCCTTAAGAACTGTAACTTTGCAAAGCTCATTTGGACATATTGGAGCCTCCCAGCCCTTCTGGCCCGGGGCAATTGAGATAATGAGAAATATTACTAGCAGGCATTTATAGATTTTCTCATCTGCCTACTTACATCAAGCTAAATAACCACACTGGATGCCACTTGTTCTGAGGCGGGAAACCTTGGCTGCAATCACATCAGAAGGCATACACAATTTTCCATGTAAATGAGACATCACCAGTAACAACCACTTCTCCTCTCCTCCTGTAGTATCATCCTCTACTTTCAGCAAGGACCAGGTATTTTTAGATGATTGAATAATGAATTCGTGCATTAGTAAAACCCATCTACAGCTGCCTGATTATGTTTTTTTCTTTTACATATTTATAGATCTCCCAAATGAGCATAAATATAAAATAGTGATTCCATCAGCCAAGAGGAAAGCTGGCTGCAATGTTACACTCAGCAACACCTTCAGGCGTGTTTGTTCAACGTGTGCTCTGCCACCTTTACATCACTTTATGGAACAATCCTTTTGATTATATTTCATACATTATGTAGACATAACCCAGCACCCGCAAGAACAGCTGGTGGGACAACAGATGGTAATGGTCCCTTGCCAGGCTCTCTGTGGGCTGCTGGGGCCACCCTGAATCCCACCCCCACAGCCTGGGACTCACCAACACATCCCAAGAGCGGGCAAAGGTATCTCCCACCCCAGCGGCTCCAAGCCATGCGCGCTACCAGCGCTTCTCAGGGTGTTTCAGAGTAGGGCAGGGATGTGGCCCAAGAGCAAGGAGCTGCTTCCACCATTGAGCATATTCTCTCAAGCAAACCACGCTGGGAGCCCCCATCTGTGGTGTTCAGGGGCTTCCCAACAGCCTGTACGTGGCGAGATAAAACACCCCCAAGCCAAGCATAACGTCCTTGTCCACATTCTCCAGAGAGAGGAGCTCACCAGGCCTTGCTGGACAGCCTTCTGTCTTGGAAACATACGCCCCAGGTGCCCACAGGCCCTTCTTTAGGGTCTGCGCGTATTTGCAGCACAGCTAGAGAGATCTTTCCACCCTACCAGCTATACCGCTGCAGCCATACGGACACGCACCGGTACAAATTATCTCCCTTCCTCCACAGGGACAGCTCTCCTCCGGGGAAAAGCGCAGCAGCTCCCCGCTGCTCCTGCACGCCCGCTCCGACCAGCCAGCCGTGCTGCTGGCAGGAGCGCTCCCTCTCCGAAATGCTCCCTCTTCGGAGCGCTCCCTCTCCGAAATGCTCCCTCTTCGGAGCGCTCCCTCTCCGTGCCAGCCCACGCTCTGGGCTGCCACGGGCACGGGGCTGGATCGCTTCACCCACACCAACCAGATGAGCTCGAAACCACAGACAAGTCCTAAACTTGGGGCTTAAAACCTCAACAGCCCAACACAAGGAGATGAAAGGCAAGAGGTTTATAAAGAAAAGCAACATCCTTTTCAAATGACCAGTGTCTCTGGAAGGAAAGCTTTCTGCTTCTGCTCCTGTCCCGGAGCACAGCTGTGACTGCACCACTGGGACACCACTGGGTCTAAGAGCAAGGAGCCTGAAAACTAATTAGTCCCTAGCTGGAATGAATAGCTAGACAGTTACTAATTTCAAACAAAATAAAATTAAATAACTGCTAGAGCACCCTAAGATCCAGGCTGGATCTTTTATCAGTGATCCTTAGTTTTCCATGCCATTTTTTACAGGATAGAGATAAAGGTTCTCAACTGTTTGCTGCAGGTTGCATTTGGGGTTAATCTTTTTATTCTAAATCTGCCAAATAAGTTAATAATGTAAAATGTACCTCTAAAGCATTCAAAATTCATCAAGATATTACGCCATTCTGTATGTATTGCCTCCCAAATACTGTTGCTTGTGCCATGCTCCAGTTCCAGCGTAATCATTTAAGTGCAAGTGTCACATAAACATCTTAAATTTCCAAAGTACTGGGACCAAAGGTTTAGCTGAACAAAACTTCAGAATCTGGAGAAAAAATTGCTACTTCTTACATAGATTAGTTCTGAAAGGAAAGAACAAACCTGTCTTGCTTACGCACATGATAAATTTCCAAACTTCTGATTACTGCTACAGTTTGGCTGGCAAATGAGCAGAAGATAAGTAAAACTAGCAATATGCTCCTTGCACAGCTTAAGCTCTTTACGGTTAGGCTGTGTGGGTGTGCAGATGTCTGCACGCCACGCAAAACCACCCTGCAGAGCACGGCTGAGTAAGTGTCGTGGGTACACGAGCACGGCGTTGACACACACAAACAAGTATTCCTGCATTTCCATTGGAGATGCTTCAAAAAGTTACAACAAAAAAAGCTGCAAAATGTGCTATTTTCCTCAAAACCAGAGTATTTTGTAATAGCATTTCTGCAGTAAAGCACTCTAACAGCAGCAGCGTGAAACACTGTTTATGGATTCTGAGCTTGTTTCAGAACCACCATGTTTTCCACTCTTACATTTCTACATTGCTTCCCAGCTCACAACTGGGACGCACCAACACGCAATACAGAAGTGAAGCAAAATGTTCCCAACTGGAAAATTTCTGAAAGCTTTTCAATATTCCTCATAAGATTTAAAAACAAAAAAAACCCAAACAAAACCGAAATACTTCTATTCCAAGTCCTGACAAAACCAATAATAATCCTTTAAATTGATATTGGAGAGAGATGCAAAATTGAAGAGATAATGTGATTACCTCCACTTCAGCTCTGTACTGGGATACCAATTCCATTTTTTCTTTCACTGAAAACATGTTTTGCTATGCATATACCGCAAAAGTGGTTTTGTACTTCTTTAGGGGTGCCTGCAGCTGCTTCAGCATACGTGGACTCGTACTCAGTATCTCCACCAATAGCTGCTGAAAGGCTGCCCTGGCAAAATGCTCTCTCTCAACATTAATTTTTGCTGAAAGTATTCCCTGTTAGATTGCTTTCCTCTTTGCAACTGAGCTTGGTACAGCTTTACAGACAGAAGTGGAGCTATGACAGCTTTGCTATTCTCTGCTTTTAAAAGACAGTAATAGCCTTTTCTCTGCAATTTATCCAAATTTGATACCTCAAAACTTGTAGTGCTTACCTCAGCGTAAGCATACAAGGTGGTCTGAAACACTGTGCTTAACTCTGTGAGCAAGATGTAAGGAAATTAATGCTATGTGTAGCCTCGCTATGTCTTTTGCCAAAACGGCACTCAGAAGGTGGACGGGCTTCAGAAAGATCATTTTTATTTGAAGCCTCAGAACCATCCTCTTAATATCGTTGCCTTATATAAGCCCACTCTAAAAACAAGGTTGTAGCAGGTTTTTTCCAGATGCCTTTAAAATTCTGCAATAATACGCATCTTTCTACTGCCCTTAAGGTTTTTCTCCTAATTATCAGAAAAAAATAGACAAGATGGCACAGAAACAGCACCGGCTTCTCCATCTTGTTCTTCGGGAGCGGGGGGGGCGGGGGAAGCCACAAGCGAAGAACAAGCGCGAAGCAGTCCAAGGAAGCAGCTTTAACTTCTACCCCGGAGACGCGGGGGCAGGCGGCCCCGAGCCCTTCTCCGTCCTTTCGTTCCGCTGCTCTGCTCCCCACGCGTCCGTGTGCGAGCGGCGACCCAAACCGCACTCGAATTACGGGCCCTGCTGGCAGGGCAGGCCCGGGGGGGCGGCAGCCCCACGGCAGGGCGGCTCGTCTCCTGCTCGGATGGTGCAGGGGTGGGGAAGCGGCAACGAGCAGCTGGCGCGGAGCGGTGCGAGGGGCTCTCCGACCTCACTAGGGAGGTGCGGGAGCGCTGCCGTCCCCGGTCCAAAGGATGCTGCGCGACCCGGTGGGCTGTGTGGCGCCGGCGGCCACGCCGTCTCGGGCAGCCCGCCCGCCCCAGCGGGGTCTCTTTGCCGCAGCCCCTCAGCAGGACGGGGCGGCCCCGGGACGCAGACTGACTGTCCCGCGGCGGCGGGGCGGGTAGCGAGCGCGCGGCCGGGGCCGGCAGCCAGCGGCTCGGCCCCTGCAGCCCCTGGCCGCGGCGCGGGGGGACCGGGCCGCTGCGCCCCCCGGGACCCACCGCCCAAAATGGCCGCGTGCCCCCGGGCCCCCGCGGCCTCCCTCCCCGCGGCACTTACCCACGGAGTCGGGCAGGGCCACGCCGCCCGGGCGCTGCTGAGTCAGGGACTGCCGCATGCTGATGCTGATGCTGCTGCCGCCGCCGGCAGCCCCGCGCCCCGCCGCAGCCCGCCGGGCCACGGCGGCGGACAGAGCCCCGGCAGCGGCTCCGCCGCGCCTGCGTGCTGGGGCAGGAGCAGCGGGGCCGGACCGGACCGGGCCGCACCGCCCCGCACCGCCCGGCGGCGGGGCCGGGGCCGGGGGCGGGCCCGCGGCGCTGCCTCCGGCTCTCACCGGGAGCCGTGCCTTCCAAAATGACCGCTTACCCCCCCTGGATGGGGAGGTCTGGGTCCGCACGCGTGGCCGGTACGGTTCTGCTGGAAACGAGAGGAGTGACGGTGCCCAAAGGGGGGCTTTGGGGAGGATTAGCGGTCCTGCCCCACCCCCGGTGGATCCCGGCCGGAGGGGCTCAGCGCCTCGCTGCTGTTGGGTCTCCCCAGCCCCTTGGCACCCCGCAGCTCCCGCCCCACCGCCAGCACCGCTACTCCAGGCCGTGCTGCCCTTCGCCAACCCCCTCCCTGGCACCTCTGGCCCCCGCACCCTCCCCATCTCCCTCCTCCCCACAGCACCGAGCCCCGGAGCGGTGCTGGTGGCACATCCTGAGCAGCCACCCCACCATGGCCACTGTGGCCCAGTCTTTTACTTCTCGGTGCCCGGAGGTCTCTGCTCCGATGCCCGTTGCTGCCCGTGCCATGGGCAGTACTCCCAGGAGACCCCGCAAGCTCCCCACACCTCAGGCCCAGGAGCCAAGGCAGGCCCTCAACCTCTGTTTTCCATATCCTATCTGTAAAATGGGGATAAAAGCATCTTCCCAGCAGGCTTCCTAATTGCTTGTAAATCACTTTAATGCCCTGGGCTGAGAGGTGCTAAGTGCAAATCATGTAATTATTTCAAGCCAAAGCATATTTCATCAAGTTAAGGGAAACTCTGCTTCAAAAAACCCCATGCTTTTATTGGATAAGAGCCTAATTACCAGCTTCTCCCAGGAGAAAAGAGAAAGTGTACACTGACAGCAGTGCAAGAGGCAAGTTACAAATGCCCAGATCAATTAATGGCAGAGAATGCGTCATCTCTAGAGAAAACAGTGGTTATTTACCTCGGATGAACTAGAGGAGCCCTGTGCTCACTGCCTGTGCCCCCTCCTGCTCAGTCACCCCCAGCCCATGCCAGCGGTGGAGGGGACGGGTCTCAGCTCCCTCCGCCACCCTGAGCCAGGGCCGGGCTGTGAGGCGGCACAACCGCTGTGACGGGGCGCCTGTGCCCCCAGGGAGCTGCTGGTGCCCCACAATTGCCCAGGCCAAATTAAATCCCCGCGCCCCATGCCAGCTCACGAGCTTTGGGCTGGCAACTCTTTTGCCCTGAGGCCCCAGCCTGGCTGGGGAGCGCCAGCTGTGAGCATGGCTGCCTGTGTGCCCTCCTGCCGGCAGGCCTGGCCGCGGGCAGGCACCAGTACCGAGCCAGCCCTGCCTGTGTACCTGGCAGCAGGCGTGCGGCAGCCCCGGCCAACTCAGCAGAGGTCGGGGCAGCTGCCAGACCTCTTTCTTTCCCACTGCGCCCATTTATTAGCACAGCCGGAGAGCGGCTTTCAGCCACACTCAGAGGAGGAAAAGGAGAAACGGTGCTTTGCCGGCTCGGACGGCATGGTGCAGCCCTGTTGGCCCAGGACAGACATCCCTATGCCTCTGGGCAAAGCCCCAGCCTGGGGCACGGCAGCATTTCCCCCCTGTTGAACAGGGCCTGGCTCTCCCACGACGGGAAGGGTCACCAGCCCCCCTGGAAACGTGCTGAGGGGGTGAGCTGGTGGATGGTGCCGAGCTCCTGCTGTGACAGCCAGTGTAAAACAAGCCACGCTGTTCTTCAAGAGCTGCATGGGGCACAGCCAGGGACGGCAGCCCTCGCGTGCTGCCATCACACCGCTGAAGCCGTTTTAGGCACTGCTGCACGTGCAGCTGCAGGCAGGGTTTTGGGAGGCTGGCCCGACACCAGTGCCCTCTCCCCCCGCTGCCCCCCAGCACTCCCACCACGCCGGCCCCTCGCAGCAGTGAAACTCCAGCACGCATCCCCCGTGCCCCTAATGCACCATCTTGTGCCTGTAATTCACTGATGGGGGAGAATCTGGTACTCCCCAGCCCTGGTCTGTGGGGTGTCACACAAAGCGTCCCTCTGGATTTTGCCTCGGTGGCTGTGGCCAGCTCTGACAGCCGGGTCCGGGAAGCTGACGCTGCGCGCTCCTAGCTGCTGTCTCAATTCCAAGGGATAAATATAGACCTGCCCCTTGCACTACCCCTTCACTCCAGAAGAGATTTTACAAGCATTAAACACGGCCCCACCGTGACTGACAGGCACATATTGACGGACACATGCGGCCATCGAAAGCCCTAGTGATTTGCTAATGTTTATTAACAGCTACATGGTCTCCCTGGGGCGGAGAGCCCGGCTTCCCCATGTAGGGCGCTGGCCGGCCTTGGTGGGGACTCGGGCACGAGGCAGGATGCTGCGAGGGTGCTGCAAAGGGCACCAGATGCCAGGGGGCTCGGGGTGGGATCCTGTTGCGTTGAGCTCACCCCTCTTAGGAAAGCAAGTTATTTTTTGATCCGTTCCCAAACGCTGAAGTCCCGCAGGGTGGGGAGGGAAAGCAGCGTGATTCCCCGCAGACAGGCAAAGGTCTCGGCACAGCCACACTCGTGCAGCCTTTTTGGGGGGTGCCAGGGGGCTGTGCTGGGGAGGGGACTGCACGGGGGTGACATGGCACCCACGATGGGGCTGGTGCTGCTGGGCTCAGCCTCAGTCTCCTGCATTGCTAATGCTCACATTTCTCTGTGTTTCCCACCCAGGGATGGACGGGAACGCCAGCGCCGGGGACACAGAGGACCATCACAGGAGCCCCCACCGGAAGGTGGTGAGTCTTTTGGGGGCTGCTGGCCACCCTCTGAGAGGCGAGGCGGGGGCTGCTGCCAAGGAACTGCTTCGTGGCTGATAAATATAGTTACTTTGCTTTAGGAAATGCTGCTTCATCCCTTAGGCAAAGTGTAAGTGCTTTGCGCAGGGACGGGAAGGGGCAGCAAGGGGTCTGGCTGGTGGTCTTGGGCAGCGAGGGGGGTTAGGAGGGATGGGGACACTTGGGCATGGACCACGCTCTGCACATCTGGCTTTCAGCAGGAGGAACCCGCAGTTAAGAGATGATCTGGTCCAGAGTGAGGATGGGGGAAAGACCCTGGCCTCCCTCAGGGCACCCACGACTGTCAGCACAGCGGGATCCTGCCAGGGATGAACCCCGGCTTTGCTTCTCTGCCCGGAGTCACTCCAGCTGCCACGGTGGGCAGCAGCCTGGGGCTGTCCAGTGTCCCAACAGCTCCCACCGTGGCTGTGCCCCTCCCTGCCCCTGCACGCTCCTACCCCAGCCCGCCCCGCTCCTCCTGCCCCTTGTCCAGGTGCAAGGGACTGCTCTGGGATCATCTTTGGTCCTGGGCTGCAAAGGTAAAACACTTGTGAGGTGTTGCAATCCAGACCTAACCCAGGTCCCTGGCTCAGGAACCTCCAGCAAGGACCTGGCAGTGGGGTCATCCCGTCCTGTCCGGCTGCCTCACACAGACCTCCCTCAGCCTTCCCACGCTGCCACGGAGCGCCCGTGGCCTCTCCCCGCCGGCAGGATGGGACACTTCAGCAAGTGCTGGGTTTGCAGCATGGAGCCAGGAGAGCTGGAAACCCTTCCTTCCTTCCGAAAGCCTTCTGCGGGTTCCCCGGGTGAGAGCCCATGGGGGGCTGTCCTTGTGTCCTGCCACATCTCTAAGCAGCAGCTTCCGAGCCAGGGCCCTGCATACAGCCCATGCGCTGCCCTCACTGCCTCTGAGCCGCAGCTGGCGTGAAATCCAAAGGGCTTTTCCCAAAGCAGCACTAAGCGTCGGTGCAGAGCCCCTCCGAGCAGTCCCCACTACTCTGGCAGTCCAAAAAAATGTTTTCAGAACAGCTGCCAGTAGCATTTCTATTTAATGGGGAGGAGAGCGGGAGGAAGGAGAACTCCTCCTCCTCCTCTTCTTCCATCACTTGCTCCTCCATGGGTGTCCAGGCAGCCCCCACATCTCCTCTCCCATGTCCCTGCCGGCAACTCATGCTGGGGCTGCTGCTTCCCTGCTCCAAAACCCTCTGGTTTCATCAGCCCTGCATGGTACAGGGCTGTGGCCATGCAGGGCCCGGCTCAGGAAGGGCTCCAGCCTGGGGTGCGGGACCTGGGCCAAGCATTGCCTTTGCTGTACGGGCGGCCGCGGGCATTTTGCCGGCAGCAGCGCTCTGATGCAGGCGTGCTCCCAGAAAAGCACCACTGTGGCTTTAACCAGGTCCGACTGGGGCAATCAGTGGGATGGTGATGGTTCACAGCCCCCCTGGGTCTGGCCCAGGCTCTCCAAGGCATGAATTTGGGCGTTGGAGTCAGTACTTTCCCTCCATTTGCACTGTTTTGCAGTATTTATGCATCTGAGCTGAGTTTAATCCCCCCTGATTCGAAAGTGTTTCCAAGCCAGACTTTCTGCCAAGCTGTCGGCCGCTTCCCGGCTCCCCTGGGGCACCCGCGGGGTGTAAATATCTCACTTGTCGGCCCTGGCTCCAATGGGTGCCCGTGGCCGGCGGGTTTCCATGGCCTCAGCACAGACACGGGGCGATCCTGCTGGTGCCACTGCTGCACGGCTGCGCTCACAGCGGACACGGCAGCCTCGGGGAGACGTGGCCGGGGCGGGCAAGTGTGGCCCTGACACAGCCGGGAGCGGCTGAGCCATGCAGCAGCGTTTGCATTAAAGCACAGGGAGGTGATGAACCCATCCAGATCTCAGCATCAGCCCTTCTCCCCAGCGGTACCTGGCTCAGCCCTGCCCCGAGCTCAAAGCGAGGTCTGCACCCTCTCCCACCTCACTGCCTGCTTTTGGAGGTGTAGAGCCTCCAAGCGGTGTAGGCATGGCCACCATGTCTCGTCTCAAGTGACTCTTGGCCAGGTGCAGGTACAGAGAGATTTGTGTTCCCGAGCTCTGGACAAATGAGTTTTCACCATTGAGGCAAAACGCAAGTTCTCGCTGCCTGGGGAGATGCTTTTCCCTGGAACTTACTGTAATTAAAATATAACAACACAGGGATTTCTCCAAAGACTACACACTTGCTCACATGCCAAGAAAAACAAACTGGATGACCTCTTTAAATAATGCCACCTGCTGTCATCTGTGGTAGCACTTGAGCTCAGAGACATTGCAGAAGCGTGGGAACAACCCTGGCCCCCCCAGATTACAGGTTTTCTTTGGTCATGTTCACACAGGTGGAAAAAGATGAGTTTCTGTAAATGCCAGGACAAGGAGACAGTACCCGACGTGACGGCAGTGATGTACGTGTCATGGAAAAATGGATGCTGGGATCTAAGCGATCTTAAGTCAGAACAGCCAAAACTGCCTCTCTTTAACTCAAGAGTGATGATGGGAAAATGGAAATTTGAAACATTTCCAGCTATTAAGTGCTTTTGCATTTATTTTTGGCCAATGAGATGTTCAGCTTGCATGTGGGGGTTGTGTTCTGTAACTCTTCCAGGAAAATAAGCATGAGGAGAAGGTCCAGGATCCTGACAGAGGGGAGGACGAGACCAGGGCAGAGATGGGGAGCAAAACCTGGGCAGACCTGGCTGGGGAGATGAAGATGTTCCTATGGAACCCAGAGGAGAGAACGTGCCTGGGGAGAACGGCCAAGAGCTGGGGTAGGTCCTTGCTCAAGCCCCGCTTTCGGGGATCATTGCCTTTTCTGCTTCATGATGGATGCACTTGCCTGTGAATGTCCTCGATAGCTTGGACTGACCACTCCCGTCCCACGTTTTCAGGGTAGATGTTTCTAACCAGGGCAATAAAGAACTAGTGAGGAGGACAAGCAGAAAACCTTGGGCAAGTTACCCTTGGTCTGGATGTGAATGTTTACTGAGAATGTGAAAGCAAAGATTTCAGGCTGCCCAGACCACGTACTGGGAAGAAATTAAGAGCCCGACCAAGCACAGGGGCTGCAGGTCGGTCTGCCGCAGCCACGCAGCCCTGCTGCCGCCAGTGAGCCGGCTCCTGCCTGTGTAAGTCAGGAGCCCGTGGGGAGGTGGCTTCGGGGTCGTCCGTGTCGGTGGGGGAAGAGTGCCCGAGTCGCGGGGCAGGCGTTTTGGGGAGGGTGTACACCGCGGGGCTGAGCAGCCCTCCTTGCCTGCGTGCGCCTTGGCTCTGGGGCGGGAAGGACTGGTCATCGCTGCCACCCCGCAGCCTCCCGGGGCGTGACATGGTGCCCACAGCAGAGCCCACATGTGCTACCGGGGCTGGTGAGCTGGGATGTGCCAGTGAGGGTTGGGAGCGCCCTGACTATTTTATCCATATCCACACGGCCTTCAAAAATTCTCGCTGCGCCTGGAGGTGTCCCGGGTGGTTCAGAGCAGCCCACGGCTGCAGGGCGAGCACTGCTGCAGGCTCAGTTCAAGGCCAAGGTGCCACGGCACAGGCGACGCCGTCCACCTTTGCAGCTCTGTGCTGCTGACAGCACACAGCCCCCGCAGCGGGGTGAAAACGCTACAGGCGTTGGGGGAAGAGTGGCTGGAGAGCTGCCTGGCAGAAAAGGACCTGGGGGTGCTGGTTGACAGCCGGCTGAACATGAGCCGGCAGTGTGCCCAGGTGGCCAAGAAGGCCAACAGCATCCTGGCCTCTATCAGCAATAGTGTGGCCAGCAGGAGTAGGGAAGTGATTGTGCTCCTGTACTCGGCACTGGTGAGGCTGCACCTCAAACACTGTTCAGTTTTGGGCCCCTCACTACAAGGAGGACATTGAGTTGCTGGAGCATGTCCAGAGAAGGGCAACGAAGCTGGTGAGGGGTCTGGAGCACAAGTCTTATGAGGAGCGGCTGAGGGAACTGGGGTTGTTCAGTCTGGAGAAGAGGAGGCTGAGGGGAGACCTTATCACTCTCTACAACTACCTGAAAGGGGGTTGTGGTGAGGTGGGTGTGGGTCTCTTCTCCCAAGTAACTAGTGATAGGACAAGAGGAAATGGCCTCAAGTTGCGCTAGGGGAGGTTTAGGCTGGATATTAGGAAAAATTTCTTTACTGAGAGGGTGGTCAAGCATTGGAACAGGCTGCCCAGGGAGGTGGTGGAGTGACCATCTCCGGAAATGTTCAAAAAACCTGTGGATGTGGCGCTTCAGGACATGGCTTAGGGGACACGGTGGCGCTGGATTAATGGTTGGACTTGATGATCTTGAAGGTCCTTTCTAACCTAGTGATTCTGTGAAAATCCCCAACCTTAGCCCAGCGCCACGTGCATGTCCGCAGCAGTGCGAGGCTGTGAATTGCCGGGGGCTGCTGCTTAGCGCTTGCAGCCATCGGCAGCTGGCACTGGCAATGCGCTCGCAAGCCCTGCGGCCTGCCCGTGCCCCCTCCAAGCGCTCTGGGGTCTCCTGCCAAGCCTGTGGGGACAGCCAGGAGAAACAAAGGAAACTACCCACAAGCACCGAAGGAGCCTGAAAACCCGCAAGCGTGAGCCTGGGGCAGGCCTTGACACCCACGTTTGCTCCCCCCGTGCCTTTTGCTGGCTGCGGATGCAGCTGGTTTTGCTGCTCCTTTGCTGGATGGGAGGGCGCAGACCGGCGTGGGGAGCAGTGTGGGGGTGACCCACTTAGGGTTTGGATTTCTGGAGGCTCTGCCAGGCGCTGAGGAAAGCCCTGTGAAAGGGCTTGCTCAGGCTGGAGTGCGTGTGGCCTCAGCTGGCTACTGCTGGAAGTTATATATACCCTCCTCAGGGAGGGTATAGCGTGGTGTGCTATACGGCCCTGCTGCCCTATGGATGCACAAATACCCCCCGCTGCATACCTGTGTGCTCACAGGCGTGTACAGGGAGACAGGAGAGAAGCATTGAAGCTGCTGTGAAAAATCAAATTTTCTTTTAAAATGAGAGCATCTGGAGGTGAACGGAGCTGAACTTTCCCGCTCTCATCTCACGGGTGAGGAGGAGAAAGTTTGCCCAGCCTGGGGCTGCTCCCCCGTGATGGCCCTGACGGTGTTCCCCAGGGATGGGGGGCTCAGGGGACTCATGCTGCTAAAATGCAGGGAGCCAGCTGGCCACAGGGTCAGCACTGGGGGCTGCAGCCCCTGGGGAAGGCTGTGCCTCCTGCTGCACTGCAGGAAACATGTGAACGGGAACGGTAGCAGCACCAAGTCCCAGGAAGCGGCGGCTCGGCACCCCAGTGGCATCTCCAGCCCCGCCAGGCTGGTGCAGAGGCACCGTCCCAGCATCATTGTGGCAGGGCTGGACAGTGTCCCTGCTGTGCCACCAGCAGTGGTGACAGACCCATCTGCCCCAGCTCGGCCCGCAGCAGTACATGGCTCCGCAGTGGTTCCCAGCACCGCGGCCCCAGCAGAAGCACACATCTGCGTTCCCAGGGCTCTCTCCGAGCTGCCGGCACGTTTCTTCTGGGAAATGTTTGGGTTAGGGCTTCACTTTGCTTTCTGAGCCACTGAGTTTTATTCATAGGCCGTGGCCTCTTGAGACATCCTCAGCCATCAGCCTGGTCCAGAGGAAAAACAACCCGTTCCCTGGACATCAGGACTATGGAACAGCCAGCAGTGCCGCAGCTCCCAAGCGACACTGCTCGCTTCAGCCCCAGCGCCGGGGTCCCTGCCGCGCAGGCGACAGGAGTCGGGGCAGGAGCGTCGCCCCACAGCCCCCACCAGGAATTCAGCTGCTGCAGCCACTGCTGCGTACCCCCGCGCGTCACCATGCCGAGGTTGGGTCTGTCTGTCGGAGAGAGCCGAGGCAGGTGGACTTATGGACTTGGACCCACCCCAGCTCTGGGAAGGGCCATGCGGCAAAAGGGGTGTGGAGCCAAACGGCATCTGCCCCGGCCCCGGGGCTGGGCAGGGAGTTTGTCTGGCTGACAGTCCTGCACGCAAAAATGCCGGGATCTGCGTGCAGAGGGGTGCTGCGAGCTTCCACCTCTGGCTTCAGAACTGCGGAGGACACCATGCTGAGCATGGCTGCGTATCCCTGCGGGACACAGCCCATGGGACGTGTTCTGGTTAACAGCCGCATACCCTCTCTCTTTTGCAGGCTTGATCTTACTGTTTTACTTCATTTTCTACATGTTCCTGGTGGGAATGTTTGCCTTCTGCATGTACGTGATGCTGCTCACGCTGAGCCCCTACACACCCACGTACCGGGACCGCGTGTCTCCGCCAGGTACGTACCCCAGCCAGCCTGGCCTCGGGCACTCACCCAGCAAAGCGCTATCAAAATGGCAGGCAGGGACCTCGGGTAAAGCCGTGCTGGAGCTGTACGTGCCTATGGAAAACTAGCCCTGCATAACAAGGGGTGTTATCACTCACCTCAGAGCACTGACAGTGCTGCAGGTTCTCTGCAGAGGATCAAGCATCCTAAACAGCCCCATGTGAAACATTAATTCTAATTATACTAATTTTTATTCTAATTGTGCTAATTAATAGGCTAATTATTCTCAAGGTAAATGAGCAAGTTTAGGCATTTCATAGGTGATGCTCCTTCGTTTTGGTTGCTGCCCCTTTATACCGCATATCTTCAAAATAGAATGCAAACCAAGAGCAGCTTTTGTGCATTATTATTTGGGGGAGTCCTGGCAAGATAATGTTCAAAAACTCATTTTCCTGCTGTTGTTTAAGAACTGACCTGGTCTAGGGTGAGGATGGGGGAAAGACCCTGGTCCCCTCAGGGCCCCCACTGCACAGCGGGATCCTGCCAGGGATGAACCCCAGCTTTGCTTCGCCGCCTGGAGTCACCCCAGCTGTCACGGCACAAAAACACGTTTTCGTGTCAGTGGGGAATGCGAGGGCCCCTCGCCCGGCTCCCTGCCCGGAGCTGGCTGCGTGGCTGGGAGCATGGGGGACCCCTCGGCCTCCGCGTGCAGCCCCAAGCCCATCTCTTCCCTGCAGTGCTGCTGAGATCCTCCAGGTCTCCCGTGTTTCCCAGGATATTTTGATGTGCGTGGTGTTCTCTGGGTGTGAAATGGAGGTGAGGGATCAGCGGGTTGAGGAGAGAGTTTATCTGTGAGCTGGGGCTGCCGCTCTCGTGCCTGTGCCCAGCCCCAAGCCCAGTCACAGCGCAACCAGCCCCTGCAACACGCGCCCCAAGCCTGTGGCCAGTCCACCCACGTCTGCTCTAACAGGGTCCGTTTCCTTCTCCAGGAGTAATGATCAGACCATACCTCAATGGGTTCACCATTGCCTTCAACGTCTCTCAGCCCAGCACGTGGCAACCCTACGTGGACAGCATGCACCACTTCCTAGCAGGTAAGCTCTTCGGCACCCCAGCAGCCGTGTCGGCAAGTTGTTTGCATCCATGCACATGCACACACAGGGCAAGGGTCTCCTCCTGGGGCGCAGATCAGCTCTCGGCATCTTGCAACTCCCCTCTAGAAAGGGAGGCCCATAAGGCGGTCACGGGAGCTTCTGTGAGAGGGAGCCTTGCCTTTCCAGGTGGGACTTGACACGCAGATGTGCTCTGAGAGCATGGGTCTGTGCGGGTCTCGAGAAACATTAACGAGCCTCTTGGTCCCCACTAGCTTATGATGACAAGGTTCAAGAGGAGAAGAATATCGAGTGCGTCTCAGGACAGTACTTCATCCAAGGGGGCAACGAAAGCGAGGAGAAGAAGGCCTGCCAGTTCAAGCGCTCACTGCTGCAGAACTGCTCTGGCATTGAGGACCCAACATTTGGCTACTCTAAAGGCCAGCCCTGCATCCTGCTGAAGATGAACCGGGTACAGAGAAAGCCAGTCGTCTTAGTTCCTTCTTTCAGTGCATCCCAGTGTGACAAAGACCATGCAGGGACCAAAACTCCTCCACTTCTCAGGCCCAGGGGAAGAGGGGACTAGAATCCCAAAACCTGCTGGTTCATACCCACTAGAAAACATAAAAAAGAAATGCTACAAATCTTGCTCGATTTGATTTGCTGAGGCCCGAGTGCTTGGAGGGTTTTGTGCCAGGCCCCTGTGTGGGAGGAACTGAGCTTTAAAGGCTACACCTCGGATCCCAGTCTCTTCTTAATGGGGATTTTTGTAGAATCGAGTTTATTTGAAATCTTCTAATAGCATGGTGGCTCAGTGCACACTGCTGGGAAAATAAACATGGGGGGTGCGTGAGCTGCGTGGGGAAGCGGCTGTACTGCTCCAGGGAGTCTGGGCTCTCTGGATGCTCTGCTCTGCCTCTGCGCCCAGGCACGGGCGAGCTGCACTGCACGGGGCAACAGACCCTGCTTCTAGGGGCACGTAACTCCTGTCCTGGGCAACGTGACTGGCACGTAGAAGAGCTTAAGCCCTGGAGAAGGGAGGCAGCACGTGCTTGGCACTGCGTTTCATACGAGCATGGGTGTCTTGTTTTTTTCAGATCATAGGCTACCGCCCTGGTGCTGGGGTCCCCGTGAGCGTGGACTGCAAAGTGCAGGTACTGCTTTCATTCGTGCTCAGCAGTGTGGTGCGTAGAAGGCCAAATGTCTCCCTCTGGTAGACCCCACCCATATCTGTCCTCATTTGAGCCCCAAACACTCACAGAACCCACCACTGCCGATGCCTCTGGGCGCAAGCGGGGGCCGGTCTGCTGAGAACGATGGAGGCCACCGGTCTTCTGCTTCCCACTCTGGCCCTCGCCCTCCGAGCACTGCCGGCTCCTGCCAGCCTCACCGGCCGCGCTCTGCTCAGCCCCCGAGGGCAGGGCTGGGTGCTGGGGTGCCAGCTAGAGCCTGGAGCTGCGGGGGAAGTGGCAGCAGCTGCTCACGTCCATCCCCACCCTGTCCACAGGACCCTCGGTCCAGGGGAGCACCCTGCAAGCCAACAGCCAGAGGGTGAAGGAAGGGCCCCCACTGCCCAGGCAGCAGCTGGGTCATACCCTTAGAGAGCGATAAAGCAGCAGGCAAGCACGGGGAGGGACCGACAAGCAGCAAATTCCGTAACCCTCGCCTGTGCCTTCACAGCACCGTTGCGCTCTGGCCCGCTGCAGCAGCGGCTGGCTCTCGCCGCAAACGCGCTGTGTGCAGGCAGGCAGGTGCAGCTGAGCCCTGACGTGGATTTGCGAGAGGTCTGTACGAAAGTTCCTTCGCCATACTCTGAAGGGAGCTATATTTTGTGTCACACGTGTTACGTGTGTACCTTTATTTTTTTTTGCCAATCACAGAAAGGCAATGAGAGCGATCTCAGGTCGGTGGACTTCTACCCTGGAAACGGGACATTTGATCTCATGTATTATCCCTACTACGGCAAGATCACTCACGTAAGTAAGGACCCTGGCATCTTTGGCATGTCTCCTTGGGAAGGAGCTGCTGCAGAGGGTACAGATGTGCTTTCTGGCTATTTTGGGCAGATGCAGGCAGGAGGGAGGCCATGGGCACTGGGATTATAGCACTCTATTTCTGTCTCTAACAAACTGCAGGAAATCCTTGGGTACTCCGGTTCCCCCTTGCCAGTGATGGAAATGATTAAATTTATCTGGAGACTAAGACTGGCTTTGTTAACTCCCAGAGAAGGTCTAAACACCAGCATTTTCCCAGGGCGTTAGGGAAGTTGGGGTGACACAAGGGAAGAAGGCTGGGGCTTCTGTCAAAGCTCTGACAAAACCACTTCAGGGTGGCTCAGAACAGAGCAGACCAACATTGGTGGCTATTTCTGACCACGCTGGCCAGCGCTGCTTTGTCTGTGCTGGGCTGTACGGTGTTAGGAGGTAACACACCTTCACAACAGAAGCTGAAATGGAAGAGGCGGCAGGCACTAGACTCCTATTGCCAATACTACCGCTGGCTGAGGATGAGTAACAGCCCCAGGCGCCGGGTCTACGTGTCCTTCGAGCACACAGGTCCGAGGAACACCACCGATTTCTTAGTACAGGTCATAGGTTGGTTTTTAGAACTGCAGAAAGTATTTGGGAGTCCCATTATCCGGTGCTACTTGTCCTGGCCTGGCTAATCAATCCAAGGGGCACGGTGCAGTGCAAAACTCTGACGTGATCCCGTCTCTCTGAGGCACAGGCAGGCTCAGCTTCAGCATCCCCAGGGACCATGATGGACATCAGGCAAACGCACTCAGACACCTGGTAACCATGAACCCATCGCTAATGATTTTTACTGGACAGGAAAGCACTGCCTGCTTTTCTGCTCCTTCAAAAATTACACTTCCATCTCCCTTCTTTTCAGGTCAACTATACATCCCCACTGGTGGCTATGCACTTCACAGACGTGAAGAAGAATTATTTGGTCCCTATTCAGTGCAGCCTGAATGGGAAAGGTATTATCAACGATGTTAACAGTGACCGCTTCCTGGGCCGAATCATCTTCACACTCAGCATTGGAAAGTAGCCACCACAAACACTGGCCACTTGGGTTAAGTCAATCAGAGGCTTTTTCCTTTTTAAAGCATAAAGCCAGCATTTTTTTTCTGCTAGGAAAAACAGGCACATGGAGATTTTTATTAATTTATTTTTTGTTCATAGTTAGAAAACAAATGAGATATAATGGAGTGTGGAACTACATTTTTCATAATCTGATGTAAATCATTATTAGTAAAAATTAAAACTTATCTCCTGGGCAGAGCGCCTGCAAAAGCATCTCAGTTTTGATTAAAAAAACCCCTCTGGTACCTGAACACTATTTTCTTAAGGTCTTTTACAAGCAACCCCTGTGGAATGCATTTTTCCTGGCTTTAAAATTTAATCTTTACCATAGTTTTATATGCATTTCTCAGGCAAAAACTAACAAGAGAGTAGTTTATTAGCACTATTCTTGTCAAAATAATAACAAAAATTCTCAACTATGCCTGCAATGACACAGTTAAAAAGTGAAAATGGCAGATCTCAAAACACCTCCTAGGATCTTCAGCACCAGGAGCATCTCGACTGCAGCATTTTACAGAGCTCGTTCAGCACACCCAAGGTGTTGGAGCAAAGGCCACATAGAAAATCATTTGCCCTTGAACCTTTGCAGCTGTTCCTTTCTGAAGTGGGAAGATGAATGCATTTCTCCCCCCTCCTCACGCCAGTACTTCTCTCTGCCCCAGGCATCCTCATCAAGTCTATGAGGCAGGTTGGAGGGCAAGGACCTCGTCGCTCCCTGTCACGGTTGGGAGGCTGACGGCTCCTTCCCCTCTTCGTGCACGGAAGTGCCAGTGAAATGTGTTAGACCCCCTCAAATATTTCAGGCCCGTTCTTCCCTGTTCCAGAGAGGTGACAGCTAGAATGCTACAGAAAACCAGAGGGAAAAGCTTATTGGTTTAATCGTTAAAGGGGTCAGCACTGGTATTAGTGAAATCATCAATTTCTCATCCTGAAAGACCGATGAAGCACACCCGCCCTCGTCAGAGCAGAGTGCTGCTAACCTGCAACCTCTGCTGCCCGCGCCCGTACAGCCTTCGTACTGAACGGAGACGCGCTAGTCTGCATGTTACAAGCTACAAGACCCGAGCGGGAGAGGACACCTTAGGATAATGTGCTAGTTGGAAAGCACACTTACTAAAATTACTGACTGAACAAGAGCATTATGGTATGTTCGTCCTACATCCTAGTCCAGGTACTTAATTTGCCATCGGTTCCTGATCTATATAAGTCTTTAAGAAGTAATTTTTTGTATTAGAAATAAAGTGTCTATAGTAAAATTAACTCTACGGTACCATTCCTTAAACACTGGTGTAAGAGATGCAGTTTGTGACTTTAGCTCCCTGTGCCAGCCTGTTAGGGACTGAATTTCAAAGCAGCATGTAATGTGATCCTTGAATTTTGAGCACTTTATTAACCTTCTAGGGCCAAAGAGTTCAGAAGCCCAGTACAGTAAGGCTCATTATACGCTGAAGTATCACAACCAGCCATCAGGGAAAAAACTATTTATTAAGAACTGTTAAAAGGTTGAACCAGAGGTAGTTTAGGAACTAATGTTGCTTAGATGCGGTTGTCCATATGACGCTGATAGAGCTAGGGCAACATAATCATTCTGCCAACACAACTTACCTGAAAGGGCATGCTCTCATCAATCAGCTTCTGCCAACACTGCTGGGGTAGCAGCTCTTCCTTTGACATTAGAAATAACTTAAACCCACAATTGTTTCCCTACCTGCCAATTGCTTTAGCACTTTTAAAACATTTATATTTCTGGAGGATGCTGAAAGGAAGCCAACCCCGCCACGCTTCAGGCCACAAAATTTAACAGCTCTCCAGCTAGCAACAGGGCAGAACTGTATTTGTATCTTTTATATATATTCCCTACCTGCCAAGTGGAAGGATTCATGAAGCAGCTGGTACTTCAGCAGATGCTGGACTCATGCTTCGACCCAATCAACAAAGAAAGATCAACTAATTGGGATGTAAATACATGAACAGCTTCGAAGCAGAAGTTTGTTTCCTCACCAACACCCAGATCCAGGCATGCTGACAATCCCATTGGAAAACCTCTCAGAAATGGCACGCGTGTCTACTTACGCTAAGAGCTTTATAAACACCATAGTTAACTTTATTTTCCATACACATATTCTGCTTTCAGCATACTTGTACAGTCATTTCAAGATTTGGAGAATTGTATACCCCACTCTTCATGCTACAACAACCTTAAAGTGCTGGGTCCATTTCTGACTTCTATTGAAGCCCAAAATAATATTTTTTATGTATATATAAAATGTGTATATACATGCATCTAGGAAATTGCCACATTTTACTAAAATAACCTAGCAAAAGTGATGCAAAATACTTAGATCTGCAATCTGAGCATGAAACCATGGCTGGAACCCATCTGCTGGCAGCAGAGAAGGAACACATTCTGCTAAGCAGGTGTTACTCGGAAATTGCCAGGCTCAAAATAATTCACCATTTACCCCTCTGGCAGGGAAATCAAGTATTGCCAGAGCAAAGGTACAATGCAAAAGACCAAGACAACCAAAACACACAGTCCAACTCAGCAGCATTAAATTACACTCCCCAAAAAACCTGACAACTTGGTCAAAGAGTCCATATGCGGTACAAAAAGCAGGTTTGTCAGATTCAGGTAAAGCTCCTCTTTGGTCACAGTGAGGATGAGAATAATTGAACATCCAGGTATTTCTCAAACATCAAAACTAACTCTTTAGAAATCTTCCTTCCCTGAATACATAGCTATTGAGAGTTACTTAAACATCACTGTTGACTATGTCCTTTGTGCATGTGAAATAGCAAAGCTGCTTTCTCTACAACACAGACAGGCTCAATGCACAAAGAGATTAAAGTAGCTTTAGTAAACACTTGCTGCAGGGGACAGAAACTTTGTGCGCTGTCAGTAGCTCTCTGCAGACCTGGCAGCTCTTCAGCTGTCCCACAGTGGGAAATCGGGGTTCACTAGCTGCAAAAGGCTTTTACCAAGATGGACCAAAGAGGCTGAAAGAGCAAGAGGCTTCTTTCATCCTATCAACATGAACCTGATGGGAACGAAGCAGAATGCGACGACAGATGACTAGCTTCTATTTTGGTACAGTTTAGATGTGGAACATAGAATTGCAAAAGGTATGGCTTTAATAACAAAGAAAGCATCTTTAAACAAGTCAGATGCTCTTATTCCTTTGGAAGTCACTTTCTTCACTCTCTATATATATTAGTTTCTGCTTTATGATCAGCATTCCTCATACTAGAAATTTTGTGCTTTTACACTATTCAATGTTTTTGTTTGAGAGCGCAATAATTAGGTTAAAAGCAGATTAATCCTATCAAAGCAGACTGGTTTTATATCTTCACTTGCATTCCTAGATCATAACTTTACAGTGATCCTGTTAACCCATGAAAGCTGTCCAAAGGAATTGCAGGAATCTCTGAACAACCTGCGTTCTTAGCCAGTCTTTGAGATCTCTCAAAACACTCTTGAGCCTCACACGGACCAGCGCTGAAATGCTGTGTAGTTTCTTTTATGTGCACAGAACCAAAGCTGAGACAAAACTGCAGGCAGTGAAATTCCAGCCTCCCGCCCTCGTTTCACAATTGAGCTCAGAACAAAAGGGAAAACACAGTCAAACAGAAGAGCACAAGACACGTTTCCTTCAGCAGACTGTTGGTTTTTCCAAGTAGTGAAAGTTCTCCAGGACTGAGCCTTGTCTTAGCAAATGAAGACATTAAAGACATCATGCTAGTGCAAAGCTATTTAACATACATTAGCAGTCAACTTCTCCATATTGATGTTAAACAAATTAGTTTACTAGAAGAATCAAGTGTTCTTCTCGTATTGTGTTAGTTTATTAGTGAGATCAGGTCCTACTTTTACATTCAGAAGGAACAGGAAATCCAGAGTGATTCACAAGGACAAGCTGCTAATGAGAAGAGACAACAGCCATATGCCAAGTTCCCAACAGAAATCTGTTAAGAGCTTGGTATTCCTTTTCCCGTAGCATGTACAGTCCCTTTCAACATAGCATTCACACCTTTAATTATGGTTTTAGCATTATCTGAGATAAGCCATATGCTACTAGAAATTTTCTTGTATAAAAATATTAAACAACAGAAATGAAGTTTCACAGACGTCTTCTTTACTCAAAACAATCATGTTTCTCACGTGGACACACACCAACCCCACTCAATTCTATGGTCGTCAGAACACTTACTTTCTCCAAAATCATACAGTAGCTTCAAGTAATTCTGCAACTCATCTTCAGGCTCATGGCATGTTATTCTGCTGTGAAGTGCTTTAATTTAATTTTATTTTTTTTTAAATAAAGAAACTATGAATTAATTTGTTTTTCTTGTTTTTAAAGGGGCAGGTAAGGGAGTCTGGGAAAAGGAGAAGATCAGGGAAGGTGGCAACTGAGACAGAATTAAGATATTATACAGACTGATAGCCAGTACGACTTTTTCTTCTTCCAATGATATAAGATACAAAGACAAGAATGATAAGGAAGCCAAGTGCCATGCCCACTGCGATGGGAATAAGAAAGTTCAGGTCAGAATCAGCAAAGCATTCTTCAGCTGCAGAAAGAAAAAAAAAGCAAGGGAGAATAAATTAGTAAAGGAAATCAAGCATTAGAAACCAAAGCAAGTAAGGAGCAAACAGGCGTTTCTGAGAACTTACACTGTATTAGATACAATAATACATCTAAAGTAAAATCAGTATTGAATAAAGAATTGATGGAAAGATTGATTTCTTTAAACATATACATTACGCACATCATTTGTATCAGTAATGTACCACTTCTGATTTGTACATTTAGTTTCCTCTAGCAAGCAGTCCACACCAATTAGAAACACGAGGACAAAACAGCAGTCTGAGCATGCATTAGCCGATCACACCTCAGAGTTAACAGCACCACAGCAACAAAACCAGACAGAATGGTATATTACTGCCTTGTCCAAGTGACTTCCCAAACCCTCGAGTCACCAGCACTTCTCTACGTTCTAGACAGGCAGAGAAATAACAGACAGCAAACCAAGTAACAGAGTAGGAACTTACTCAAAACTGCAAGAGACAGCCAAGACACATATGCTGAAAGCACCGAATGGAAAACACGGAAAGCCTCTCTCTTTGGGTAAGCAACTTTATTTTCAATTCAAATACAAGAAAAGGGTTATCAGTTTCAGCTGAGAACTATGCAGACCTTACTGAAATCAACATCGGAGGAAAAAAAAAAAAGACAGCTGTAATGCTACAGTGTTTTTTTAATATACAGGTTGTAAAATATGCAGTGAACTCCTTGCTGATACAAACACTCATGCAAGGATTAGCAAACACCACCAGGAACGGATTTCAAACTCGGTGATACACCTTAGACACGGAGGCAGGGCTTGGCGTTCTTCCCCCGCTTGGAAAGAGAGCAGAGCTCCACCTGCCTGGTGCCGGGATGTTTCGTAAGATATGATACAATGTCCGCGTACTGCTTCAACGCTGTGAGGGTGCTTGGCTTAATTAAGCTTTTAATAAAGCAGAGCTGCTTGTAAAACTTTTTTGCTTGTGTTTAGTTTAGAGCAGAGTAAGCGTCATGCACACATTCAATGCTTTATCAGAAGTTAGCTATTGTTTTAAGCAAATATTTAAACCATTTGAGCCTCTAACAGAATCAGCCTTACTTATGGGAAATGATTTAGCTCACTACAGCCCACTACACACCTGCCACTACCCCTTCACAACAGGCTATACAAAGCTTTTGGCCAAGAGGAAAGAAAACAACACACGAAGGTTCAACACCTGAAAATACTGAATGCTGACAACCTGAAGGCACCTACTGCCAAATAGAGAAGCACTTGGAAGGGGAAAAAAAAAGAGAAAAGGAAGTATGTACCTTATACAGTAAGCTATATTCTGACTCCTCAGAAAGTATTTAAGCATCTTAAGAAGGGAACTGCATTTGATGTTTAGTCATCTTTGTTCACTGAAGATCAACATACACAGTTTGCTACTACATGCTGGATAACGGGTTGTTAAACACTAAACATGACTGAATTTGCTAAGAATGAAAGGTGCCTAGCAGGCAGCGACAGAAATTCCCTCTCTTGTTTAGAGGAAGGAGATCGCCACAATACGCATCACGCTATAGCACTGTTACAAGGAATTCCCAGGATAAACAGGGTTTAAAGTTTCATACCAGCAACATTCCATCCTTTACCGCTCTCCAGTTTGTCACTGTTGTTGGCACACATCTATCCATGTACTGTTACTGTACAACAGTTACAAGCTTCACGGAAGTGTCTTCAAATGCAGAACCTGGCAGCTGTACACCACGACAAGCAGACTCCACATTCAGGCCAGGAGAAATAGCTTTTTCAACATACCTGGTTGAATGTGTCTCCATTCAAAATCATCAGAAATTTGGGCCCCAAACATTTTTAGACCCTTGTAATTCCAATCGTGAGATGCAACTGAGAGCCCAGAATTTTGAGGTTTTATTGGTATATGCTATACAATAGAGAACACTCTGGTAAATTTAGAAATTAAAAAAAAGCCTTTATTGGCTGGAAAAGCTTCTTTTGAGGACTACTAGATGGTTATCTTTAAGCTAAGTGATCAGAAATCTTGGTATCTTAGAGCACCATTTTAATATTTAGTCAACTGTATATAAGGCACAGGCAATAGTAATCAAAACAAACTGCAGTCTGTGACAGAGTGTACACATCCACAAGTGCACACAAGTTAAATGCTGTTTTTACAGCCCACAACAAAACTATTTTTATTCACATAATGCCACTGCCTGTCTTTTCATTTCAGAATATTGTGCAGTATTTTGGAAGAACTGAAATCGATTCATCAATTAGGAACCAGAACATATTCTGTCTAAGTTGTTAGGTTCAAATAAACCATGACAACATATTCCACATAGTTTCTTAGCCAATTTTTAACAAACCATCTGCCTGACTGAACAAGCTGGCTGTCTTTTGAGGTCAGTGGGGTTTTTTGTGTGTTGTTGGTGTGTTTTTTTTTTTTTTTTAAAGTTAAACTTTCCCATTTTAAAACTACTTGTATCCAGGACTACAGCATGTTTTTTATAACCAACAAAGTAAGCCAGTAAGTACTAGGATAACTAATCCTCCTGAAGCTACTCCTACTGCTATGAGCACTATCAAGCTGACCACATCTGGGCTGCAGTCTTCAGCTAAACAGAAAAAGGGTAACTGTGAAAAAGAAATGCATTTAAATAGAAGTATTTAACACTATAATCTCCCTCTAATTATTTAAAACAGTTATGCCTTTCTTCAACAGGACATCAGTCATTCACAAAGCCCTGACCTCCTTCTCTTCTCCAACACACAATAGCAATAGTTCTCTTTCCCAAACATAACTAACAGGCTCATAATTCCATGATCTACTTTCTTGAAAAGCATGTATCCGCACAATACTGTAGATTTATCATTATTGTACACCACGAAGTCCAGTCTTCCAGGGTCTAGATCTTCACTGCAAGTCTCCATGAGAGACAACACTGGAGACAGGATTACAGTAAAAAACAGCAATGCTTTGACAAAAGAGTCTTTACACTTATTACAGGACAGCAGTAACTCCTGCCTGTTCCTTTTTGTCAGAGACTCTTTCAGACTGACTTGTACTGCTAAGTTGACAGAAATTTGATGCCTGCATTCCCATTGTAGTTTAAATTCACTTTGACTGATTCGCATCCTTAGGAACACCACTGTTAAGATCTTTAACAAGAGCCTTAAAAATACTTGTGTTTTCCTTCACATTAAAAAAGCTTCAGCCAACTTCAGCTTACACTTCAGAAAGGGGTAGCATTATTTTGACTTTGTGCAGCAGGTAAGAAGGTAGCTTTAACATAATGATCATATAAGCAGCACGGACTAGAATCAAGAATAAAGAGCATAGGATTAGATCACACTTTTTTCATCATATGAGCATACAGTTCACAAGATAGGCCAGAAAAAGGTACGGTAAAGGGAAGACTTGATACAGCAAAAACTACATAGTAGTGGTGTTACCAGAAGAACTGGCAGCACAGACAGGATCAACACAGCTCCTGTTGTAGAGGATTAAGCTACTAACTGATTCTGAGAAGGCTCCCTAACACTCTCCCACTTTTGCTGAACGCAGACCAATTTCATTTTCCAGGATGAATGCAAGAAGCAACTGAACTGTTCACAGCTGCACATCTGTTAAAGATAGCTAGCAAAACCAATCATATAAAAACATCTTGTCTGGATGGAGCTACAATTGACCAAAAACGTTTACAGGCAAATTTCTACTGACAAACCAGATGTACAGTGTCTCAACTAGTTCCCAAGCTGTCTTCAGCTACTGGATTGTACCCAAGCACATTTCAGAATGTGTTACAAAGCACAGCATTACACACAGGCTACAGCGGACTCCGAGGAGCCCCTTCACCAGCTATACAACAGAATCCCAGATATAGACTGATGGAAGTTGACCTCACTCATTTAGTTTATTTTCTTTAAAAAAAAGACAGTACAAGATGTCTGTTTTCAAATCAGTTAAAAAATGTGAACAACTTTCCTTAAGAAATAGGACAATCTTTATTATTTAGAGCACATGTTGAACAGGTTGACAGTTCCCTACGGAGCAATACATACAGGAAAACTAGTGGTTTTATAACAACAGGCAGTCAGGTGAAACTTAGATGTTTTTTGAACCAGTTATCTGCACATCAGTCTAGGAGTACTTTAATCTGAGCCAATATACTTGCAAATGAAGATTAAGTTGCAGGTTTTTGCAAAGATACTTCTAGTATTGTTGGATTTTGGGAGCAGTTTGCACTAATCTTCTATATTGTCACTTGGAAATCATGCACAGTTCAAAAGTTTGCACACTCAGATGAAAATAATGTGGTAACTACTCCTTAACAGAAATGCATGTGTAACTGGTGCCACTGAACATCCATCACAAAAATACTAAAAATCTATATGAACTTCTGCCTTTGAAGATATATTAATATGAAAGTCATTAGATCCACTTTTTTTTTTTTAATTAAAATGGAAAGTCTCGAAGCCCATTTCAGGATTAAACTTACAGTAGTTCCCCCACTTTCATTAAAGTGAATTTCAGTAACTGATGCAAAAATTCAAGCCGCAGACTACAGGCTATAGTAAGCGTTATCCACTCATACTTGCTTCCTTGGCTAGTGTCAAGAGTAAACGGCTTTTACAAGAAAAAAAAATTACTGGAAGAAGTGTATTTTATGATTTGTATACAAACATGCCACAGACATCTCTACAACCCTAGAAAACACTAATGAAACACTAAGCCAGCTTTGACGCAGGCTGAACTCATTCTAAAGGTAGAGACAATGTTATGTTCATTAAATAACTGGTTTAGGCAGCTCATGTTATGACATATGCAAAAAAGCCACACTTATCTGAAAGTCTAAAAGACTTTTTTTTTTCCCATGCAGTAAAAACTATGTGTTACAGCACAAGGAGGCCAGAGAAAAGTTGTGCAGCAAAGGTTAGTGTCTACAGAGCTGCAGTTGCACTGCATTTTTTTAGTTATCCTTTCCATACAGCAAAGAAAAACAGGTGTTGTGGGTCCATCTCAGACTTGTTTGGCTTTTATTAATGTTAAGAACGCAAATGTTACACAGCAAACAATCAAACACAAAGTACATCAAACATTCAGAATGCCAGTGGCGGGCAGTTATAATGTGAATTTTGATTGGCAGAGAACCATTCAAGATGAAGATTTAAAGATGGCTCAAGCTGCAACAACAGATACTGGCTCATTAAATGAAAGCATCTTTAAACAATGGTCAAAGCAACAAGACAGACCAGTTCTGTGCAGAGTATGATATAAAGTTAAGTGCACTTTAAAGTTCTGGAATATTTAGAAAGGTAATTCCCTTTAAACAGATGCCAGCAAAAAAAGCTTGCTTAATTTATCAGAACTCTGCCTTAGTCGAGTGTTTTAAATGATTGCCAAGGTATAATAAGTGATGAAGAATTCAGTGCCTAACAGTAATTTTTTTGTTGTTTTTGAAAGCATTTGGAAACAGCACTGAAGTCTTCCTATATATCCACCATTTGGCAAGTATAGGTTACCCATTTTGTTTGTACAGCCAGGATATAGGAATGATTCCTGAAACTACACCAAGGCAGGAGCAAACTACTCAAATTCCGTCAACGTTAAGTAAATTACTGCTGCCACTTCAAAAGATCACTTAATGACCAGCCTAAATTTCAATTCTATGAAAACGAAGTTGTTACTGGGCATCGTATAATCCTTGTTAAATACTATACAAGTCAACATAGTGACTAATGCTGACAGCTTAACCCACAATTATGACAACAACTAAGGAACGCAGAGGAGAGAAGCAAGTACAAATTCTATGCTATTCTGGGAGTTGCCCAATGCACATCACTTTAGAACGTGTTCTTGTTTCAGGCTGCAACTTGTAAAAAGCAGAAATAAGTCCTAAACACTTTGAAATAAATCCTAAACACTTTAGAGTTTTTGCAAGATCAAATCCTTAGCCTTGCAATTCATCCAATATTTGACATCTTCAAAAGAGCTATGAAACCCACGTCGTCTTCTTAGAGCAGGAAAGCTAAAAACGTAGTTCTGCTTCATCCGAGACAAACATTCTCTCTGTTTCTCAACTCCAATTAGTTGTGGCTAGTAATTACTCCTAAGTTTTGGGTCTTTTTTAGACTTCAGAACTTGCACTTGCTTTGTTTAGAATGAAATTAGAACAGGAATCACATTTAGATTCACAAAGTTTGATACCCAGCATAACTTTTTCTTCTGCCAATTATGTAAGCAACCACTATAATAGCAATCAAGCCAGCAAGTGCAGCACCAACTACAATTGGGATTAGAATGCTGTCATCATCCAGTGTACACTCCTGGGCTGTAGATGAGAAAAAGGTTGCAACAAGGAATAAATAAAGACAGAATACTTGCCGAGTGTGGTATAAAAACCCGTTTTCCTTAATACAAAGTGCTAAAAAAAATTCAAGTATTATTACATCTTTAAACTAAGAGAGAAAGAACAGGAGAGGTCTCATGGGTACATCTAGTATATATTAAGCATTATAATCACTTGGAACATTGGATAAACTATAGCAAGCTAACAGAAGTGCCCCCAGTGTATGAGTTTTCATGTGCACAAGATCTGTACTAGACAAGAGAGTAGCCATTATTCTACTTTTGAGACAGAACCAAGGTTATCTATTTCATGCTTAAGGCAAGCCTAGTGCTTTCACTCATCAAGAATAAAGTGACCTAGATTTGGTATGGAGACATGTTACAGACAAAGTAACTATGATTAGGAGAAAGAGGAAGCTAGCTGCAACTTTAACTACAGAGTGAAATGGGACCCTAACTCTTCAGAACATGTTATGATATCCCCAAATGTATACAGGGTAAATGGTGTTTAACTTACTTCTGCCTAAAAAAAGAAGTTCAAAAATCTGCAGCCAGTTTATTTGTCTACAGATTAGTCTAGCCTAACAAGATCGTGCTGCAAATATTATCATCTAGCACAGAGACCAGGTTACACTAAAGATTAAGAAAGAGGTCATTTAAGTCATTCCAGTTTTTCCCAGACAAGACCAGGATAATGCAGAAAAAACCCCATTGTAGAATCTTTCTTTAGTTCTGGATAGTCATGACTGCTTCTGAAAAACTCTGTCAGTTCATTTTTATCCCCCAACACTCCTATTCCTTAGGATAACAGGTAAAAAGAAACAAGAGACCTACGGTATTACCAAAGTCCACAAAAAGCTGTATGTCAAGATGATGTTGAATAGGAAGTACCTTGCATAACAGATTAGAAGTTAAGTCTCTCTTCAGTGTCTCTAGCTCCTTCAAGTTTTATGAAGGAGAACCAACATACCTAGCAGTCATTTTTTGAGAGAACAAAACTCTTTGACATTCATGTTCATCTCAGAACTTCTCTTCATTCCATGTGTAAAAAAAAAAGCCAAAACAGGAAAAAACCCTCACAGTGGAACAAGAGCTTCAAAAATAATGTGCTTTTGCCCAATGCTGATGCTTTTTAGCAAGTAAGAATTTTGCAAGCATTCCAAGAATTAACAAAAAAGGAACTCTTACCTGTAGAGAACGTATTTGCCTTCACAAGGAATGGCTGAATCCATAGATTAAAAGTATGTATTTGAACATCTTCAGTAATCTCAAGAGTTTGCTCTTTTTGGCACATATAAGAGCTACCAAGGAAAGCATCCCACTTGCTGAAATTGTTGTTATCTGCATTTGAAATGACTAAACAAAGGGAAAAGAGAAGGAAATTTGCAGGCCCGCATTAAATGCAAGGGTGTTGCTAACACAATCATAAGACTAAGGAGCCAAACCTAGAAGGGGCAACTTTTCAACACTGACTACTCTGAAAAACAAGGTAGTCTGAAGTGCGATTGATCTACTTAACCAAAAGTAGTCAGGCACTGAAGTTACTACAGTGCTTAGCAGTAACCTATCCTCCACACAGATATGACATTACGCTTTCCTTGTACTTCCACTCATCTCAGCATTGCAGATTTGCAAGCATTTTAGCTCTAGTACCGTTTTAACTGCAGTAGCAGTGACAACCAACTTTAAAAAGCCATCAACATACTTTTTGAAGAAAGTATGCTTTAGTTTTTGAAGGACTGGTCTCTTTTCCCAGCAAGAGTTAAGTAGAAGTGGCTAGAAGATAGAACAGCACCTTCAAAAGATGACAACAGCTGGTTTAGAAAAAACAAAAAGCTTCAGAGTTGGCACAACTGTATTTCACACCTCAAAGAATTATGTTACTGAGAATAGTCATAAAGAAGCCCTCTTAGTTTATATATGTTTATCACAAAGTAAGAGACCCCATTAGCAGAAGTTTCAGGAAAAGAGAATGATCTCACACTCCTGTTTAAAGTAACTCTTATAGCCATTTCTGCTTGTTACTTTTGTTCCCATCAACTTAAAGCAAGCAATAACAGTAAGCACAGACAGCATTAAAAAAAAAGTCAGAAGCATTTATCAAAATACAGATACTGAATAAAAGCTTACACTTGCTTTAAGACAGATACTATTCCTTACCAGAACCATTCAGACTGTTGAGCAGTGTAACATTCACCTCCTTCAGATAAAATTTTTGTACACTTGCACTTGTATTTTTCTGTTTAAGAAGCAAGAACCAACCGTCAGTGTGCAATTCTGCATTTTTAACTTTAAGAACATATGCTTTACAAAGGCTAACACATCTAAAACAGTCTTACATTTTCTACAACTTTAACCCAATTCTCCATTTGTCTTGAGGCAGTCAGCTAGCCAGTTCCACTTCCTGTATGGGAACCACCAGCAAGTGACAGGAGGAGTTTACTATGAGTGATCATCATGCAGTGCTGTTAAAGTGGAAACTTAGTTTAAAATAAAAGAAGTTACTTACAACAACAAATGTGAAACCAATCAATGTGCTATTTCCATCATTCAATTTCAGAGTAGCTGTTGTGTTACCACATGTACCATCTGCGGTAGTTGTCTTTGGATTGATGTTGATCAGGAGAGGCTGAAATACAGACATGCCATGTCAAACACATTCAGCTGCCATTAGGAATACATTGTTTCAGTCAGTAGCAGTCTTAGGCTAGAAGAGCTTGTCATGAAGATGACAGCAGGAAGACTGAGCCTGGCTACTATTGAACCAAGGCTACTTAAGTTTACATGCTGGTAATACTGAAGCAAACAAATTGCCCAGGGAAGTCTTATTTTGTTGACCTAATGTAACAGGTTAGCTTTGGCTCCCTCTGTGGGGAAAGACAGTATCTGCAGGGATCAACATCCTTCAGAGCTAAGAAATTTCCAGCCTTTAATGATGTTGGAGTCACTCTCAGTAACAAGATACCTTGAATCCACATAAGGTTTTGAAGCTAGATATTATGCCACAAAACTATTCTCATGTCAGAGAGGTGCTACGTACAATACTTAGAAGCAGTTCTGGACAGCCATCAGTGTACAATGCAAATACCCTGCACTCACATTTCATACCAAAGAACTACAGCAACCTTTCTACTCTTCTAAAATAGAAGAGAAGCACCTTGTCTTGGGAAACATTCAGCTGCAGCCCCACAGTAGCCAGAAGACAAGTTTTATTTCCACTTTTAAGAGAATAGTTTCCTGTGTCTGGATTCTCCACAGGTTTGGGAGCAGTGGTTGGAGCAGGTGATAAAGTGGTGGTAGATGCAGTAGTTACATTGGCAATAGTAGGCGGAACAGTAGGTGCAGAAGTAGGTGTATCAGCACGACATCTAGACTCTGAAAAGAGATTTTAACCACCATTTCAGTGCCGAAATTTTATTGAAGTCTTATGACTCACAGGTCAGTTCAATACCAATACCAATTTCTCTGCTGAAAACTAGGCTCGTTGGGACTCTGCTAATCACCAAGTCAGAAGTCTCAAACTCGGCACTACGGCATGGTATTCCAAACAATTTACAGCTACCATTTATTCTCAGAAATTCTGTAATGCCCCCAGTGTTAAATACATGTAGCAAATGCAGTACTACAAGCCTCTGACACATGACAGCGAAATACACTGGCAAGACAGCTAAAAGTGGTTATAATAGTGTCTTATGTATTCGCTGTAGACAAAGTAAGCAACCGTATTAAGCTGTATGTAGCAGGATGATGTGCTCATCTCTTTTGAGCAGTTGACATATGAGATGAGACAACAGGCTCTGGACTATTTAAATGAAAAAGCAGAGACCACCACTAAAAATGGAAGGCAGTCAGTTAAAAACCTTGAAGCTCAAATGATCCAGTCAGCAACAGCAGTTCTGAAGTGCTTATTTTTAATACCACAATTAGACTACCACCTTGGCATGGGAACAATCTACATTACTATATACTACAAAATCTATTAATCTATTTTTCCAGGCACAAGGAAAGACATACTAAAGGATATTTACATGACTATCCTTCAACACAGCACATGTCAGAACTGGTGGATTTTTTATTACGGGACTTTGCTCCCTGCAATACAGAAAAGCTCATTCACAAATTGAATGCTCACCTTTTTTACTGATTGTGCCATTCTGAACAAAAGCCTGCACAGTAACATTCCAGAAAATCTGTGTTACGTTTTCTGCTTCGAAAAAGTCAGTACTATGACACACGAAGACGTTATTCAGTTGAACTGGACGCATAATATCCTTTACAACAATAGTAATTGGTCCTACAAATAAGCACAAATATTTTAAAGCCTTATGAACTACTACAACATTTATAGGTAGTGTTATGTTTCATGTAATTCCGTAAGAGACAAGTTTAACAATCCTAGCCTCTCCTGAATGTTTTACCCATCTGTCCTAACCTGAAGTGCTAAGTTAATGCAGAGAAGTAACCCAGCTTCCAGAACTAGACAAGCCATGAGAAAGGTGAACCCTTTTACTTGAGATTTTATTTAAGGAAAAAAAAAAATCCTGTTAGTAGTAGGTATTAGTAGACATAAAGCCTAACTAAAATGAATCTTCCATATGCCTATTGTCTACTAGCAGCACCTCATTGATCAAGGCTGTTCAAACTGTAAACCTTCCCGTTTCGTTCCAGTTAAAGGAATTACACATTCAGTGAAGGTAACTAGTCTGTATCCTTACCCAGTAGGCAGGTACGATGAACAACAGTTAGGCAGTATATGGTATAGAAGTCATTAAATACATTATTAGTCCTTCTAACTTTGAAAAAGCCAACCAAAGGCAGGTACACAAGACCTGACACTTGTGACTGAGACTGGTTTAGTAAGTAGGATTCTGCACCAAACATTACCTTTCCTTTTAGCATCAGGAAACACAGCAGTATCATTGGTGTTGTAAGTAAATGCGATAGAGTCCCCCTGGTAAGTTTCATTGGTTTTTGTAAAGTTAATGCTCCAAGAGTGACCTTCTCCAAACTGGACTGCCAGAAGTGCAGCTTGTGTGTCATTGCCACAGACGCTTCCATCGTCTGTCACACTGGATGACAAATTCAAGGTCGCATTTTTCTAGGAGAAAAGGGTAATTTAAAATGTTTTCACAGATGACAGTTCTTCCCCATGACATTATAATGCTGCTGGAGTTAGATGGAACCTTGCTCAAGATTAGCAACATTATTTTAGGTTATTACAAAAAATTATGAAAAAGGCTCCCTGACATTTAGCTCCCTGACATCTAACTTAGAAAGGAGCCATATCAGACGCAAGTACAAAAGTTCAAATCTAACTTGGCTGTAAATCTTGACCATGCTGAGCTGCAATTTACATTTACTATTTGGGCTAAATTACTACACTGACACACAAAACCCACCAGGTTTGACCAGTATGCCATTTAAGTAAATGCAATAAGGCACTTTCAGTTATTTGTATTCTTGAGAACTTATGCTTTGTTTTAAAATTAATATTTAAGAAAACTCTTAAAAACTGACTTGGTTAAAAAAAAAAAGTAAAGAACCCAAACACCCTAGGTAAAAGGTGTACTTAAACTTTTACCCAGGACAAAATACAGCTCTCAACAAAAGTTACCTCCAAATACTTACATAATCACTACTGTTTGTTTCATATTTTATCAAGAATTTCATCATCCATTTTGCATACAGGCATGTAGTGTTAGAGGCATCCTTCACATCTACTTCCACTGCACAGGACTGGAAAAAACCTGTAAGATATGATTATCAGCTATTAAGACATTGCTTTTAGTTTTCTAGAACAACTTAAGAGGACAGATCATTACAAAGTAGTAAATTATTTCAGGACTGGATTGAATCTGCCAGACACTGGCAGAGTAGCTAGATTTCTAAAAAGTATTAAAACTAGGAAGCACGCCATAAAGCTAACAAAACTAGACAAAAATTTGAGAAATGTTTTATAGTCTATTTACCTGACAAAGACTAATAATCTAAAAGGGGACAAACTGAGTAAACTGAAATGCATGAATGCAGCACTTAAACAATGTACTGTTTGTAGACCAGGGTCTTCCTATTATCTGATCTGTTTCATCAGTGGTATGACTCAAGTCGATCTCTTAAGAGCTGAGATCGAGTTGCCTTCATTTGTGTTTCCACAGTTTTGGCTCAAAGCACACAGATGTCCCATTCCCTTTACAATTTTTAAGGAACTTTTCACAGCCGTTGGATTTTTAACCCACTGAATCTCAGAGGCACTCGCCCCTAGCCAGGTTTGAGCCGCACTGTTGTGACCGTTGACCCCCCCAGCCCAGCGCTGGCCGCTGTTGAGGAAGGCTGGCCAGGCCCACAGGGGCAGGTAGCCCGTGGCCTGGACGCGCCGCTCGGGCGGTCCGGCGGCAAGCAGGCAGGCTGCCCCGCCCGGCGGGCCCTCACGTGAAACGCCGGCGTTAGCCGCCCGGCTCGCACCCCGGCCTGGGAAGGGCGCCGGGCCAGACCCGCGCTCCCTCACGCCGCTAGGCCGGTGCGGCGCGCCTCGGCCCCCGCTCCCCTTCTGCGGGTGACAGCGCGGCGGGGAGGCCGCTTGCCCCCGCCTCCGCACCGGGGCCGAGTGCGGAGCCGCCCCGCGTAAGCCGCCGCCGGGCTGAGGCGGCCCCAGGCCTGCGAGGGCCTCGGCAGCCCGCCGCACCCCCGCGCGCGCTCGACGCCGCGTCACGTGCGCGACGGGGCGGGGGGGGGGAGCGGCACGCGGCCGCGGGGACACCTGCCACACTCTCCCTCCCCTCCCCCCCCCCCCCCCCGGCCCCGGCCGCCCGCCCGCAGCCCCAGCGCACGCCGCCGCCCCGCTCACCGGAGGTGCCGAGCAGCAGCAGGAAGAAGAGGCGGGCGGCGCAGCACGGCTCCATGCTGACAGCCACAGGCGCAGAAACGCCGCAAGACAGCGAGTGGCGAGAGAGAGAGGCGAGCGGGCGCGATAAAAACCTCGCCATCGGTCATGTGAGGGGAGGGGCGGTGCCGCCCGCGCGCCGCCAATCGCCGCGTCTCGATTCGATGGCTCGCGGACGGGGCGCTCTCCGTGAGCTGCCTCGGGCGGGCAGCGGGGCCGCGCGCGGCCGCCCCTGCCTGCTCAGGAGCCCCGGCGGGGCGGCGGCACCGTGCCCCTGCTCCTGACCCGCGCGGCCGCTGTGGCCTCTGCAGAAGCAGGTTACTGGCGGCTCGCTTTGGCCCTCGGCAGCTTTTGCTGGCTCCACTGGGGCTGCTGTAGGTTGAGAAGAGAAAGCTGAGGGGACACTACGTTCAAAGAATTTTAATATAGAGGCTTTCACTGCAAAAAATAAAGAGTTAAGATATTTTCCATGTTTACAGTAAATAAAAAGGGGGAGAAATGGGCTAAATTGACCTAAATATTTAAGCCAGTGGTGCAGGAGCCACAGAGCGCCGCACTCGGTCACCAGGCGGGTGCTGGGGCCAGGCAGGCCTGCCCTGAGAGAGGCCCTGAGGTGGTCTCGCCCGTCCCTCCGGCTGACACGACTGGCATCGCTCTCCGTCCTCCCTCGTCACCCAGGGCCCACCAGAGATGGTCTCAGGCTGTCTGGGGGCCTGTGCCTCCACCGTGACAGAAACGGTAATTGCCAGTAATGGCCTCTCAAGCAGGGAGGGAGTTGGCACCAGCACCGAGAACTGGGATGCTTTGCTGCGTTTCACTGATGCTGAAATGCCAAACTTGGGGCAGAAAGTACGTGAGAGATGGCAGCTGCCTGGTGCAAATGTGAGAGAAAAGAGCCAGTGGGGTTGTCAGGGGGAAAAGACAGGAGTGGACAAGTGTGGTGGGTTGACCCTGGCTGGATGCTAGGTGCCCATCAAGCTGCTCTATCACTGCCCTCCTCAGCGGGGCAGGGGAGAGAAAATATGAGAAAATATAAAAAAAGGCTCGTGGGTTGAGATAAGGACAGGGAGATCACTCACCCACTTACCATCATGGGCAAAACAGAGTCAATTTGGGGAAATTAGTTTAATTTATTACCAATCAAATCAGAGTAGGGTAATGAGAAAACGAAATCTGCAAACACCTTCCCCGCACCCCTCCTGTCTTCCCAGGCTCAACTTTGCACCCGAAGTTTTTTCTTCCTCCTCCCCAGAGCAGCGCAGGGGGATGGAGAATGGGACTTGCAGTCAGTTCATCACACCTTGTCTCTGCTGCTCCTTCCTCCTCAGAGGGAGGACTCCTCACCCTCTGCCCCTGGTCCAGCCTGGGGTCCCTCCCACGGGAGACAATCTTCCATGGACTTCTCTAACGTGGGTCATTCCCAGGGGCTGCAGTTCTTTATGAACTTCTCCAGCCTGGGCCCCCCACGGGTGCCGTCCTTCAGGAACAAGCTGCTCCAGCCCGGGCGCCCGTGGGGTCTCAGGTCCTGCCAGCAAACCTGCTCCAGCCGGGGCTCCTCTCTCTCCCCACAGGGCCTCTGCCAGGAGCCGGCTCCAGCGCGGGCTGCCCACGGGGTCACGGCCTCCTTCGGGCATCCGCCTGCTGCGGCGTGGGGCCCTCCCCGGGTGCGGATGGAGATCTGCTCCCCCGTGGGGCTCCATGGCCGCAGGGGCACAGCCGGCTTCCCCGTGGGCTTCCCCAGGGGCTGCCGGGGAACCTCTGCTCCAGCGCCTGGAGCCCCTCCTGCCCCTCCTGCTGCTCTGACCTGGGGGTCTGCAGGGTTGTTGCTCTCACATAGTCTCACTCCTCTCTCTGGCTGCTGTTGCACAGGACTTTTCCCTATGTTGTCCCAGAGGTGCTGCCACCATCGCTTATGGGCTGGGCCTTGGCCAGCGGTGGGTCCGTCTTGGAGCTGGAGGACGGACATGGCTGGCTCTATCGGACATGGGAGAAGCTTCTGGCATTTTCTCACAGAAGCCGCCCCTGTGGCTCCTTCACTACCAAAACCTCGCCACGCAAACACAATAGGATAAGAAACCTGGTGGATTTGAGACTGGAAGGAGGTATAAAAAGTGATGGACGTTGGATTGCAGCCTGGAGAGTATTGATTAGGGGAGGGAAAAAAAAAAGAGGCTGGCTTGGCAAAGAAAGGGGAGACTGGGAAGAAGAGGTGGAGACTGGGAAACAGCAAGGAAAATGGCAGGAAGATGCTCAGCTGCCTGAGACTCAACGAGGAGGGGCTCTCCTGGAATAACATATTCCTGTTTCTGATACTGTGGGAGAACTGCAAATAGTATTTTGAGTACTTTTTGTACTTTGAGTACAGTAAGAGACTTGCCCAGTCATGGCGGAAGAAAATGAAAGCTCTTTAAGAAGACAAGGAAACACATTGACCTGATACAGTGAGGTAGTAGTAGTACAGTACACAGTAGAAGTGTAGACAGTGTTGATAGGAAAGAAGTTATGAAGTCTTGAGGAAGTTGAAATAATGCAATTTGTGATTAACCGTCAGTTAAGTACTCTCAGTTGTATACTTACAAGACCGCACTTTTCCAAAGAGTATCACAAAACCAAACCTGGCAAGTCAGGACCACCACCGAAACCCCTGCATCACACAAACGGGGGTTCCAGGCACAAATGCTTGCGTGGTCAGACACGTTCGCTGCTGCTTTGTGTTTCTTTTTGTGCTTAATAACTGAACTGAGAACCAACTAACCATGCGTATTGCATACCTGCACATGCATGTCTAAGGATCATTGCATGTCAAGATCGAATTACATGTAATTTCAAAGTAATTTTTTATTCAGCCTTTGGGCTTGATTTACTGAAAACTTATCTGAAGAAATAAACTTTGTGTTTAGTAACTGAGCCAGCACTTGCTGTAGGCTGTGGGGGAGTGTCCAGTAGCAGCAGAACAGACGAAACAAGGAATTCTGAAAGCAGTAAGTCTTTCGTTTTTCTCAGCTCCACTGCAAAGAACAGGGCATTCCAAAGGCTGGGGAGAATCCTGCTGCTGGGGCTTTTACATTTCCTCAGGCTTCACTGTTTCAGTGTTTAAAAAGTGATCGCTTAGGGAGTTAGGAGCAATTACATTACGAGGATTTGACTATTAGGAGAGAGACTTTGAATTAGGCTTTAATTAATTGGAGGAGGAGAAAATGATTGATATGTTCCTGGCAGTTTGTGTGGTGAAATGTCACCTTTTGTATCAGCTGGAACATTTACTTCAGGACATGTAGCTTTATGTATAAACACTTGTATGTTCAAACACCCCCTTGCTCTGAGTGAAGAATCCTGAATATTTTGATCTCTTGCTTGCACGTAGGAAATAGACTGTAAAATGACTGGATGTTCTACAGACATAAAAGGAAGACTGACTACCTTGTTTCCTTTATGACAATTTAGTGAAGCTTGAAATGAAATCAAATGGTAGCTATCATAACAAGCAAGTCTGGTTCTGTTTAATAACACAGAATGGAAGTAGCAACTGGTGTGGGATTAAAAGAACAGTATAGTTTATATAATTTAGCATAATGAAAAATACATCGTTTTGCACCAGAAATATCATCATTAATATCAGAACACAGATTATTCTCTTTGTCTGTTTGCACCTGGTTGCTTTGCCCTCCCTGTATCTCCACCCCTGCCGTATAACTGCATTCCGCAGGCACTTGGTGGTATTACGTCATTTTACTGTGATCTTAGCAGGTGCACTTTTAATTCAGAGGCTTACTTCTTGCTTGCTGTATCAGTTCAGATAAATGAGAGGATAGTTCCTTCCTCGGAGCTATGGAAAAACAATGTACGGGCTAATCCTGCTTTCAGTTAAGTCAATGCCAAACTGGCTATAGGAGTGGCTGAATAGAAAGGTGAAGTTGTATGAATTCAGAGACTGTGAACTGGTGGTGTAGTTCCATTGTCACAGAATATCACAGGGGAGACTGACGTGCCGGTGGTGCGTCTACGTCAAGGCTGACCCTAGCGACAATGCGGGAAGGGATGAGGCAGCCACAAAGGCTGCCCAAAGGGTTTCTGTCCTTGCTGGAGTCCTTGGGGAGACCTCCAGTTTTCCCTAGGAAAAAATAATGATTGGGATCAGATGTTGTCCGATTCCTCTTAAATTCCATGGAAAGCTGTTATATTCAGTATTTGTAGAATTCAGCCTCTACAGATATCCACTGCATCTTATTTATCATAAGTAAATTCTTTGTTGATTGTGGCAGTTGTAAAGAACGGTAGGATTTATGCAATAGTCAGACTTCAGTAACATAAGATCAAACTCTATCATCAGCTGTTTTCCTTTAACGATAGAAGTGTGAATGACTGTTACAATGATGCAGAGAAAATGCCTTACCCTTTTGCTTGCCAGAGAGAAATGATTTTGCATTTGGCATGATTTTGGGAGCCACTGATAGATGGCAAGCTGATCCTGGTTTTCTAAGACATTCCTTATACTTATTGTTTGATGTGAAAACGAGGACTGTAATGTTTCTGTACAGCATTACATTCTTACTGCATGTTATACTTAGTCTGATGTCGGCAGTTTTAAGAAGGTATTGACATGTACTGAGAACAAATATGCAAAACCTCATGATTTCTTTTTAAAGCTTTGATTCATCAAGGAATATAAATTCATGCCAATTTCAAATGTATAGGCTGTTCTGTGACTTTCATTCACATCATATTCTTGATGTCCAACGTATGCTTAATCCTTTGTGAATCCTTTAGCAGTTTCAGCTGGTTAGATAATTATATCTGGAATCAAACTTTTCTCAACCCTGGGACTTGCAAAAATTGATGGATGTGTGTGGTCAGAAGCAAAGTGTCCAGTGTTTAATGAAGCACTGAGTAACTTAATGTTTCTGATCCCTGGTGCAGAAGAATACAGCTTGTAATAAAAAGAGGAAAGAAATAATACCTAGGACGTGCAGTAGTCACTACTTTATTCTAATGCATTTTTATTCATTCTTTTAGATGTCTCTTTAAACAACAGGGCATTTTCTGTATTTTTTCCAGGGACAAGATTGAGGCAGAACCAATTATCCCTTTCCAGGAGGCAGAGGAAGGATTTGGTACCATTTCACATGGGAAGGATGGAAAGAGGACGAGGTTAATGCTGGCCAGAGCCGTCACAGATTCACTTGCCAGAAGGGGATGAACCACAGGGACCTTCTTGGGACTGTGCCAGCAACTGTGAGGGTTACAGCTATTCAGCGAAGTTTTCCTTGTCACGCAGCCCCAGTTTGTAGCCTGGGGAATAAGGATTTGCTGTGATCTTGTCACCATAAAGAAGACCATACTTTGCCCAGCACAGTGTGACATCCTGCAGTACTTCAGCCGCGTATGCTAGCCTGCTCGGTGGTAGAAAAGGGATGACTCCCCATAGCTCTACTGTGCTAGCGCTGAAAAAATTGCTTATTATCTAAAGGTGTGAAAGCTGTGGTTCACTATTGCTCCGAGCAGATGGCAGTGTTTCTGAGCTGTCGGGTTTCTGGAGGAGGTGGTGGTAGGAAACCAAACCATTAAATGCCTCTGCAGGAAACTGCTGAGTCAAGACTGGGACAATCACGTGAAATGCCAGAAAAAGAAACCTTGGTGGGGAGGTGAAGAGATCAGAGAGCAGTTTGCAGCAGACAGCTGCAAAACTTCCTGCAAAAGCACTCTGAAAACTCGTGTTGTGACACAGCTGGAGAAACACATTCCCAGCTTAGCAGGAAGAAGCAAAGGCATAGGCGGTGGTATTTCGTCACAAGCCTCTTACACAAACATAACTCATCTACGGTTTAATCATACGCTGGCTGCCCGGGGCGGTGAAAGCGAGGCAGGAGCTGTGCTTTGCCGTGGTGCTGGTACCACAGGCGCTCCTTAGCTGGCCCACTGCGGGCATCCTCGATGCTGCGGGATGCAGGGCGAGGCGGTGCCATTGGTGTTGGGGCACCCTGTATTTCCAGAAGCATTGCCAGCTGCTGCTGGACGTGATGTGTACTAGAGCACTCAGCAGCTGGGTTAACATGTGGCAGCAGGTGAGATTTACGGATTTTGTGAGTCACACCAAATTACTCCTAGATGAAGATATGTTTAATGTGAAAAAAACTTGCTTGACAACTCAACATATTCTTTGGGCTTGTAACAGCAAAGTAGAAGAATGTCAATACTCTCAATTTTGTGTTTTTATTGACATAACATTGCTAACTTGCTGGAGATACATGTGTCAGCTTCAGAGCAGAAATTATTTTGTGAAAATGACTGGCTCTGCACACGAGGCACCTCCCACCTCCAACTCTTACAAAAGATGTGTTGACTGTAACTTTTTCTGAGAAATTTCAGCAGGAAATTTCAAACTTCAGCAGAAGTTATATCTAAAATACAGGGTTGGAAGGGAGACTATGTATTACGCAGTCATTTTCATATCTGGGTATTTTAACTGCAGGACTTCGGTGCTACAGGATCCCTTGTGACCTAGAAGATCATTACATCCCTTTTACAGAGAGCAGATCAGGGCAGATGATATATGTAATAATGATATATGTAATTAGTCTACGGTTTCCAGCTCTGACAGAGGTAAGAAACGAGGTCTGGCAAACCCTGAGCTAACGCCTGTTCAGTGCATTGTCCTGAGCAACGAAACTCTTCCAGGGAACGATCTCTCTCCAGCTTGAGGTTGCGTGTCTGCTCTGTCCTTTTGCAGCTAGGATTGGAAGCAGCAGCCGCTACTGTCGGAATGAAAAGGAAGAAGCTGAAGGGATATGCAGATGGTGCCAGTTCTGCAAGTGGCAGAATTGCAGCCCTTTGGTTGCAAAACCAGTTCGGAGGAGCGAGCCTGACCTACGCCATGGCTGTAGCCTACAAGCGAGCTTTACCTGCATGGTGACAAGGTTCCAGCTCACCTCTGCAGAGGCTGTATTTTGTAATCTTTGCTCCCATCTCAAGCCCAAAAGCTGTGCCTCCACCCCAGCACGCACCTGCCAGAACTTGGTCTGCACAGTGGCTTGCCCAGCCTTTAGTGAAAATTAGTAGAGCAGCCTTGCTTTGAGCCTCAAACTAGCACCAGCTGAAAGATTTTCTTGCTATAGTTAAGGGACTGCTATTGAAAAAGGTATCTGTTTTTGACCGTGGTAACAAATTGTTCCTAGATATACTTCAAGCTTCAGAGACTACACAAGGGTAAAACAGAACACACATTGTGATAATTTCATATGAGGTTTGGGAGGGGGAAAAAAGCTACATAGTAAGTGAACATCTTGCTAATAATCCAGCACTGATATTTCATGCTGTGTTAAAACTACTTAGCACTTGAAATGGTAAAAAATATCAATTCCATATAATCTTAGATGCAATTTGCTTGCATACTAGCCACTCTCTACTTGCAAAGTCATAGTGACTAAGCTGTGCAAAGAAGCACTGCACCCCTTGAGCCCTGCAATGGCCTGGGCATTATCAGAGGCCGATGCCTGACCCTCCGCGTGCCTTAATTGCATAAAGCACTTAAATGTTGGATCTACTGGAAAAGCAGTTACTGCAGCTTCCTTCTTACTGAAAAGGTCATTAGATGGAGCAGAACCTCTAGACTTACACTTTTTTGAACGGACAAAATTTCGTAGCAAAAGCAAGTTAAGATTACTTAGGCATTTTAACACAGAAGTACCTAGTAACATCCCTGTTTTCCTCCAGCTCTAAAATACAGGTGCTTCAAGCTGGCAAACAACTTTTTTTTTTTTTAAGGAATGAGCTGAAGAACCATCATCAGCATTCGAGAAGAAGTTTGATTGACTGTGTTCTTCTCTCTGAACAGCCTCGTTTGGCATTAGTGGCCTAGCATTCGCAGCTGCAGCAGCCGACCAAGCGTAACCTTTTGATAAAGCTAACGCCACTAACAACGAACTCCCTGGACTCAGCAGGTTCGGGCCGAACGAAGGAGGCCCGAGGAGACAATTCCAAGAGAATGAAGTAACTTCAGAAGGCGGCCAGCCCAGCTACAGTGAAACCCGGTAAGAAACCAAGAGACCGCCGACCAGAATTAAGTGATTGGATTTGGGATCGGACTTGGGCATCGGGTATAAGGGAGAGGTGTGAATTGGGGTAGAGGTCCCTCTCTGGAGGCACCCAGCTCGAGCTGTAACCTAAGAACTAATAAAAGATTAATTGGAAACCTTCGCTCGGGCTGGGTGTTCTCAGCAGGAGCCTAGGGTCGGCCCCTCTTACAGTGGCCAGTGTGCGTAAATCCGTAACAATCAATACAAATTTAGTATTTGCTGGATGTGAACTACTTTTCTTAAGCTTAAGAAAAGGGGCTTATCTACAGGGCTGCAACGTCTTACTGATTTTAGAAAATTAACTTTCAAAGTTTTCTTCTTTTGTTTACATCTTAATGCTTATTTCCCATAAGCAGCAGCAAGAAAAGTCATAAGAGTCATTTTAAAGGTGACCTTGTATGAGGAAGCAGTTACTTAATCAGAAGAAAAACCTGCTTTATTGTAGGTTGATGAACATCCATGGCTCCTTTTCCCAGTTAACTCCATATTTTACAAGATACCCTCTGCATGAGGTCCAATGTCTCTCAACCCCACTACGTTTTGAGGTGTTCATTTTCTAAATGCCACAGTATGTCCACAAGCCCCTACCTCTTTAAGAGGTGCAAGGAAGATAAATCCAAAGCTACTGCCTTAAGTCTGATTTGGCATCAGTTTCTCACAAAATCAGTAGAAAGTACAGTAACATATATTGCACTTTATACAGTGACAGAAATCAAAAGTATTTACTGCGCTCTGCTTTTTTTCTCAGAGTAAATAGAAATCCGTCAATCTTCCAAATATCCATCTGCTTCTGTCGGATTTATTTTTAAAATTTTTTTTAACAACAAAATTCTGTAGGGTTGTGGACAATATAGGAAGCAGGAAACATTTTTCTTTAAGGAGAAATTGTTAGTGGAAGAACCATCCCATGCATTTAGATGCCTCCAAGCAGAGAAAGCAAGCACCTGAGCAGTATGAGCGGAAGACATTTACCGTACCAATTTAAAACGCACGAGGAACATTTTGTGACTACAGCAGTGCTGTGCAAGGCCAGCCTCCCTGCAGGACATGCAAGCCTTCAACAGAAATCAGAAATTAAAATTAAATCACTCCACCTCCCCTCTCCGCCAAGTCCTCAGAGCACCTGCACCAGGAAAGGCCAGGCTGAAAGATACTCTTGGTAAATTCTGCTCAGATTTAGTCCAGCGGTTGCAAGTGGCTGAAAAAAAATTAAGAAATGGCCCAGTTGGCCATCATCAACAATAGAAGCAAGTTCCCTGTCCAGCCCCATCCTTTGTACTTTAGGAATTGTACCAGAGCCATTAAAACTTGTACTGGGAGACAAGCAATAATTGTACAGCAGGAGAGTAGCCTCCTCCAGTAGCAACAAGCCACCACCTTTAGTATTTTTGTACCATTTCTGGCACTTCTACACATTCTAATCCCGATTCAGAGTTTGCCAGGATGCCTATTTCCTTCCCCTCCAATAACTTCGTAGAAGACTTTGTTAAAAAAAAAAATTCAGGAATGGAAACCACTTAGAAAACTCAAGGGATTTTAATGACTGAATGAAGAAGGAACTACTTACTACTATACTTCAGTAGCAAACAGGTATTTTGCTATCAAAGCACAAGCTAAAGAATTTAAAGAAGCCACAAACATTAGTAAGCCCAACATACAGAACTTTAAGTAAGAAGGCATTTTACACACGAGTTTATCAACACAAAACTGTTTAATATTTATTAAATGACACAAAATACCTAGATAACAGACTCACTCTCTGAAAGGACATGTATTTACATTATTTACCAACTTAAGAAAGACTCTCTGTACCCATATCAGACTTATGAAACATAAAAAAGGTTTTGCTGCTTTTTGCATCGAAGGATGCAACGGGTGATACATGCCCTGTTTGCAAGTCTGCATAAACTGTAACTTTTTGATGCAGTGAAAAAGCACAATTTTATATTCTGGTAGCCGAGTGAAGAGGCTTCTGAAAAGTAACAGGGTTAGTTTTTTCCCCCCTCCAGACGTATGCTGAAGAAGAACTGTTATACAAAAAGTATATTACATTTTTGAATGCTGCTGTACTCTTACAATTTTAGTGTAATGTTTCAAAGAAAATATTCTTCCTACTATATGAAATCACTAAAAAAAAGTGGTATTTGAACATTTCTTTAGATGCACACTTTTTTTTAAGAAAGCATTAGGGCAAATGATATGTCTAGGAAAAAATGAAAGACTGACAAAAAAAAAGTAGAGACCAAAATATGAAGAACAGCTAAAGCAACTTAACAATTTGCTAGGGTTTGTTTTTTTTTTTTATTAACTATTTACTTTGGCACCTTTGTGTAAACTATAGAACAAAACAACGTTTACAACACATTTGCAATTACAGCATTTAAACAAAATGGTCACTTTTTAAACCAGCCAAGACAAAAAAATAGTCCATTTATGGGTATAAAGATTAAAAAACCTAAAATATATATTTCTAAGAATAAACTGCAATTTCTTATGAACAAGGTGCTATAAACTGCATGCAAGAGTCAAGATTAAAAATGTGTGGCCAAACAGACAAGCTGTGTTACAGCCAGATGAGCTGTGGTCCTAGCCCACTTTAATTTTTTTCTTACAGAGATATATATGGCTCAATAGGCAGGCACATGATCCCAGCAAGAAGTTGCAGAGTTGTACGGCTGGACAATAGATCTTGGCTGCAGCTTTGTCATTAACCAGGAACGAACGAGACCTTAGCAGAAGAGATGAACAAGTTCTTGGGGAAAACCCATCAAGATACAAGAAGGAGAAGCCTTCTCCCCTCCGCTCTCTCGGCCTAGCCAGGGTTCTCACAGTCCTTCTTTGGGTTGCTTTAACTAGATTGCCACTTAGGGTCTAGATGGTGGAAGTCTGATGAGATTTGAGGACATTTTCTAGATAGTATTTTCTGCATTTAAGTTACTGAAATGGATGGGATAAAAATTAAATAAATATTCAGACCTTTCCCGTTAGTTTGACTGAATGCAACACACTTGTCTAATGAGGGAGGATTTTATCAGAATAGGTATTTTATACATGTGGTGTTAGATTTATATGCTACAACAGACTGAATGGAACCACTTCAATACTGATACTCATCGTCTCCTGTCTCCCAAAGAGTTAAGTTTTATGCTCCTTCTCCAAAACACCTTTTTAAAGGGAATCTTTTATTGGCTGAAGATACAAAACACATACAAGAAAAAGGAACATTGAATGCAAAATACAGAATTTGTTTGGTTTGGGGTTTCTTTTTGAGTTTGTGTGTGGTGGCGTTTTTCTTTTTTTTTTTTTTTGGCTGGGGGTGCATTCTTTCCTCCCCAGTTGATCTCTGTTTGAGCTAATAACTTAAAAGATTTGCAGGAGCAGTCTTCAAGTTTCTTACCAGATAACTCTACTATTAGTATTTTGCTTAGAGGCAAGGGTGGTCCTGGACATCTACCAGTGCTTATGTTGCAAGACTGTCAAAGGATAAGGTAGATATTTAGCAGATCAGAGAGCTGTATGACAGTTAGTAGAGGGTGACAGCAAATAATTTAGTAGGAGAAGAACCCCCATCTGCTTCACCTGTCAGCTGAGGACTGCATATAAAAGAGCTTGACAGAAAACACAGCTGGAGAAAATAGGGAATTAAACAGTAGATCAAAAAAAGCAGTAAGGATGGGATGTGTCAGATAGAAAACACACACATACACACACTCTCCCTCCCTCACACATGCACGCCCCTGAATGCGGGATCACAGTGATAGAAGTTATAGATCATAGAGAGCTAAGTTACGCTGCCACTGAACAAAAGTAAAATCTTACTTTCAAGAAATATCTGGTATTCCCCAGGACTATCAGTGCCTGAAAGAGGATGAGGTTTTTCACTGTGCTCTGCAACACAGCTGATCGTAGGTCTAAAGCCTGCCTGGATAAGGAAGAACTGGTATGTGGAGGAGTTACCTTTTCTGCTGACACTTTTTTTTTTCCCATATATTCCTGGCACATGCTGCTATGGCAATAAAAAAAATGCATTTTGTTGAAACAAAGCTCTACATTCAAGTGACTTATTCTCCCATGTCTTATAAAGATGCAAAGAATGCTCTCTGGTCATCTAAGAAAATATATTTTAGATGCCTTGAAGCAATACTTAACGTTCTATATGAGAGGTAGGCTTCTGGGTTCTAGGAGGCCTGCCACATCTAGGGCTGAGTTCTTAAAGCTTTAAGTTAAAGCAGTCCAAAGCAGGCCAGTCTTAGAAGAGCTGCCCTGTCTAAACCTTGAGGTTAGTTCAAGTTTAGAATGTTGCAAAGCAAAACAAGTATTAAAATCCATTTGCAATTTTTGTTCTTACAGCTTTACCACAAGCATGGTGTGGCTTTTCATAGGTATCTGTAAATAGATTCTTTCCTAGAGTATTGCTGCCAAGAGGTGAAGGCCTCCTACCCATGACTAGTAAAAACTGTCACTTTTTCCATTATGGCTGTTTTAGGCTTAAAATTCCCAAAGGTGAACACTAAGTCTTATAGGCAAGCCATATAAATCTAATCTGAACTTGTTTTGTTGTAGCAGTAGTTGTTTAAGAATGGTGTTTGTATATACAGTACATATGCCCACACTGCAAACTTTATACATTGTTTGATATTGGTACCATTTTCTCTTAATTGTGACAAAGAATATTTTCCATTAAATCAGCAATAAGCATAGCTTGGCTTATTCCCCATTTTCCCTCCCTCAAGGGAAAAAATCCAAGTGTGGGCATCAACCAAACCAATGGTATGTTACTAACTGAAATGCATTCTGTACAGTAAATTAAAAGTTTGCATGCAGTTTAAGCATTTTAAAGGCTATTTTCTTATATTAACCAACCTTCCGTTTCCATTTAAAGGTGTGAAAGACATCTGTCATATCAAGGGACTCCTCTTCAGACCCAGAGACAAATGGAATCACAAAGACCAGGTACTTTCTTTCAGCTTTCTGCACATCTTACTAAATAACATGCAAAGAGTTCAACAGCATTCTTCTTAAAATGTAAATAGTACTCTTTAAATGGGCATGTTAACCACTGAAAGAAGTCCACTCTACTATACTTTTCCATTACACTGCTTTCATTCAATCATCGGTAGTATAAAAAGTCAATTAACGGGATCAACAGGCTAGTTTATCCACTGGCAACTGTGTATGACACCAAGTGTGCAGTAAAACAAAGGCCAACATATGTTTATGCAATATAGTTGTACTGATTTGGGTTTTCTTTATCTCTTTCCATGTAGTCCCTGTCAATTAAGGATTCTATTCTCTTCTTAAGGTCAGCAGGCTGTAAAATAAAGCAGATGTCAGCATTATTACTTTGCAGTCAATGTTTCTCAGTTCGTTCTTTCTACTTAAGGCAAATATCCATACTGTTTAAGATGGCTGAGGAAAAAGAAATCCCAGGTTAAAAAAAAAAAAATCCCTTAAGGCGTTAAAGCTTCTAAAGTCTGCGATGTATAATTGATTGAAGAGAAAGTTACAAAATTAGCTTGTCACCTGCAGCTAAGCATAGACTTTTTACAGCAGGGAAGGATATTTGCTGCTGTCCAAACTCTAAAAGAACTGCAATTCATGCATTACGTACCAAAGTGTTTCTATTTCTGACTTACCTGGTAAAATATGGTACAAGTTTCATTCTACCTTGATGCAAGTAAGCTTTAAAATAGTTTGGGTGCCCTATGATTTTCTTGGGTGAAAGACTTCATAAAAGTGTCTCATGATAAAGAGTGGGGAAAAGCATGTAAATCATCTACTATAACTGTGCAAAGCCCAACTGCAGTTTATGCAACACTTACAGGCCTGCAGGAACTTAACATGGTAACAAAACAGAACGAGATGGCAGTACCTTTTATTTTACATTTCTATTAATAGAAAGCACTGTACATTTGAACTCAGATGCATCCGTGTCTATTTGAAAATCCATTTCCATTTGCATACAAGAAGCTATTCATTTTATATGGCAACTGTGGGCTGCTTTAGCTTTGCGACATTCACCAATATCTAATTTTCATTCATATACGTGTGTGTGTGTATATGTATGTATCTATATTAATCAATACAATCTGCCTGGAAGGAACAATGTACATTTATTGGTTACTAATTTATTAAAAAAGTATCAACAAAATTAAGAATCAAAACCAATTCTGCATTACATATCTGAATAATTTTTCCCTTGTCCCCAAGAATACATTGCCAGAACACTTAATGGCAAGAAGAACAGCGTACAAGGAGAGAGCTAGCTTCACAGTTACTGCTAACAGACTCTGGTTGTGAAAGCCTTTGGTAATAGGTTTTAGCTTACTAAGAGCCTGAGGTACTATTCAGATAAATGAATGCAACTGGCAGTTTAAAAATTCCTGAAAGTGAGTATTTTTCCTTCCTAATAGTAAAAAGATGCATGTTTTAGACAGAAGCACTGTTTAACTGAGGACAGGGAATATAAAAAGAAGTAGTGAAGTTTTAAAAGAAGAAAAATCAGTACTACACCTTTACTGGGAATTTAAGCTGGTTGTAGACCTCTGACACAAGCAGGTTGTGACTCAGTGTCTTGCGCATCTTCATGATTCGTACAATTGCAGCGTCAATCTGGTATTGCCGGTCCTGGAATACTCTCTCCGTAGTGCTTGCCTGTTCCTCTACCTGAGGGATCCATTTAGAAAAAATTTAATGAGAACACTATGACTGTAAAAACAATTCCTCTCTGTATCTCCAAGAAAATTCTCAGTGTAAGACAGTAAAATGTCTGTTGTCAAATATCGGACATAAATCCTTTACAAATATGAAGACTGATTATTAAAAAAAACACCACTTGTACATGGAATTAAAAATATTTGCACAGATTTTACATTGGATGGCTGTCAGGGAAAATTCACTGTGAACTTACTTCTATGTTCACAAACCAGTAAGGCTCCAGGGTCTGATCAAGGGTGAACATTCACTAAATGGAACTTCTCTTAAACAACCTTATTTAGAGGCATCTAGCATCACGAGTGTCTAAGTATGGAGGCATGCATTTAAGTCTGCATTGTTACATATATTCTATCATCCAAATTATATGTGCAACTTTTACAAAGGTATCAGTATGTACGTTACAACCAAGAGGAAAAAAGCTTGTAAATGTGCAGACAAGATACTTAGTCCAAGGATCTGAACTCCATAGTATTAAAAAGAATATACCGTTTCTTTCATCTGAATTTGGTTGATCTTTATCCTGAAGAGCTTATGTCTGAAATCATCATTACATGTGAATTTATCACCATCTTCGACATCCTTGCCTTTGGGGCTTTTAGTCAGTACTCTGGCTTTGCCACAAGCCAGAGATTGAAGTGTCCTTCTCAGCTCTCCGTCCTCTAAAGCAGAAACAAGTTGTTTAGTTTTTTTTTTTTTAGTAAGAACACTTGGAAATTGTCAGCTGTTTTCAATACCAACCTATCCCAGTGGCTTGCTTTATCTCCTCTAAACTGAACTCCTCTCCTTCATTAAACATGAGCAGCACCAGTGTCTGGAACAAGGAGACCTGAAGTTCTTTTCTGCCCTGTCACAAGGGAAATTACAAGACATCACTAGGCTGTTTGTTTTTGGTTTGTTTGGGGTTTTTGGAGGGGGAGTCACTCTTGTATGACAATTATTTCACTTAAAGGATGCAACTGTTGTTTTATTCGTTTGGGAATATGGAAGAATAAAAGTTACTGGTCACCTTATGTTTACTATCAAATGCAGAAGAAACTAGAGGTCAGAAGGTTAGACTATTATATCCAATGACAAAACTCACCCAAGATATGCATCAACTTACTCAAGACAAATCTCAAAGCAATGAGTGCTTAAAATTACAACTTGAAAGACCTCTAAGTCAAAGTGTAACACAAACATTAGTTTAAGAAACACAGTATTAGGAACTATAGGATCTTTGAAATAAACAAGTTTGGTAATACTTGTTTTAGCATCAACATTTTTCTGAAAAAGAGAACGGGTAAGCATTCCTATTCCAACATAAATCTTCTTGAAATATATTTGTGCCCATGAAAAAATACTGAAGGGGAATAACTGGAAGCCCTTGAAAAACAGTTGTTTTCTTGTACAATCCAAAACTCTTCTTCATTTCAGTAGTGAAAAGCTTACCTTAATGATGCTTAATGCTGTCAGATGAAGTAAGGTCACCCGTGGAATATGGCCCCCTTTTTTTTCCTCCCCAGTATAAAAATTAGTTCAATTTTTAATATGCAACTAAACTCACTGTATATTTTCCCCAACCAGTAACCAACAATTTTTTTTTTTCTTCACAAATACAGAAATCAGATGCATCTTTTTAAGACCTTAATACATTTATTTCAGAAACTACCCATTCTGGAATTGATAGCAAGAGGTCAAAAGTTAAAAGTAATTGCAAAAGCAGTGCTAAGTTTTCCGTCACAGCACAAAAAAACTTCCCGATACATCCATAAAGTACAACCCAGACTTGTAATCGGCAAAGCAACAGCAATAAGAAACAACACACTCACCTCTTTAAATTCTGCTTTTAGTACACAGTGTCCCAGTGTTGACTGCCACTGAAGTTTCCTACCACTGTGTTTTCCTAAATAAAAGGTCTTGAAAATCTCTTGCAGTTTTACCATCTAAAAAAAGAAGAAACCCAAAACACTAAAACACAATTTCTACTTTAAAAGCATCCTTCCCTCCTCCACAGTCAAATAAGCCTTAAATAAAGGTTTAGAAAAATGAAGGTAATTGCAAGAAAAGGAAACAAACTTTTATTAAAAAAAGACATTTCTGCATTTCTTTCTAAAGATTATATGCATATTTAAACCAAGTTCCAGTTGATATCAAGATACGTTACTGATAGGCTGCTACTTGGTGTAAGGCGTCAATATTCATTACCTCTGGGGGCAAATGGACCTCCATAGGCACGTAGGTTGGCCAATAACCCATAGTCAGAATATTCACTGTTAGTTCAATGTTGCCAGGTACATTCTGATTTTGCATATACTGCAGAAAGAAACAAAGTAAATTGAAATAAAGCAATGTTTATTGAATATATTTCAGGTAGAATTGAAAAGTTGGTTAGAACAGGCATTACGAGAGCACAGAAGACAAGTGACCTTATGATGTCTTTGCTATATAAACTGCAAGTTACATACAAGAAAATTAGGATAAGAAAATGCACTTTTTTAAAGTTCTAAAGGCACTTCCATACAGGAAGAAAATGGAAAAAGAAGTGTTTTAGCAGGCTGATGTGAAGATGTACCTAATTAGGCGTGAATGGAGGAAAGAATGATAAAATTTGCTTTTAATCACAACATTACAGAACCACCGGAACTAATCGGCAAAACCTTACAAGCCACTCAATCAGAATATAGTGGTGTCAAAAGTGTTTTGTAACTGGTGTTAAAATGTTTTCTAAGTTTACAATTCTCCTTTTATTACTGCAGGTGGTTTTGGTTTTTGTTTGGTTGTGTGTTTTTTTTTTTTTAAAGCAGCTTCTTGTTTCACGTTTTTTGCTTTGTTGCTCAGGGAAACGATTAATAAATTCAGCAAAATTTTCAAAAGCACAGACAGCACAGAATTAAGAAATTGATTCCAACTGATTTTCAGTAGACACTTTTCCCAGTTGGGCTTTCGTCCACTCCTTTTGAAAGCAATCACCTACAAAGTTCTTTTCTCTGTAGTGAAGGAACATTACAGACAACTGGAATAATTCAAAAGGAGTTTAACTCAATTACAATAGAAACGTTGACAACTGAAGACATCCTGCACACTCTCATTGGGCTTTCTGAAAATAACTCATTCAAAAAGCATGTAAATGAAGGAGCCATGGCAGGCTTTCCTGCAGTACCTGTTTAAATTGTATCATTATGTCTTTTGAAAGCTCCATATCTTTAAACATTCCTTCAAGTTTGCTGGTGAAAGCAGCTCCACATTCTATAAAAGAGAAAATTTACATCTTAAAAATTAATCTTGTTTATTTTCAACACCATAGAGTAGTTACCCTAAATATCAGAATGTACTTTGAAGCAAGATGACTTATTTCAGCATACATTCTTATATAAAGACTTGGATTCTAATTAAGATACAGAATAAGGTTATAAGCAAGAAGGGGGAAAATGTTTTACTGTGGCAGCTATTTTGCAACCCAACTGTTTTCCCATGTGGACATGACTGTTCATCCTAGGACCCCACTGGCAACCTGTCCCTCAGATAACACTTCTAATCCCTATCAGCTGCCTGACAAACTGTCTCTTGATGATAGAACAAGACCAAGTTCTCACTCAAAGACTCCATCCTATGAAACAATGAAGACCAGACTAGAAGACTGCTAGCTGGCAGCTTCACATTTCAGACCTTATATGGAGGGAATAAAAAGGAGAAGTCATCCTCAAGTTCCCTAAGCACATCACTGATTTGTTCAGAAGGTGACCTCAACTCTATCCCACAGGCCAAGATGCACAGTGTACTTTAAGCTTCTATTTTTTGGCTATTACTGCTGTAATTACAAAACTAAAAGCAAATGAGTCCCCTCAACACCCACTGGTCATTCAAGACTTGCACATGAGGTTTTTACTCCCTCATGTAAAAGGGAAATACAAACAGCACTTCTGGGAAGGCCTGTTAAAATGGCTATTTTTAAAAGAAAGCAAGCAGATAGACATTTACCATGTTTGAGTTTGGAAAGCATAGATTTTTCAGCATCTACTGATGCACTCTTCCCAACCAATAGTCTCTTTGCTAGATCTTTTTTATAAAAGGCCTCAAAGACATCTTTTCCTGTAAGAGGTGAGATTTGACAGTGATCACAAATCATTGTTTCTTTTAAACAAACACTACTTACAAGAGGCCCAATTCAAAGCTCAGTAAAGCTAACAAGGGCCTTCATGCTAAGATTTCCACAGATTTCAAGTCATGTCTTGGTATCAGCATTTTAATGCACAAACTAGTTAAACAGCACTACACCAGCAAACAGCATCTAGAGAGAATGAACACTTGAAAACGCAGACAAACTGCAAAAAATATTTCAAAGTACATATATGTTCCTGATTAAACAAATTTATCCCCACAAAAAAGGCAATACTTACCATATATGAATCTAAATATTATCATAATTTTATCCAGCATTTTTTCAAGTTCTTCATCAGTAGCTTCTTTGTTGCCTGCACGAAGCTTTGAATCTACATATTTAGCTAAAAGAGTGTTAGGGAATAAAAAGTTTAGCACATGCTTAGTATCACAATGAAACAGTAATTTAATTTGTTTTTTAAATCCAATATTGTGAAATCTTTCAGAAATATAAAAGATCCTGAAATTACCGTCAAATCAGTTTCATCGCATCTGTCTTGATATATTTTCATAGAGGCTATAAAGTTATAAAAACATTATAGCCTAATCTCTTTTTTCAGATAAGCAGTTACGGCATCTTAACTTTATTCGCAAACAGAATGTTAAAAATTATTTTTGTGTATGTAAAAAATCCTCATCCATATTATGATTTCAAAGTAAAAAGTCACTATTGCTCTATATGGCTGACTGCGTCTGACTGACGTGGCTATAATGCCATGTAAAAAAGAAAAATACATAAACTGGTTATTTAAATGTCTTGAGTATACTGTTGAACTTCTCTAGCAGATTACTGTTTGTTTTAATTTCAAATCGTTTGGTAAGCACGCTACAGTTAGTGAATTAATTTTAAAAAAGGAGGGCAGAAAGCATTTCTCCACAAGCCTAGCAGCACAACAGATTGCAAAGCAGGTATTATTCACTGTGTGGGGAAATGATTAAGGTATTCAAAAGTGCAGGGAGCCGGGCTTGTAATGCACAAATCTGTAAACAATGTTCTTTGCAAACTACAGAGACTCTGTCCCCCTAACATGAGAGGTACAGTGCATCCTCATCACTCTTCACTTTCATATATTAAAACATAGGTATCTATGTAGCTCTGTGCACATGCGTTGGTGGCACAGTTCTCTAAGCTTCTGAAAAAGTCAAATTATTAACAGTATTCTCGCATCTGGACACCTGTCAATTGTTGGAACGCTCAAGTTCTGATGTTCTTCACTTTTCTATAGCCTAGGCAGTGAACTGATGAACAGAACTTGTTCTTAATGTTTAATGTTATCCTACCAAGTAATTAACTTGCATAATAAGGCACAGTAGATCCCTAGTTTGACAATGCACTGTACATAATGTCTTTTAACACACAGTTCCAGCATATGCCATCTGTAAGCTGCATCAGCAACTCCCTCTTGTCCCCCAGCCAAATTTTCACAACGGAAGAAAATGAAGAAAAATACCTATGAGTTCAGCTGGCTTATTTGGTCTTTTGTTAATGAATGTTTCAAAGGCTTCTTTCATGGCATTTACAAACTTCTCATTCTTGAGAAAGCAAACATCAATAATATGGTCAACTTTGTCTTTAAAATCAAGTAGTTCTTGGACCATGGTTTTGTCTTTTTCTGGATTAATTACTATGGTGCTACCAAATGCCTGCAAAATAAAACACATCTTTCAATTAGCCCGAATAATTAATTTAAATGACAAGACTTCTAAAAGCCCAAGTTATCTTTGTAATGTCTTGTTTATGGTATTCATATTAGTTCCACTAACACAACAGATGTAATAACATTATGAAGGATTTACCACATAGTCATTCCTAGACCTTGTATGTTGATTCAAAACCAATTTATGAATAAGTAAACAGATTCAGAACTTTTGTCTGAAGAACTAAACTTAAGCACGACAAAATGAACACACCCCTTTTAAACATCTATATCCTCAGGTTTTACACAACTGAAGCTCTCACTAAACTGAATTTTATTTAACAGTACTCCCGTGATGTTACAAAGCCTTCCTTCAAAACAACCATACTTTCTGTGACAACATTTTCGCCAAGTATAAGACAAAACATCTTAAGTGATATTAAAAGTGCTTTGTGAACTTCAATTCGTTGGTAACTTAAGCTACCACTTATTCTGACAAGAAATTTTAGCAGGGAGAAGACAAACATTCTGCCATTACCAAAAAATGTCTATTGGAGAAATATAGTTGTCCCTCACAACTGACTATAAGCAAGAGAAAAACCCCAAATTTATTTGGAGTTTGATAATTCAACTGAACATTCAATATTTTCCTTGATAGGGCAAGAACAGGTACTGTACTTTTCCTAGCACAGTTTCAAAAGCTGCTCATTAAATATATGTTTATAAGCAAGTAGTCTTTAAGTCTTAGAAAATCACAATAGTTTAGAAAGATGACTCAAATATCTGTGTATAAACTCCATCGATAAAATAGTGGTATCTGTTCCAGAGTTCTAGAAGCAGTACCTTTATGTACTCGATCCAGTGTTGCAAGAGAACCTGTACTCCGCCTCTCACACGACTGAACAACTGATACAGAAGAGACAGATCTTGAATTCTGTTTTCATCAAGAAGGTGGTTTAAACCTGCAAATGAGAGAACGTCAATAGAAATTAAAACCAGAGTGATCCAAAGAAAGCACAGCATATTATTACAGTAAGCGACCTCTTCAAAACTAGTATTTTTTTATCAGGCAATCAGTGGTTGTTTGTTTTTTGGTTTTTTTTTCGGGGTTTTGTTTTTTTTAAAGCTACATAATTTAACAGTGAAACCCAGAATGGCTACCTGAACTGACTTAAACCTTAAAAACTTTGCTATTGCTCTGGATATCTTAGGCTACGTGTACTTACGACAACACCTTTGCTTACTTCTGTTTTACTATTCCCTAAAGATTTTAAAGATCTGTAAAGATCACTCTACTGATCTGTAGGAAAGTTTCCTTGGCAAGACAGAGCTCTGAGTCTCAATTCGAGCTGTAAAATAAATTTTACAGATGTCTGAAGGCAAGCAGCTTCAGGAAATATCTTCACCTTTCACTTTTTAACTTTTTGGCAGAGAAGGCCTGATGCTCTGCAGCAGGTTTCTAAGTAGATGGGTAAATATTGCAAATTTGATATTCCTTGCAATAAAGAGTCTGTGACAGATGTGCAGAAGATGCTCACATACCTGTTTCATCCAGAATCTGTCTAGTAAGGACTTTGATCATTATATTACTCAACTCTCGCTGCACCCATATCCATTTCCAGACTATCCCACAGAGCAACTTGATGCCACAGAGACTACTGCAGAACTGAGGCAACGTACATCATTGCTCAAATTGCACTAAATTTTTAAAACAAGCTGCTTTTTCTGAGCGGCAAGTAATCAGTGTTTTCCCTTTCTTATACAGCCATAATTCGAAGGCTACTCCTTTATCTCTGGGTCTTCAAAATGCTGTTTAACACACTCAACTCAAGAGCCCCCTATTCTAGTTCTTTTGCTTTGCTATGTATCTGCAGACAGCGCTGTGTTTCCTTACCTCTGACAAGGAGAATGGTACTTGCCCTCTTGCAAAATGGTCAATGCTATTTCATGAACTGAGTAGCAAAGGGCATTACAGAATGATGTAGCTTGTGCCCTCCCCCAGCACCTGAATCTGTCACTTCCTTTTTCAGCACAGAAATTGAAAGCCCCGAAGCAGTAATTAGAAACATTTCTATAAAGAAGAAAGATTACCTTTCTGAAGGATGGCTGTTAAATGTTCACCTAGAAGTTGCTTTTCTACAGTAGCAATTAGTGGCTTCCTATAGAAAAAACGTTTAGAATTACTTATCCTTTTTTCCATTATTGACAGTTTTTAATTCTTGAGATTCTATTATCTACACTTGTCAATGGGAGTACTCTAATTATCTGTGGCCAAGAACCTAAAATAATTATACACATATTTATCCTTTTTCCTCCCCAGTAAGCAATCTTTTTTCTGTTTGCTGACTGAGGACTGAATTCACACAATAAGTCTGTTGTGCGTGACCTCTAGGCAGCTGGACAATGATTCCATCAGTGAAGAAATTGAGCAAAAGTTTGTCAAAGAATATACCTTCTCCTGCTCTGTGGGAGGGGATTCAAGTCTTGGGAGACAAACCAAGGAGAAGAAAAAACACACCTCATGAGTCAAGAGGTATTAAAACAAAATAGGGAGTTGGCCACTAATAATGGTTTGGAAGAAGGAAGCCACTAAACAAGCTAAATGTTTTTAACAGATGAAGGAGGAAGGAAATAAAAATGTGTGACGGTAGCAAAAAACCGCCGCCTTCTCAGAGAGATCCTCTGTACCTGCTCTTTAAGAAGTTGCTACCACTTGCTCGAAGAGTTTCATTGTATTAGTGACCTACATTTTCTCTCAGACATGACAGCTGTGGCTTTATGTTACAAGAACATTTCTCCTGTCCTACCAGTCATGACCTCCACCTGACTGTATTTGAGGAAAGCCTGCCTCTAAGTAGAAAAGATCGAAGAGTAACATTATTCAGTAATTTCCCAGACTCCACAAAGAATACAGAAATATTTTTATGTAAATATTCAGAGCCTTTAGCTTAAGAATTCTCTGTCCTGGTCCTTATCATTTTCAGGTAGGATGACAGCTGATTAATTGCATCTCAGCAAGAAAGAGACTTTTGGACTGGGGATGGCAGCCTATTTTTCTCCAACCAAATGCCCAGCAGCATTTATGTCAAAATAACTAGTGGCTTAGAAGAGAATATTAGCTGTGTTAGCCAAGACAGTGCTTTATTGTAAACAAGGAATTGTGGGGAGCAAGAAGCATTTGATGGTCAGTCAATAACTGAAATAAATTGTAGCTATTAGATGGCCCTCAACAGAAGAGCCAAACAGCTAACAATACCAAGCAAAGCGAGATTGCACTTACTGTGTGCTCTGATCTAAATAGGTGATAATCCTGTCCGCTTCTTCTTCCAAGCGCTTGTTGACATGATGAAGATATTCTGGAACCTGAAAGTGCCAGAGTAGTTTTGTGTGTTTTAAAAAAAATCAAGAGGAAAAAAAAGATAATACTGGTCTAACAGCAGCAGAAGCTCCAGTTTTAAGCAGAAATCATTAGCACCGTGACTGAAGGCATATGCATGTGAATTTGCTTTTTCAGAGTACTACAAAATATAAGGATCACATTACTTCCCTGTACACTGGCTAAGGCAGCACAATAGTTCCTCTCCCTGACAAATGCTTTGTCATTAGGCATAACAAATATCATTAAACACTCAAAATACCTCTCGTTCCTGCATAAGCCTCTGTCCCTCTGCTGCATACAGGCGGTTAGTCTCTTCCAAGAATCTATGTTCGAAAGAGTCTTGATAAATCTAGGGCGACAACACGATAGCAATCCAGGGTAAAGCTTACTGAGCACTAAAGAAGAATCTGAGCTGCTTACTGGTTTAAAGGTGAAACAAGTTTACTTACCTGCAAGTCAGAAAGCATGCTTAGAAGGCTTCGCAGTAAACTCCTATCGATAGCCTCACCATTTCTTTCCCTCTCAATCAGCAGAAGAATGCCATCAATAGTTTTGTTCTGAACCTTCTGATCACTGATTATATGAGTTCTGAACAATTCTAGCCCCATATCCCTAAAAAGAAAGAGTCTGTTCAAGAAACTGCGCAAGAATCAACCCCAAATATCCTCTATTAATGTAATTTGATCTAGATCAAATGGAGAGGCCAATAAATATTAGCATTCTTCAAATTCCTCATTCCTCTGTCCTCAAATCACTGACGACAAACAACCACATAAACACTAAAATAAACCACAACAAGGCATCAACAGCATGCTACATATTCTGAAGACCAAAGCACATATTTTTTCCTAAATAACCACCTAACTTTTGCAGTGTCTTTCTTTTTGACTTGGTTGGCAGGATGATGGAAACTGAATGAACAGCAGCCTTAACGAGAAAAGGATAATGTCATCCTGGGTCCCAATTCCATGGTTAAGCTGTTGGACAGTATTCTTTTTTGTCCATCGCTTTTTAATCTCTAAGTCTTAGGCAGAGCTTAGAAAAACTAGGTGGTGTGAAAAGACAAGGATCTCTGCTCTGGGCATCCCAGTTAAAACTTTCCATGAATTTGAAACTGTGGGTCTGGACTCTTTTAGGGAAAGCCAGGCTCTCCATCCACAACTCCTTTAATCTCTGGCAAAGTAATTCAGGTAGTGCCAAAGGCACTGTTGGACATTTGCCAATTATTAAAATATTGGAGGGGGTCAGAGGTTGAAGTCCAAAAGAGAGCTTTTATTTTAGGTAACCTTTTCCTTCAAAAAAACACTCACAGAACTTTGAGTACTATGCATATTAGAGCCAGCACCTGAGCAACCCAAACCCTCGCTTTTCAGTTGTTGAACAGGCCCTTTCCTTTAACTGTGCATACTGGAAGTTGGTATCTACTTAGCTGAAATTTGCTATCACAGCTATTACAGAAGAATCCTGTAATTCATGGCAAATAAATTAAAAGTGAAATCTCCCTTTGCAACAAACATGTATGCATTCACCACCTAATTTACAGGTCACTATAAAGCTTATATTAACCCCTCCCCAAAATCAGCAGGATAGGTCTGATAACTTAAATATACCTCCCATAATTTTATTATTTGTGCCCTTACCAAATAGATGGCAGCATTGAATTCTGAAGTACGTAAGTTCGATCCAAGAACAAAAAGATACTTCTAATCATAATCTGTTATGAGAAGGAATAAAAAAGCCACAAACATTTTACTCTTGAAATTGAAGAGCAACACAAATTATGCTCAACAATAACAAAAAAAATCCCACTGACAGGTTTCAGGCAGTGCTTGCTTAGACAGTGTTGATTTCTTTAGAATACTCTGCCAATCTCAGCGAGATGATCAATGCAACATTTAGCATCTTTCTATATAAAAGGATAGCTTCTTTTATAATAGGTATAAAAGGAGAAAGGTCTGCATAGAAACAAGTTAGGACTTGAGTGGGAATGCTGAAGATCAGACCAATGTGTCAAGAAATACACTACAAAGTATTTTCAAAGCTTGATTTCTAACAAACTAGACACAGTTGTATTTCCTGAAGAAGCCTTATATAAATTTAAAACATTTCAGAAGCACAGTACGTTTGTAAAGGAACAAAGTTAAGCAAAACATCGGCTGACTAGGCAACTGGTTTTCTTTAAAAAGATTTAAAAAACCTTACCATTTGTCTGCAGTGATCTTGCCAACATTTATCTATTTTCTTTAGAAAAAGGACACTATCCAATGAATCCATGAAGAAATCATTAAGAAAATTATTATTAATAGGTAGTGTTAGCAGTGAAATGAACCAACATTGTTTTTTTAAAAAACACTTAACAGAGAGCACAAACTCACCTACTCCCAAAAAGATCCACTTAACTTCTTGCAACATGTTTATTTTTATTTTCAATGAGGGTTCTTGTGTTAATAATGAGAGATCAAAATTATTTTAACAATTTTTAAAAAAGAGGATCTAAATACTTTTGAATGGTTTGTCTAATCCTCCATCCCTGGAGGGGATATATCCCCATACCTCAAAAACATACATATCCCCATACCTCAAAAACCAACAATCCACAATACATGTAAGAGCCCACCACTACACATAGTATCATTCCAGCTCATGTTAAGAGATAATCTCAAAAGATAAATTTTGTCCTTAAAAGTTAACTTTTATTCAGCTCACTACATAGTTCTGGTACTAATTAATATCCACTCAACAGGATCTCAATCTAATACAACTCAAAACTTTTGAAAATAAAAACATTTTGATTCGCAGAACCACTAACATTATATGCTGCCAGACCACTAGCACTTTTCAAAAGGAAAACAAGAACTACTTGTCAGAAGACTTTTCTGTTTACCTGAGCATGGCAAGTTCAGCATATAAAAAAGCCTGAAGTGATGCAGCGAATACAGCCTTGCTGTAAGTCTAATATGAGCTTTTGTAAGATGTCAAAGTGTTTCATAAATACCAATGAAACTTTCTCACAAACTTTTCAAATGGTTACAGACATAAAGGAACTAGTCGTGTTCTCTGAGGTCCTACAAAAAATGAAAACAGACCCAATTATGCAAAAGCTAGGAATTCAGATTACCATGGCCTAGTGTCATGAATTAGTCAAAAGAAATCCATCACTACATACTGGCAGGTAAAAATGTTTTTGCTTGTCAACAGCTAAAAAAAAGGATATTCTCTGAATTGGTGAATTTGTGCTTTAATGTGGTCTTCACAGATCTGTCTCAATTGTTTGTACAAGTTTGCAGAAATCTTGTAGGAGCAGAGATTTTCAACAGCCTGAAGAAAAAAGAAACAGATACTAAGAAATCTGTTTAAATTCTTAAATGTGGTTTTACAAGGAAAGGAAAAAACCCCAAACAACAGAACAACCATGGAATTCTTCCGCTTCTCACTCAAAAATCTACCAGCTTTTAATTGTAACATAGTTAACAGCTGTAGGCAAAACACCAGAGAGACATGGCACTATATATGGCACTATACTGGTAATAAGAGAGAAAAGCAGGCCATGCCCTGAACATCTTACAGTTTATTTCAGTTGGAATACCAATATCTCACAAGGAACTGCAGAACTTGCATCTCTGAGAACAAGGATGTTAGTTTAATATGTTCCAGCAGCTTGCTGGATTTCATACTTCAAAGCAGACACTTAAGGTCTTAATAAAATTAACTGCCATGCTCTGCAAGTCACACTAATGTTAGTAGAAAAGCACCGCTAGCGTTATTTCCTTTGCAGTCTTTCCTTGATTAAGCTTCCCTCATCCCCCAAAATAAACACATATACATAAAGAATGTGTATCTCTATCCATCAACCCCTTGCCTGAATAGTTATAGTCCTGAACAATTTTTAGTAGTATGACTACATTCCAGATGTTTACCATGACAAATCTCAGATTTCTAGATCATAATCAAGTGTTAGAAGAATGGTTGCTGTGCTTCACAACGAGAAGCAAAAAAAAGTTTAATGGGGACATGTCTTGGAGATTGATCAAGCAAACAAGCATTCTTAAGTCTGTAAGCATAACTCAAGACTTTTCCGAAATTTATACCAATTCCCCAGATTTGGAAAGCAACTGAGCAACTTCAACTCTTTGCAGGTTGGTAAAAGACACAGTATGTGATTATTCTGTAAAACATCTGTAGAAGCTAGAGAGGAGAGGTACGTATGATGTTCAACTAATGCCTTTTTTTTTTTTTAAATGGAAAATACTTCAGTTGCCAGAACCACCAACTCATACGAAAAAAAAGACTGGAAGGTGCAGTTTCTTCTCCAGCAACCACAGGCAACCATGCAGGGACAGCATAGTTCAAAAGTATACAGAGCAGATCTACTCCATCACACTGAAGTCCCCCAGAACACTTCCCAACAGACCAAATAGAAGCCACCAGAAAACAGTAAGCAGCCACCACTAAAAGCACAGCAACAACGAAAACAGCTAAACAAAGAGTTCCTCAGTTTATCCTAGGATATCAACAGTAATCACTCTCAGTACCAACAGTAAACAACTCTCTAGAGCAAGTGCACTACAGCTAGGAGTTAAAAAAACCACTGCCACCACACAAACCACAAAAAACCACCCCCAAAACAAAAGCATCCCAACACAACAATAACAAAAAAAGGAAAACCAAACCTGCATGAGCTTACTGTCAGAAACAAACAGGTATAGCAAGAGAGTGAGTGTGCCAATTAAGATTAAAACAGGTCTGAATGATGATTATTAGGAAAGCCAGAATTATCACTTAAGCGTACGTATCTGAGTATTTGGAAATAGCAACAAATTCAATGCTCAGCCTTAACACTTAAGAAACCCCAAACGAATACAATGATGTGATAGGAAAACATACTGTACAGTTCACTGTTCAGAGTAGGTTATGGACACTGCTCAGCCCTATTCTGCTATTGTACCCACAGTGTCAGGCTCTAAATGAAGTAGCAGCAAAACAGGAAATAACTGCTGCTTTGATTTCAGAAGAAAAAGGGAATGGAAAACACTAAGCTTGAAGACCCTAATTAGATCTTCAACAAGTGCAATAAACAGGTTTCTTCTTTTCTCCCACTTACTTTGGAGACGCCAGCTGCGAGCTCGGAAGATGCACGTTTTAGATAGAACTTACGAGTTACCTGCGTAACCACAGTTAGTCTCGCTTCTACCTACCAGCCTAGGACACCAGCAGCCATTTTGCTCTACTTCTGTCAGTTCATCTGTCTCACCTACCAACATTTTCATAACTGCTGCCTAACAGAACAAGTAGTATTTGACAATGCTGCTCCCAATCCTGAAAAGAAATAGCCTCTGCACTGTAGATGAACAACCAACCACTAACTCTTAGTGAAATAAGCTAACATATATAAATATACTTACTTTTATGTAGCATTCATATAAAGCTATGCTTTTGCATTTGTGTATCAGAAATTCCAAAATGTTAAACACATGTCTGCTAGTACTGGGTGTTTGAACATCAAGTGCAAAACTTCTGCATCTTCACTGATAACATCCACAGAAATGTTTTAATTTGTGAATTCTGTTCAGTTGGCACCTTTTTTTTTTTTTTTTTAAGAGATTACACTTTCTAAGCACACAAATACAAAACCTTTTACTAAGACTTGCTCTGTGGAGCATAACATCACTACTGAATATTATGCTTTGTAAGTTTAATTCCCAGAGTTACACAAAAACAACTGTAACATATCAAAAATTCCCAACAACTTTAGGGGGTCTAGTTCACAAAATTATCTTGTTCCAAATTAGTCGAATAAAGCTTTCTGATTAGGGAATCTGTGCCCTGAAGATGGTCAGAACATCCAAAGGCAAAGCATCATACTTTGTGTAACATATATTCTGTTGTTTGCATTTTTTTGTTTGTTTTAATCACAGCATCCACAGCTGGGTTTGTGAACTGGGGAAAGTAAGAAAAAGAACTGAACACAGCCCTGATGAGAGAAAATTGTAATTTTCCAGAAGTACTTAACTCTGCGATTGATTAAAAAAAATTAACTAGGGACCTGGTACCAAATATCTAGATCTCTATTTTCTGGTACTAATCTAAGGAAAATCATGCTAATAAAGAAGCTTTCAATTCTGTAGCACTTTAGCTACTCAAAGATGTGTATCATTTCTCTTGCTGGGGAGAAACAAAGCAAGTACAAAGCTAGTGTCCCACAAAGAAATAAAGCCTCAAAACATTTGCTCAGTGGGATTTTCCAACACAGACATGAGTTAAACCAAACTCGAGAAATTAAAAAAAGTAGTATCTTATTTTGAGGGATGCAGCAGAACTTCTGCACTCTTTTGCAATTCCCCTCTATGCTTGGATAATGGTGTCTGCCAAGGCATATTTGGCAACAGATTCATTTACCAGGCAGCTGTTCAGAAATGACATTAGTTTAGCATTTAAAAACACTAGTGATTCCTATTACTAATTTTAAACCAAGACATTTATTTTTAGATTTATATAAAAAAAGAAAAATTTCATACTTGATTGCACTCTATTTCACTGAAAAATATCTAAGTTATTACAATGTTAAAACAGAGATTTAAAAAGAAAAAAAGTATATTTTTGCTTTTCTGAGCACAAGCAACATTAAATTAAGCCTGTGGTAAAAGTGAGCAGAAATTTAAGCGGTAACTGTGAAGCAAAAGCAAGGCTTTCAAAAGGACTTTGTATTTTAAAACAATTTTGGATAACCTTCAAGTATTTAATTAACAGTTAGTTGCTCTGTAATTTACAATACCAGCCAATAGAGTGCATTGTAATTGGCTATTAGTTTCACCAAGTTTTGCGAGAGTAACAATACTATTGTTAGAGTAACAATACTATGTATTATCCTGACAAACTGCTAAAAAACCTATTTTTAGATTAATTGAACATTATAAAAATATTATAATGAGCTTAAAAACGCACCGGACTGAGGAATCTGGCCCATAAGGTTCTCTGTTCCATGATGAATGGCAATTTATCCTTCCCTAAATCTATACCCAAACCTTGTGCAAACAGGATTTTTCTCCCCAACTTTTCACAGAAATCAGTCATATCCAAATGCATCTTTTATTGAAAAGGGGAGGACAGGGGAAGAAGAGGTACTAAAAACAGATGGAGGGAAGGCTACATACACACACTGAGGAACAAATCAAACAACTAACGAGGTAATAAAGGCTTTAAAAGTAGAGCAAAAAGTATAAATGCTTCTTAATATGTAGCTAAAGCAGTACTGTTGCTAGGCCACTGAAACTGCAAGTACCGCAGTGTTAGCAGGAAAAAGGGTGAGGAGGGGGAGAAATCTTCCTAACACATTCAGCTGAAAAAGCAGAAGTGAAGCTTATTAAAAAAGTTAGGAAATGCAGTTCCAGTCTGATCACTTCCTAAAACATTCAGGGCAAAACAATCAGAGCTGCTGCTGGGAATAAATTTTGATTTTCAGTTGTCAGAACAGAAAGAATGCTCAATAATCAAAAATTACAATCAAACAAAAATAATACAATTCATGAAGAAAAATGGTATTCTATTTACTTTTAAGAAGTCAAATAAAAAGTTTCAGTTTTTAAATGATTTATGATCCTCAATCATGAACAGATACTGTCTTCAGAAAAAGTATTCTATTTTAATATAATTTGTCTATTTCTTACCTAAACACCAATGTTTTAGGATTTCACATTTCTCCGTTAACAGCTACACAACATAAACCCCAAAACAGTAAAGGGAATACAGCTCCTTGCCTTATTTAATTCTTGTTAAGTGTTGCAAGGGAAACCATACCTTAGATCATGTTGTAGCAAGTAAAAAAATTTCCAAGTTCAATGTTAGGTCTTTTGAAACTTTTACTGACTATTTTAAAATTTGAGAAACTATTTAATGAAAAGTTTTCAGTGACAAAAGCAGCTATCAAGCAAAATGTCATGTTCTTACCACTGTATCAAAAGTGTTTTAAGCAAAAAAAAAAAATCCACCAACAAAACAAAAAACCGTACCACACCACTTTTACTTAAACCACTTACCTGATAGAGTTCCTCTAAATTGTACTTAATTGAAGTACTGTTCTGGATAGCTTCTACAGCTTCCTTCAGTTTTTGCCAGGTTTCATCTGTGTAGTTTTCAGGCAATTTGGGTTTATCTTTAAGAGAAATTATTATATAGAGTTTAAAAAGTATTTAGCAAAAGCAGAATATTTTACCTTCTACAGAAATGAAAAATGTAGTTTTGAGAAGAAAGAGGTATGGGCAGATACTCTAGATCTTAATTTATACTTGCATGAAAAGAACACATTAGTGTAAAAACAGTATCTTATTTACATTTGAAATAGTAATGCACTGTAAAAATTCAGCATTGCTCTTCACCTACACATCACAGCATCCGTAACCCAAACAGTATGTGCGATTTTTATAAATCACAATACTGCGTCTGAGCACCTGAAGACAGAGTAAAAGGCTAACAACTAGCAAGAATGTCCTACATCTTCATTACACTCCTCTTCACTACCAGGACAGTACAGCTAAAAGAAACTGAACATAAAACCTGAAAATGATGGATTAAAAGATACAGAGTTGTGTTAGCTTATTTTTTTTAACCCACTGCTCATTAATTCTGCTCTGTATTAACAGTTGGAAAGAAGCCCTCCAGAAACATGCATGGAAATACTGTAATTATAATAATACAGGCTTTATGGTTGCAAGGAAAACCTTCCTATTTTAGAGTAATCCATTTACATCTGTCTTGGGTTGGGACAGTGGGTATTTGTTAGCGTTAAGACCTCTTTTAACATTCAAATAGCTCAAGCTTTGCAGACTTGACTCTTTCTGTTATTTTTTTCAGCCTTCTAGAAATGCCCCTGCTATACAGCATCTTCAACAAGACTAAGGCATTTACAGCGGGCTAACAGAGATTCCCCAAGTCACATCCTCAGAATACCATGACTATTTTAAAAGTCTGTGTGTTCTCATTAACTAGCTAAAATGACTGTTTTTGTTCTAATAAGCACGTTCACAAATGGAGAAGGAAGGAGAAAATTTCGGAAGTCACATGCATATCCACGCCACCAACAGGTGAGATTGGCTCAGAGTTTATAGTCTATTAAAATCGACTTTTACATACCTAAAGGTAAAAAACAAATAGTAAATCTTTATGATTTCTCTAAGAATAACAGAGAGAAGTAATTTTTTTGTCCTCCCACGCATTTCCCTACAATATTGGCAATATCACAACATTAGCTGTATCACAAGAATCGAGAGAGAGAAAGACACAACTAACTACAAGCAAGGCTTGCCTGTTTTCACTAGCAACTAATGAGTACGCTACTTAGCAGTAAATACCAAGATTCTGATTTTAGGAAGTTACTTAAGTTGTAAAGGATGTTATTGCTATCACACTAAGATAAAGACAATAATCTCAAGATTATTACTCAGTTCAGCATCTGAGAGTAAATAAAGAGTAAATCTGGCAGATTCCTGAGATATCCTTTTTAGGCAAGTGATTCAAATAATTCATAAGCAATGATGATCACAGCACCATGCAATCCGTGACATTTAACAAATATTTTAAACATGAAAAGTTGACTTCCCTTAAAGATAACAGCGTACAAGCAACACAAGAATGGCATTTATTTCCCACTATCATGCATCGTAAGTATAAATACTAAAACAATCAGTCAAATTAAATGATGATGATGATGAGATGGGCAGAGAACATTCCTAAGAATTAGGAGGACCTTAAAGCAAAGTGTTACACTGTGATCATGAACTGCTCTAAAACATTACAGTGGCTAAAATAATCCCAATTCTTACCTTCTGCAATACCTCTACAGAACCTTTTTATCAACTGTTTAGAAAGTAATTATAATGTTAATAATGTATTTTACCCTCAACCCCAAAAACATACAGAAAAAGAAACCCAAGAAAGCAAGCTGTCGGAGTATTTTAGAAGACAGCAAGAGGCTGAAAATGAGAAAAGCCCACGATTTCCCCATCTTTATGGGGGAAAAAAAATTACAGAACTCCAAGCTTTCTGCCTACACCTATTTGTATTTCTGTTTACTAGAAAATGAAGCAGCATCACAGCAGAAAAGTTTCATTTCTCTGCTTCAGTTGGTCTCTAGTAACAATACTCGAGAATCTCAAACACATCTTTTGATAAAATTGATAAAATAATGTAAGCTTGTAAAGTGAGAGTATGTTAAGACAGAGAAAAGACATGAAAGAGTTAAATAATAAAAATTACAGCAAGGATATTGCAAGGAAAACACTCAGCAAAAATCTGAACTGCCTACTTTAAAGGCAAGTGGGGAAACCAGAAAGGAAATCCACCATAATAGCCTGATAATCACCTTAGTTTCAACATATAAAACTCAGCACAGGCAGATTAACCTATAAACAGACAACATGGATAGAGGCAAGACATAAAGATTCAGGCCCAATTTAAGAAAATGCATTCTGTGCAAAGACTTATAATAAACTGGGCTAAAATATATACTAAGCCCTGAATCAGGATTACTAGAAAAGAAATAGCAAACATTAAAAGCTTGAAGAAAGGCGATTTACGCACTTATGTAATAAAACCTTTTGCCTAACATACAAGTTAAGGCCTTCTCAACAGAGTGGAAGGAGTCTGAAAAACAATCCCAAGCAGCAAAATGTAGCTCAGGATGTGTACATGACTGGGCAAGTATGCACCATAAAACATTATTCCCCCTTTACATAAGTACAGAAACATTCACTACAGAAAAGCATTTCCTGTAAAACTTGGGAGTTACTTGAATGCCAACCAGTTCTCAAGTTGGAAACAAACCAAAGTTGAGCGCCAGCTCCCCATAGGTTGTGACAAATTATGGCCTGTTACCTTTAAAGTTCTTGATCACTAATTTCTTTGCAGAGCCAGGTTTACTGTTGGCAAAACTGGAAACAGTAGAGGAGGCAGCTTTGGTCAGGCCATTTGCATGGTGCCCCACAGCCACTGACGAAATTAAAAGGCTTTTATTTTTGAGCTGTTGTTGGTGCTGCTGTTGAGAAGAGGCAGCAGGAGAGGAGGAGGAAGAAGACTCTTCAGCCATCTTCACATCGAGTCCAATAAAATCCACGGAGTCCTCAAAGCGCAGCTTCTTCTGGAGGTGATGGTTAGAGGAGGCAACCCCTGAGGAGGAGCACGAGGAAGTGGTGATGATGGAGGAAGATGATGAGGAGGTGTTTTTGGAAGGAGAAGAGGCGCAGGAAGAAATGGAATCAAATTCTTCTCTTTCAGAATTGCTGTTGCTGCTGTTATTTAACTTTCTCTTCTTGCAGGAGGAGCTGCTGCTGGTATTACCATCAGTGGCAGGTCTGACCTCCTGGGCTGCAGCTGGGGGGTTGGGGGAAGAGAAACCTGTGGGAAACATGAACACACAGAAGTGAACAGGCTGAGGGGCATCAAATCCTTGTGGTGTGACAAAGAGAGAGAGAGTTTTAGTCAGTCTCTGTTTGGTGTCTCTCGGGAGGGGGGGGGTGTCTTTCAACTTCTCTCTCTCATCAGCAGAGTCCTTCCGTATTCCCTCTCCTTCGCTTTCTTCTTTCTCGGAAGAATCACTTTATCGTCTCTCTTCCCCTTCTCTTTTATTACTTTGTTTCTTCTCGTAGTTTGTCTCTGCTTTCCTGCTTTTACTCCTTTCTCAGCAGAGCGTCTCCGTTCCTGCCTCTCGCCACCCACTAATTTCTTTCAATTCTTCTCTCCAACACCAGTATTTCCCCACGGCTGCCCGCTCCCCCAGCTTTTCCGTCCGCTCCCCTCCTGCTCCGGCCACCTCGTCTCCGCCAAGCACCAGTGGGGAGGGCTGAGCTCGGCTCCCTCACGCCTCGGCTCCAGCCCCTCGCCCCTCGCGCCTCCCGCTCCCTCGCCGCCGCCCGCCCGCTCTCCCCCCGCAGCCCGCTCTCTTCGGGCTCTCGCCTCCCCCCTCTCTGCCTCCTGCTCGCGCTTCCTGAGGGGGGACGGCCCGGCCCGGGGCTTGTTATTGTCAATACACGGCAGAGAGGGAGCCTAAAGATGGCGGCACATCCGGTCGCCGTGCATGCTGGGGCGCGGCCGGCCGGAAGCGCGGCTGGGCAGCCCGGCTAGGCGGCGGGCCCCACCTCCGGCCCGGCGGCCCTGCCTGCCCGCCCTGCTCCCGCCGGCGCCCCCCCTGCTCCTTTCCGCTGCCCTCTGACCTACCGGAAGTGATCATGGTCGCCGGCCGCTCGTAACGGGCGCGCTCGTTACCCCCTCGCGCGCCGGCGCAGGTTGCGTCGTACGGGAAGGGGGCGTGTCCGCCGCCCTCCGCGTGGCGGGAGCGCGGAAGGGGGCGGGGCTCGGCAGGCGGGCGGACGGCTCGGGACTTGTCCCCCGTCGCGCCCCGTACCTGGGGGGCGGGCGCGGCCCCGGCCCCGCCCCGCCCTCAGCAGCCGTGGGGCGGTGCGCCGTCCCCTCAGCCCGGCCTGCCCCGGGCGGCCCCGGCTGCTGGAGCTGGTCGGTGCCGACCTCGCAGGGAGCCGGAGTCCTGCTTTTCGCTTGCCGCACGGACTTCCGGCTGAGGTAAAGGTGGCACAAAGTTGTGCCTAAATAGGCTCGGGCGCTCCACTCTGAACCTGCGGTCGGGTTGAAGGCTTCGGCCGCGTAGCTTCTTTTGGAAATGTTTTTTGTTACATTTATGTATAACCGATCATTTAGTGTCAGCTTTTTCGTACGATTTTAATAGATGTGGATTTGCATTGGGCTAAAGCCTGGGGTTGTTTGTTTTTGGTTTTGTTTTTTTTTAAACGTTTGGAAGTCAAAATAGATATCGTGGACCTTCAGTGGCTCTTGTTTGATGCTGGTGTATCTATTACCAAAGGAAACGTGAACTCCCCAAGAGCCGTGTTAGGATTCAATCACTGTTAGAAATAGCTGCAGAAAAAGTAGCCAAACAAGCGATGAGGTTTTGTTCCAGAAGGGATTCTCCAAGGGCTTCAGCAGAGAGCTTACACCTGCCTTCCTGACAGCAGAGCTCCTGGGGGGAAGGCTGTTGGCAGTTCTCTCTTTGATAGAAAAAGATACACTAACTTGTCTTGACAGAAACTGTGGTACAGAGAGCTATGAATGTAATTTTTCTGAGGTTTTTCTGGAGCGTGTTTTCTATCTGAGTAACTGCCAGGCAGCTCCTGAGGCCTGAAGCCTAATGCTAGTGATGTGTAGAAAAGTCCTTTTTCCAGATTTGAAAAACAAAAAACGAAAAACGAAAGAAGCTTCAATTTGTTTTTGACTGGCTTTAGAACAGGTTGTATAGTTCCCAAGCACTAATAATTTACATTCCCAGTCAGATGTAACAGAAATAAACAGGTTTGCTAAGTAAATAAAACTTACATGATTATGCTGTCAAGTTTTCCTCTGTTCCCAGTAACTGTCATGTTCACTTAAGCCAATTAGGTAAGAGGTCTAGAGATGTAAGATGTCTTAAATTTCTACAGTTTCTTGATTTGTGAAAACGATTTGGTTTATAAAAGAGGAGACATGAGTAAAAGTCCCTTTTCCTGGAGAAGCAGGAGAGTTAACCTGTCCATGCAGTCATTCAGGTGGGAGTCTGAGACTGTCCCATCAGTCAGAATACGCAGCTCCTGACCAGTCATGGTCAGGAGGGAGCCGGGTGCAATGGATTTTGCCCTTTTGCCACTGAAACATACTGGGGGAAGAGGTTCTAAATCTTTTCTATTTAGCATATGACCCTGAAAAGTAGGTTCTCTAGGAGTTGGAGGGGCTATAATGCCATTTGCTGGATGTGCTTCTTGCTTTATCAGTCTTATACAGGTACCATGCTTTTAAAATTCTGTTACTTAAAAGTGACACTGCAAACAGAGCAAAGTTTGCAAAAAAAAAGGAGCACAAAAAATGTATGGAATAGTTTGTTAGTGTGATAAACTCCTGTTCTCACCACCAGCTTTCTGGCAGTGAGGCTGAACCAGAATAATGAGAGCTGTATTATGAAATTCCAGTCTAGATACTCAGAGCCTTTTTCAAAAATCCTTAGTACAAGCAAATTTAGATTGAGCAAGGAGTTTGCTGGCCTTGCAGCTACACCAACAAAAAGCGTTGGGAAGAGAAGACGGAGGAGTTGAAACCAAACTCAAAGTTAGCTCAGGCCTGAAGGGAGCCAGTGGTCCAGGTGCTTCAAAGTAGCAGAATAATGGAGATAAGAGCTTCCTGTTAACAAAAAGCCATTTTTGAAAATTAGGAATGAATCTTGCTCTCTTAGGCTAGCATGAAACCAGCGGTTCAGATGGTTTCAGCGAGATGGGCCATATTTATTGGGGGTCATTGAGGGTAAAAGTTTACCTTGTGTTTCTAACATTCAAGGTGGGAGTATAGTGAATTTTTCACTACAGTTTTATAAATGTGAGCACAGCTGCAAGGATTGTTTACTTGGCAAAGTATTATTTAATAAAAGCTATTCTGAGGAGCACAAAAAATGTATGGAATAGTTTGTTGGTATGATAAGCTCCTGTTCTCACTCTCTAATCTGGGCCTGAGCTATATTGCTGTGTTTCAGTTAAAATTGAATTCTTGATTACAGCTTAGTATTTTTAGTGATGCTACAAAGTAGATGGAGGCGGTGTCAATTAGTTAAATGCCTGCATATTGATGTAATGCCATGGTTCATTCCTGTCCATTTTAAAAGTTACTGGTGTGTTGCTGACTCTGTATTTCACTATTTGAATAAATGATACCATGTATAAAGGCTTGATTTTACTTTGTATGACTGATGTAACTCTTTAGTATTAGGTTTTAAGTAGTTGTTTTAGTATCAAAGCTGATTAAGTTCTTTTGTATAGAAAAAAGAACTTGATAGTTAGCATAAATGATGACCTGGTCTTTTATGTCCTCTCCCTTCTCCCCTTTATGCCAGTGGTAACATTTCCATTACTCTAAAAAGAAATTCCATTACTCTCAGAAGCATACATACAGGCAAGAGCAGTCACCTGTATGTATACTTCTATAGCAGCTGCCTGCCTAAAGAACAAAAACGTGCATGTCTGCTCTTCAAAGAGTTAAAAAGCAGTATGGTAAATTCCCTCTATCTATGTTTTTCTGTTAATATTCACAATTACTGTAGCCATCACCAAGAAAGACCGAACTTGATCCTAATAAACACTATGTAGCATGATCATCTTCACCAGAACCCATCTCTCTGGCACTTGAGATCATTGCTGGAAGCCAGGTTTCTTCTGCTCCTTCTCCACCTTGAAGGATGTGGCAGCGTCACCTCTGACCAATTCCCTGGCCAGCACCAGTATCTGCTGTTTGACAAGAAAAGCCTTTTTTTCAGCCCCCCTCAGAATGCTGTGGACAGGATCTTGCGTCCTGTTCTGATGCTGGCGGGAGGATAGCTTCTGCTTTGCTAATTTGAAGGTGGCTGCTGCTGTTAAACACATTTTGCATTTAAATGAAGTTAGCAGTTATTAGCACTTTGCTTTTCTCTCCAAAGGTTTATTTTAATGAAAAGTGACATATTACCTGGGAACACAGCACCAACTCTGCAAGTAGCAAGCACCTAGTTCGTGTGAAAGCCTTGATGAAGCCGCCTCTGTGCAAAGGGCTGCGGTTTGGCAGAAGAACCTGCCAAAGGCCTTAGAATGAGGTAACTTCCCAGCCCCGTCTGAACGTGTGCTCTGACAAACGTGGGTTTACAGGCATCCTTAGAAAACTACAGCCAGAGCACCTTCCCTCAGGTTGAATGCTTTAACCGGGTGTGCTGGTTTGTAGGAAATGACCCGTGTAAAGGTGGACTTTGTCCTTCCCGGCAGGGCTGTGGTTGAGAAGGAGGCCACGCCGTTCCGAGTCAGGAGCACAGGAATGGCAGTACTGGATCGCACTGGCTCCCACCGCAGGGAGTCAGAGGGCAGCCACAGGAAGGGCCGTCCCGCGGCGCGGTGGCTCTTACCGGCACAGAGCGGCGGGCCTCGGGAGCGGCCCGGCTACCGCCCTGGCCAGCAGGCGCTGCGCGCCGCCCCCTGGGAACTGTAGTCCCCGCCCGCCCCGGTGACGCTGTGCGCGCGTTCCGTTGTTATGGAGTGGCGCGACAGGCCGTAAAGCGCGCGGCGCTTCCGGCTGGCGCGGAGGGGTGGGCTGGCAGCCTCGTGTGAAGGAGCGCGGAGGCTGTGGGTGCCCGCGCCGCCGCCCGCCGGCCTCACGCCCGGCCCTCCGCCCCCGCCCGCCGGCCGGCCCCCACCTGCCTCGCTCGCCCGGCGCCCACCGCCCCCAGGATGTTCAAGAAGTGAGTGGGGCCCGACCCGCCGCCCCCACCAGGCCGGGGCTCGGGGGCGGTGGGAGGGGGGAGTGAGGGCCGGGGCTCGGCGCTGCGCCCGCGGGAGCGGCGTGGCCGCGTCCCGCTCGGGGGCTGGGGCTGGGGCCGGGGCAGCGTGGGAGCGGCTGGTCCTGCTCCCCGCCAGCCCCTGCGGCCTCCTCGGGGCGCAGGGCGCGTTCTCAGCCGCCAGCTTCGCCTTCGGGTGTGCTGGCCGGGGCTGCTTGGGGGTTTGCTGGTTAAAAGAGAAAAAACTAAAAAGTAAGCTGAGTCATCAAGTTGTCTGAACTTTAGGGTTGTGCAAAGCGCAGTTTGTATGTCTGTGGTCAGGGTGGAGGACGCTTACAAGTACATCTGAACAGGGCTATAGGTGTTAGTGTTACCAGCAAAGTCTACTCTACGAGCTAGATGAAATAATGCTGCGTGCCAAGGTGTATTTTTGAGACTAAAAACATGTTTCATGGATGTACACAAAGTTTAGGGACTAAGGCAGACTACTAGTGGGAACTTCCCTGCCTTCCTCAATCTCAGTGTTCCCAGGGAACAAATTAAAGCCTCGTGAAATTCTAGATTTGAGAGTTGGACAGATGTGGTACTGCGAAGGTGTTGCAGAGAATTTATAAACGTTTCTGAAGAATGCTGCTGAGGTACGGCATTTTTGAGGCAGCAAGCTGAGCATCTCTGAAACACTTTTGCTTGACAGGTTTGATGAAAAGGAGAATGTATCAAACTGCATCCAGCTGAAGACTTCAGTTATTAAAGGTATTAAGAATCAGCTGATAGACCAGTTTCCTGTTATTGAACCATGGCTAAACCAAATTATGCCAAAGAAAGACCCAGTCAAAATAGTAAGATGGTAAGTTTCTTTTTTCTTAACCCTTGCTTACAAGGTGTTAGGATTGCTTCCTATATATGTTTATTTTTGTATAGTAGATGAACCTAGTGGTTTTGAAAGGCTTCTCATTTCATATAGATAATAGTCTGTGTTATGGCCGAAGCAGAAAGCTTGCATGTGCTCATCTCGCTCTTGATGGCATGCTAGCGGGACACTTGAGGAAAACAAAAATGCTTCCTAGGAGTGAATGTGCAGCATATTTGGGGGCTCTCCAGGGATCAGCCTGTTACTGAAGAGAAGCATTCAGCTTTAGGGATAGGGAAGCTCAAACTTGTTTGGATAGCTTCCAGTAGCTTTTTTTTTTTTTACTATTTTTGGGCTTCCATATATTATCTGAATTATTTTCTTTTTTTTTATATAGAGGGTAGTATATTTTTGCTGATTCCTTCTCCTTGTCCGCTCTTTGTATTGCATTTGAAAAAAACCCACAGAACTGCAGTTTGTGAACAGCTGGATGTTTGTGGATTTCTTTCTTTTTTTTAAAGGGGAAGGAAGTGTGCAGGAAGCTAGTGCTGAAGAACAAGCCATAAAAAAAGAGAATTTTTTTAGTTTTCTTGCTAACTGACTGTCTTAATTCTCAGATGCCAAGATAGACCAGACTCTGTGAAGTGAAATATTTCATTTAAAGTATAAAAGTGTTAAGTAGCTATTGGAATATTTTTGTTTTAATCTTGCAGTCATGAACATATAGAAATCCTCACTGTGAATGGGGAGCTGCTGTTCTTCAGACAAAGAGAAGGGATTTTTTACCCAACACTAAGGCTGCTTCACAAATGTAAGTTTCCTGAAGATGGTGGTGATGGGGAGAGAGGAGTGAGCGCATGATTCCACAGGACTTCTGTACAAACAAAAAGAACTTACTGCTTACATGCATATATATATATATTTTTTTATATATATATATTCTCCAGAGTAGATCTTAAAGATATAGTATGCCTTCTCAACTGTAATTTATTGCTTTGCTATTTGAGGTGCCTATATAGATTGCTTCCCCCTTAATTATTGTAATGCTATATGTTAAGCAATCTAAACATTGATTTCTAAGAATTAAATGTGCAAAGCTCTGCAAAAAATCTTGAGCAAGGTTTCCCTAGGACAGAAATCTAAATTTCCTGTTGTTAGTCCTTATCTTTGTTCTTGCAAGTCTTCCTTTAAACCCTTTTTGCTTCCTTCCAAATACTTGTAGGTTCTTACTAGAAAAATATTCTTTAATCATGAGTTTAATAATAATTAACTTCGTATATAACATAGCAAGTATGTTTGTTTCCTGTAAGAATTTATGCTGCGTACCATTTACAGTTTACTCTCTTGCATTATTTTTCTTGTTGTTCTCACTCTTATGCTTGATTGTATTATGCTGATGTGGATGAGCGTAGGTGTCCCTAAAAACGTTACTCAGTCAAATCTCAGTCTTTGAAATACTTCAAGAAGGTGCTTGCACTTGAAGGATGGCTTGGAGAGCTGACAGCCTTCATGAATTTTGTGCATCTTTGTCTTTTTTGTCCTGTTAACATTAAACTGCTTCTTTTTCATGTAAGTGGTTATACATGTAACTTGAGGGATTTAAGACCCCTTGGTTTTACGATCTCTCGGTATGTGGGCACTCACATGATTGTTTTCATTGGGGGGATTTGTTAAACGTATGCAGGAGGCATAGGCCTAGTGGTGGATTGTCCTTTGGATCTCAGATAAAAGATGCGGTCTGGGAGAACATCACTTGTAATACCCTTTCGGGACAGTATAGCCCAGTAGGGGCTCCGGTAATTATTTCTCAAACTTCCTACCCTTGCAGCACACTATCTATCTAATTGCCTCATCTAAACTGATTTGATAATGAGTTATTAATGTTGTCATCTTACTGTATTAATTGTAATGCTGTATCTTTCCCCTCCTAGACCCATTTATTCTACCACATCAGCAAGTTGATAAAGGCGCCATTAAATTTGTACTAAGTGGAGCTAATATAATGTGCCCTGGCCTGACATCTCCTGGAGCAAAACTTTACCCTGCTGCCGTTGATACTGTTGTTGTATCCTTCTTTAACTATGAGTTACTGCTTGTTGTGTGATGAGTCAAATTTCTGTTCTTGTGTTCTCAGCTGATCTTAATCTGAATTACTTTGGGTTTTTGATGGTATTTCATGGAATAACTAGTAATCTGAAAAGAGCTGCAGGGTTCAGATGTTATTTGGCTGGGTTAAAATGGTTCTTAACTTTTTTTTTACTTACTGTGATGTTTGAAACCAAATAATTATTCCTGCTGTGCTGTTGGGTGGGATGCTGTTCCATTAATCTAATTGATGCGTGGAGCTCCTTTGTGATTTTATGCAAAACTTTAAAAATAGGTGAGGTGCAGTGTAATTTGTCCCCCACCTCCTTAATCAATCTTGTATCTCCTTCAATTCTAGAAGAATTTGCTTCTGTTCCTAGGGAATTTGGAAAGATGTTTAGGATCAGCTTTACTGTAGTCAGGACTTGCTCTATGTGTCTGATGAAATTAGCATATGTAAAATTAGGAAAGTATGCTAATTCACTCCTGCTTATGATATTACTGAGAAAGGAACCCTGAGCAAATACAGCATTAGTAATACCAAGCTTTTGTTGTTTGTTAGATGCTAGAGGAAAAGATCAGTGGTTGGTATCCCATGTTGTGAAGCTTTGAAAAGAACACATCTGATTTCAGTACTTACATGTTTTTTTTAGATTTGTATCTCAATTCTTCTGTACCTGGGAATCTAAAATGGCCCCACAAACATGCAGTTTTGTTCCAGAAAGGGTGAGACTTTTATCTCTGTGTTAGGCAGAAAGGAAGAAATGGAGTGTAGTGCTGGGAGATCTTTTTCTGTAATTGCTGTTTGAAGTTCATAAATACATGCTTTGTTCTACACACTGTGATTCAGTTGTTAAATGCAGTGCATTGTTTTGCTTATCTTTAAGAGCTAGAGCTCTAGAATTACTGAAGGGGTAAAAGTTTAACAAGGGATTTTGAAACTTTGGAAAGTTGTTTCCTCATACTGCTTTTACTTTTCTGAAATAGTTTAAAAAAAAAAAAAATCTGTTTTCCTTAGCGGTAATTTGTAGGCAATAATGGCAGAGGGAAAACAACATGCATTATGTGTGGGAGTAATGAAGATGTCAGCTGAGGACATGTAAGTGCTTTAAAAATTGAAATATAATCAGTCCCACGTCATTATTCCTATGTTTGGAATATAAGCACCACTGTCAAGGTTACTGCATCACTGTTCCAGTGTATGTTGTTCAAGTACAGAATTTATTTAAGGTTTCATTTTGTTGATTAATATTTGGGTAAGGAAGAGGAGAAAGGGAATATCTTCCCTACTTATTTCTTTACCAAGCGGAATCAAAGTAGTTCCTTCATGTGAATATGGATTTTAAGACACACAACATTAATATTACCTCTGAATGTTAGTATTTCTTGCCCTCTGATCATACTTCTCAAAGATCTTGCTGAACAAAAACATAATCTGTATAGAATACTTACTACCTGGTCTGGGCAAGAGATGTAATGTGGATTTGAGGTGGTTGAAAATGTGGATGTGTTTGTGGGTTGGTTTTTTTTTCCCTTGTCTGCAGGGACAGCAGAGACTAGTCCTGCTGGTACTTGGTTGACCACCTGGGCTTTCGTCCGTGGCCTTCTTTTTTTCTTTGCGTTGTATCCACATGCAGCATTCCTGCCTGATGTGCTTATTAGTTTAGCTAAGCTTTTTGTGGAATGTAGAGGTCTGTCTGGGGCATAAACATGAACTGAAAACTATTTGAGAAGGAAAAGAGACAGAAAATGGAAACGGATGATGGTTGTTCTTAGCATTCAGATAGTGCTAAGTTATAAGGAGCTAAACCACATTGTCATTTTAAGTTCTATGATGTCTTCCAGCAGGATGTAATAAGATGCACCCAGCAGGTTTGGGCTGTGTTGGTTCCAGCTCTGTCTAGCACTTGTGTGGGTGAGGAAGGTGGTTTTGATGAGAACGAGTCACTGTTTCTTGTGGGGATAATTCTCAGTGAAATAATCTTCTGTCCTGGGTCACTCTGTGGTACTAAGTTGTAATGGTGGCACAAGGGAGAGAGGTGGGAGCATGTTACAGAGGGATAGAGTGGGACTGCAGCAACCTGGATTTGGACCTGCTGTAGCTGTTGGGGAATTACATTCCTCAGGATTCTTTGTAGTGCCTTCAAAAGACTCCAAGAGTAGGAAAGAATAGCTGCTTTTGTCCCAGTCCTACTGGACTGATCTGCTGTGACCACTGCAAACCAAGATTGTCTGTATTCCTAACTTCAAATTCAGCAGCATTGCAGCCTGTGAGAAGCCACATACACTGGAGAGGAAAATGAAATGATCCTGATCTATGCAGCCTGTTAGCCTGCCTTTTTGTGATACTGTTTAAAGCAGAAAATTGTGAAACAGTATGATTTCAGTCACTTGGTGTGCTTATGATGCATGATGTGTTCATGGAATTAACATAGCAGCGTTTTCCTTCCCGATTACTTTTGTGTAAGTAATGGAACACTTAGGGTAAATATGGTAAATGATACTCTTCAGGGGAATGAAAGTTGTTCTCAGTCCTAGAATAATTAGATTTGTTTATTGTGACAAAACTAGATTTTTTCCATGGAATAATATACTGGATGAAAGATGAACACAAATCCAATGCAGATGCACAAAATAACCATAAGTTGACGTGATTCAAAAGATACAGAAGGATGGTATGTCTGTGACATGCTGGAAGTCCTTGGCACAGAAATTTAGCATTTGTAATGCTTTGAATGGGTAGATGTCTTGTAACTAGCAGTGAAGCAGCTCACCTGTCTTTGACTGTGTCAGTGGCACACATGGAACCAGAACTTGTCAAATTCCACAGTCCAGCCATGTTGCACCACCTGCTCTGCTAGGAGGGGGGACTCACATAAAACTGCTGTGTTACTTTGGTAGAGAAGTGCTAAAATCAAGAAAAATAGCAAGTGTTGTCTGAAGAACTGCCTCCCACAAAGAAGTAGTTAAAAATATTGTGGAAGGTTGTTGACAAAATGTGGAAGACAAATATTGTCATCTTATCATTCAGCAATGTGGGTGCATGTAATAACAAATACTGTTTGTTGTCCACCTGCTGGTCAAGTTTTTTTACTTTGTGATAGCTTCTCCCCTTCCAATTCATAAATATTGCATTTTCTACTTTAAATATTGTATTTTGTACTGCTCTAATATTTAACTTAGCTAATACTTCTGTACCTTTTTCCTTCTTCTACAGTGAGAAGGTCAACAAAGGGATTGGTATTGAAAATATCCACTATTTAAATGATGGCCTTTGGCATATGAAGACATACAAGTGAAACAAAAGGAACTGTGTTGCTCCAAAGGAATGCACTTAGATTAAATGTGGACTGCTTTGTAATTCCTTGTTTTTAATGTGACTGAATGTACAAATTATTTTGTTCTGTGGCTATGCTAAATAAATCAAGTGAATGCGAAAAGTACTGTTAGGCTACAATAGTTTTCTAGATTTCTTTTTATTACAGTTCTTTTGTTTTGTCTTAAACCCAAGTCTTCAGTGACTGAAGATACCTGATGGGAAGATCCTGCATGGACTGTGAGTAGACTATTTCAAACAAAAAGGAGGAAAAAGCCAAGAAATGTTTACATTTTTATGCTCTTCTAAAAGAGTAATATAAAGCCTATGTGAAATACAATTAATATGGTTTATAAAACCTCTGAAATATTTCAGATTATTTTCTTCTGATTAACATCTTGTTAGTCTACCTGTTTCTTGAATGTGGAGAAATCAGGTTTTTGGACACTTATTTTTTAACTTAATTTATTAACAGCATTAACTATTAACTTCAGTATTTTACTTAGGGATTTTCTCTTTTTAATATGCATTTATCTGTATAGAATTTATGAACTTAAACTGGTATGTGGACTAGAAATTCCTTTTATGCTGGTTCATACCTGAAGAATATATAGATGTTCCAATTTCTACCTGCCAACACTGTTTGATATCGCTCTCCTTATAGTGGAGTTTATAGTAATGGTGGGCATACTCCAGATGGAGTGTGTGCCAACTTGGTGCCTGATGCTCTACCCCCTGTTTGCCGGCTTATTTTAGGAGCAGAAACAAAATCGCTGTTTAAGAAAGGCATGATAGCAAAACATGGTTATCAGTGTAGCCAGGAGCAGCTTCTTCAGGTAGAACTTCAAAAGAGGTCTCAGCTTGTGCGCACTGCCACATGTATGTACACCTACACAGCGGGTTAAAGAGCACCGTGTATTTGTCTGAATAATCCAACTCTGTTCAGCAACTGCATACGCAAAGCTATGCCTATGGAAAACAGCCTGTGCCATGGAATCATTCAATAAACTAAGGAAACTTTTAAGGTCTAGCACTCATCACTCTGTCTCTGGAAGCATTTATTAATATTTCAAGTCTCTCTTCTAACACTTGTGTGTTATAATGGCAGAATGTAATTGTCTATGCAGGTGCCTTCTCTTGGTGCTGTTCTGCATGTTTGTTTCCTCACTCTGTTACTGTTACAGAAGATAGTGGCACAGATACTGTCCATCTGGTTTTAAAGTCAAATTAAGACATGGGAGATGGAATGTGTTACCTACTATGTGCTACTTTTAAGTTTCTCCTGTAAAATTATTTACAAGATCGTACTTTTGAAAATGACAGGATAAATCTGAAGCTATTTATTAACGTAGGAAAACAAAAATTAGGGTGATTATTACAGCAGTGTTGCAGAAAAAAGTGGTCAAACCTCAGACCTTCCCTTCAGAATGCCAATGGACATTTTTATGCATCTTAAAGACTGCTATAAATGTACCAATTTCTTATTAGTGCTATGGGGAATTAGTTTGTACTGCAGTGGCTCTTTTTTGCATAAAATGAGCTAGTCTTGTGTTCTGTGGCTTTCTTTTTCCCCTTCCATCTTGTTTTCTGTTGTGTTACCTTACCTCAAATCTGTGATACATGAGGTTCATTCTGGTTTGAATTGTTAATGCCCCTTTTTTTCCTTGACTTGCCCTATGACTGCTGTTGTTGCAGTGGGGTCAGAACTGTCTTTGATATCAGAAACACCACTGAAATCAAAATTTTACTTTCTTCATCTGGCTTTGTGAGAGTATTCCCAACTGTGGATCTAACCTTTGGAAAAAAAAAAAAAAGATTTTGTAAGAAGATACAAGTTAAATTGTGCTTAAATTAAATTGTATACCAATTTAGCAAAATGTTTTCAGAAATACTAACTTAAGTTTTACCTCGGTTTTGGCAGCTGTCATATACACTTTTGTCTTGCTATGTCAGCTGAACTCGGACTGATGTGGAGGAGGGGAATGTGCAAAAGGTGAGACAAGGTGCACCTTCTGCAACAGCTGAGCTGTGGTACTTGCCTGGGGATCTGAGCAGTTGTCTTGCTATTCTTGTTAAAAATGAAGGCCCTGATGCTTAAAACAAAAAAGATGTGGATATTCTCAGCTCTGAAGCAGCCGATTTACTTCTCCATCTGCCCCCTTGCAGCTTAGGATAGGATGAGGTATTACAAAGTTAAAGAAAGGTGAGATAAAAGACCTGAGAAGAGAGTATGTTATGGATATTGCAGTACCAATAAAGCCTGTGGTAGTCTGAGGTGCAGTACCTTCCTTAAGTCTTGAAACATCCAGGTCAGGTCAGTGAATTCTAAATGGAATAAATATTGAAGTGCTGTTTATTCCCATTGGCAGTGACTGGAAGGGAGTGTGACCTGGTAACTTGCAGAAAACTGATTTCAAGTGCACTCAATTGTAAACGCCACCCTACTCCCCCAGCCCAACCAAAGAAAAGCCTACCCCACAAAACCACAACAAAAAAACAGCTGGCAATCCCCCTCCAACCACTGTTGGGGAGTTCTGAATATTGCTTTGTTGTGCATGTAACCTGTTTTGTGTAATATTCAAATAAAGGCTGGGAGTGCACTTCCTGCATCTTGGAATTAAAATATCTACCCTACATTTGTATTGACAGGTAATAGTATTTACAAGGAAGAAGTTGGGTAGCACCACTAACTGGATGCTTACATATAAAGTGAAATTTTAAATGAGCAATTACCCTTGTGCTAACAGGCCATGTTAATGCTTTTTCAGATATAGTTATCTCTTTTGTCTGCTTAAAAACAGCAGTCCAAAGGTCACTTAATACTACTGTGCTGCAACTTCCTAACAGATCGCATCAGCTTGCTTCCTGCCAATTCCTTCCTGGGTTAGGAGGCTATCCATAAAGGTGCTAATTAAACAGCATAGCTCAAGCTATTGTGTAGTTTAGTGTAAAGGAAATAACTTAAAGTTAGTCTTTGAGACTGAATCTGTAGTCAGTTTTATTGGTACATCTTAGAAAGATATAAAGACATTCTAGAAATGCCTGGAAGAATGGAAAGAATCAAAGTCTTGCAAAAATATATTTGTACCAGTAGACTAAGGTTCACTTGAGTTTTCATTAATAAATATTTACATATAAACCCCCCCATATAAATTTAATTTCCTTTTATCATAAACATTAACAACTTCATCATTTAATTCCAGCACTGTCAAAAGCCAGAAGCATTTCTGTATAAAAGATTTAGAAAAAAAGTTCTCCTTCCACTTTTAAAATTAAGAGTTTTACCAAACCTTGATGTGCAAAAAAAATTGTACACTAGTACCACCAGATACAAAAGTCACATCTGTCAGTACAAACGTGTGTCATGAAGAGCTGCCTCCATGGTTCCAGGTTTTTCTCTGAAGGGACATCAGTCATTGTCCGAGCCTGCAGGTGGAAGGAAGACAAGCGCATCATTGTATGTGTGGCCATAGGGCCTCAGCCTGTAAACACCGTACATCATCACGTGCATGTGGTTCGGGGCCAGTCCGCTGAACGTGATGGCTGTGTCGGAGCAGCAGCCATCCACCACCTGCTGAGGGTGCGTGGACATTGCTTCCTTAATCAGAGCACCGACTGATTTAGTGTTAAAGACATCTTTTCCTTCTGAATCTTCTGCGTTTTCGGCAAACACTCCAGTATACTTCAGGCAGATGGCTAGTTGTTTATCCTCAGCAAGTTTCCAAATCATACCGCCCTGCTCTGGACACTTGTCAAAGTCTTCAAGAACATGGGAGAGTCGTCTTAGCGATTCAATGCTTAAGACTATTCCTCCCTCACCATCTACATACTCAAGGTCACCGGATTTCACAGTATGGCCTATATAAAAAGGCTGAGAGGGGTCTTTTTTCAGTAAGAAATACTTGAGATTTTCAATAATAGCAAATGTTGTTGGATATGCCAGGAAGAACCAGTTGAATTCATCCTTGTAGTGTTCGTATGTTATCTTGTAAGCTTTTCTCATCATCACCCACATATCATTTGTGTTGAGGGCTACAGAATCAAACACTTTGACGTTTTCAGAGCTGTAGAATTCCACCTTGTCACAGTGCTTGCTCCATGTTTCTTTTACTGCAGCCCAGTGCCCCAGATCTTTAGGTTTCACAAGGATGATACAGTAAACACGGATACTTTTACTAAGCTCCACGCGTTCACCCTCCGAAAGGTTTAAGACATCTTCTTTGTTGGGAGCCTGGATGTGATGATGCTCGTGGTGGTGTGCTTTAGTGCCGTGGCCCACCTTGATGTGGCCGAGGAGGGTAACCAGCATGCAGAAGGCTCCTCCTAGCACCACGCCCTTCACAAAGGAGCTGCCTTCAGAAATCATTTTTCCTAGAAAGGAGACATAGTGTAAGAACTTATAGGACTTGGTTTATGGCTGCCGGTTCTGTGCTGTTTTAATACGTTCTTCAATTCCTGTCTCCAGCTGCACTTCCCTTAACTGACGTACCAGGGCAGGAGGCAGTTCCCAGTCCCGGCTCTCGTTACCGCTAACGGGACAACAGATCCCCGCGGGAAGGGTCTCGTACCCCGGACCTGCTCTACCGCCCCGCCGCCGGTCCCACCGCCTCCCCACCCGCCGCGCCGAGACGCCGCGGCCCTGGCTCGGGCGCTGCCGCCGCCAGCTCACGGCCCGTGCGCAGCGGCGCTGCCCGAAGGGGAGCCCTCGCGGAGGCAGAGTCCCGGCGGTCCCGCTCCCAGCCCGCGACCCCCGCTAAAGTGGGCCGGCCCGCCCGTCGCAGTCCCCCGAGACACCCGGAGCGCGGGGGTGCCTTTACAACCGCTGAGGCCGGTGCCGGGACCCGCAGCGCGGCAAGGCCCGCTCCCACCTCCCCTTCCCCCGTGCGGCCCCGCTGACAGGGGCCGCCCGCCCGCCGCTCACCGGTGCCGCCGGGACCGCCCGCGCCCCGCCCCGGAAGCGCGACGAGCCGCCCTCCGCCCCTTCCTTCTCCCCGCCGGAAGCGCCGCGTGCCGCCCTTCTAGGCGCCGCCCGCTCGCTGGTGCGGAGGCGCCTCCTGTCGGCGCGGACGCCATCTCGCGGTGCCCGCCCCGGTCGGTGCCCGGGCCCGCGGCCCTGCGCCTTGGCGCGCGGGACAGTGAGCCCCGTTGCCCGCCTGGCCCGCCCTGCCCTCACGGTATCCTGTCCCCGTCCCGCCCCGCGCGTTGCCATCGCGGCGGCGGCCCCTCAGGGCCGGCGGGGCAGGAGAGCGCGGAGGGTCCTGTCGGGGAGGCTGGCTGGCCGAACGGGTGAGGACAGAAGCCTCGGCAAGGGCGAGGCTGCCTCAGCGCTCATGGGCTTCGCAGGAGCGGGGCCGGGCGCTGCCGGCTCGCCTTCAGGCAGAGGCAGGGCGGCCTTTCTCGGCGGGCGGCGGCCGAGCGGGCGGTGCGGCGGGGCAGCCCCGCCATCTTGCGGGGAAGGGCCGCCTGCAGCCCTGGGGTCACGGAGGGGCCTGCGGGGTGCCGCTGCCCCGCTGCTGCTGCTGCGCCGTGCCAGCGCCGGAGGGGGCTGGGTAGCGTCGTCTCTCCATATTCGTCCGCGTCTCTCGCTTTCTGGCCGTATTTACGTGACTAGCGGGGAAAGCAGTTTAAGTTTCAAGCACAAACTCGCCGCTTTTAGATTAGATGGTATATGAGTGGGGCAAGATGGCGAAGGAAAGGCAGAACTGGCCTAAACCATATCCGGGATTAAATCAGCAGACGCCAAGTGGATGTACAGCCTTAAATTTCTAAACCAATACAATAAACTGTGCTGGAAGCGTAGTATGTATCACTTGTTTTCCTTTCCTCTGGCATAGAGCATAACACACACACATGATAGTTAATATCTGAAGCAAGAGCATTTGTCTAACAATAACATTTTCTTTCCTTTAGTGATAATTATTCCTGAGTTCCAGATTGATAGAAGTATGTCAGAATCACTTTCTACACATCATCTCCCAAGAACTTAGAATTGACACCTGTCTTGAAGCAGCATCGCTGAATGATAGTTTGCTCCCTTTTTCCACCAGCCTCTTGGTGGAAAAAAAAGGTTTTACATGTTTTATGTCTTTATTAGCTGATTGTAGTGTATCCTTAGGCCAACATAATGGTTAGAATGAAGTCCTACATAGGTTTTCCCTATATTGTAAGGTATGTCCTGGCTGGCTGAACTTAGTGGGTTTTAAGTCAATTTACAGCTGAGCTGCTCTGGAGTCTCTGTCATCTGTCTGTGTTCCCCAGATGCTTCAGTTATTCGGGTAAGTATTTTTTTTAGGCTTGTGGCTGTATGGTAGACATTAAAGCTTAACAATGTTATCTTTGGCAAAACGATCTGTTAGAACCTTGGTTACTTGACTCTTCTGGGCCTGGCGATCTCTTGCTTGTGATTCAGGTAAAACTGTTACAAAATTGTGATTTTGGCTGGATCAGTGTATGTCCAGAATGGCTCCATTCAGTGGAACTAAACCCCAGTTACACAGTGCAATAGGAAAATATTCCGTTTCTATGTTGGGTAGTTCTATTACTACACTAAGGGAACATCACTCGTCCTATTTTTTCCCATCTCGCTGCTTTTAAGGTACAAATAGGTGGGACAGTCAGGTTGTTATCGCATACCAGAGATTGGAGGTCAGTTTAAAGTTGGTGTTACGTATCTCCTATTTGCAGAATCAATTGTGGCTTTCAGAGCTTCCCCAGTTGCTTGATCATGTGCTGTAAAGAGATTTGAATGAGTTGCTACTCATTGCTTCAGTTGATGCTTCAACAAATTGTTTTCCTGTTTGAATTCAGTGAGCTTCTTTCCAAGACTCTGACAGAATGACTAATGTAGCTACAGATCTTCACCGTGACTTTAATATATTTTCAACATTGCTTTTATCCAGCAGCAGATCAGTGAAGAGAAGTTTAAGCGGCATGTAAAGCATGTTATGAACCTGAAGAGACTCTTCTAGCTTCTGTGTTGCTTGAAATTGTTGCTTGGTGTTAAAAGTACTAAAATGGCATAGTAATGCATAAGATCTCACAACAGCCATTGTTAAGTATTCTGGAGCTATATTAGAGCTCATTTAGACACACATGTAGTCCTGTAAACTATCGACCTCAAATTACTACAAGAAACTGTTTTAAGAACTGCAGGAGATATGTGGTTGAATTAATTCTGCCATGAGCTGGGAGCCAGTCAAATGTAATGACTAAGGAAGGGCCAGCCCTAAGATGGAAGTTAAATGAGGAAAGCCAATGGAGATGCTGAGTCACACAGTAGGAATGAACCAGAAGAGCTGGCACCCCTAAGATCACTGCAAATGGCTGTGGCCTTAGTTTCGTATTAAAACATGTAGTCACTTATGCACACAGAATATTGGCCAGATTTCAGCTGTGAGTACTGACTTGCTGTCTGTTGAGATGTTCTTTAGCTGCAGCTTCACCCCTTACTTGCTACTGATGATTTGTAGTATCTCTAACACACTCTTAAACAACAGCAGCTTTTGAAACCTACAGACCTGTGCCAGGATCTAAACTGCTGACGGAGCTGAAGAGCTCCACAGCTCATTGCTTGTCTTGACAGACAGCTGATCGCCTGCTGTGTTCTGTTTGTCTTTCCTGGCTGGCTGCGGCTGCCTTTGCCTTCTGATGCTCTTTCTTGCCTCCAAGGAAAGACTTCAAACATTATGTTCTCATTGTGTGGTCCAAAATGTCCATGAGAGATTGGCTATTATCAAAACATATTTGATAGGAACTTTGTTCCAATTAATGTGAAATGTTTCAGCTGACACATGAGTTGTCATCTTTTACAATGACTGCTTGTTAATGATCACAAATGACTGTCCACTCTGTTGGAAACAGACTCATCTGTCTCTCTGTTATGTAAGTGTGCAGCAGAAAGGCTGGGCTAGAGCAGTGCAGTAACAGTCAGAATGGGTTACCGAAGCTAGAGGTGAGCTGTTGCAGTTGTTTCTGGGCAGTTAAAACACCAGTTACGCTATTTGCCCAATAGAAAGAACCCCTGATCAGAGGATACTGTTGAAATTATGGGAAATGCAGAGGTATGGTTGAACTGGGACAGCTGACTTTGTTGTCACATCACCTGTATATTTATAATGCTGAAGCTACTGGAAAACACATCCATCTGACTCCACCAGAATAGGGGATCAAGTGTGGTTATGGTCTGAAAGTTACAAACTCTCATCCTGAATAGCTGAACTCCCATCGAAGCCAAGCGAGACAGTGGAGGAGAAGGGCTTTTATGAAGAGGCCAGCTATTACTGTTCTGTTATATCCCTTATACCTTGTTTCATTCAGCCCCTAAAGAGCATAGTTGAACAAACATGCTGCAGAGGTCCTCAATCCTGTTGTTGGAAAAAGTTGAGGAATCCCTGTTCTAAAGTCATAAAATCCTGAGGTGGAGATTCTAGTTTCCAGGTAGGTAAAGCCAGATTTCTTCATTCACTTCACAGGGAGCTGCTCAGCTCAGCATTTCTTTCCGAGGAGGATGGATTCTGGAGCCAGACTTTAGCCCGCTCTTTCCAAAATTTTACCCTGCGTCCCCTTCTTCAGTTTCACATTCAAAATCTGGAATCTGGAAATACATGGACTCTTTGTAGGTTGTGTGCAAGTGTGCACAGCCACATACGACACCGAGACCTTGTCACAGGGGTAGGCACTGGACAAAGGAAGAAAGTTTTAAAGCCAACAAGAGAGACAGTGTTACATTTTTAATACTAGTTTCAAAGTATTTACCTCTGAAAAAGTGTTCTCTTCCCTTGTTGGACAAAGTGCTGGAATTACAGGATGAAATTGTATAGCCTACATTTTATAGGAGAAAATGCATAATATGATCTTTTACCCTTGAAATCTGTTAAATTGATTAACTATGTTAAACAATAGTTTTAAATCACTTTTCTCTCCTTTTTCATCCATGAGCGCTGTCAAGAAAGGGCTTGGCATTGAAATAGCCATTATTTAAATGGTGCCCTCAAGCACAGGGAGATATATGAGAAGCAAAAGATGTGTGACTCCAAAAGAACTTACCAAGTTTGGACTGCTTTATAATTTCTTCAGTTTTTAATGTGTGTAGCTGAATGCAAAACCCATCTTATTCACTGGGTACGCTAAATCAATCAAGTGAATGCTAATGTCCTGTTAGCGCCAGCAATTCAGCTGGAATTGAACTAGCAGAGACAATGCCCAGAGCTGAGCTGACATCATTGTGAATGGCTCCGATGCACAAATACAACAGGAAGAGAATAGGAACTAGACATTTTAATGTCAACTCTCTTAGAAGCACAGGAAAAAAAGAATCATCATTGATCAAATAGAAACAGACAGAAAAAAAAAAAAGGCAGAGAGAAATCTTATTTTTCAAGCTCCCAAAGGAGAAGAAAAAAAAAAAGTGGAGATGGAAATAGAATTCTATCAGAAAGAATGGGTTCTTAATAGTCCTTTAAAATAAAATGCATGAAACAGTGATGAAGTGATTTTGCTGTGTCTTTAAGGAGCTTGCTTTTGTCAATCTGAGGTTATTTGAAAAAAGGGCCTCTGCAGAAAATTATGGTTTCAAATTATGGTTTTTCAGGCTCAGATGGCATAGGTAAGAAGCACCATTGTGAGCAGCAGTGACAAAGGCAGCCCCGTGGCACACAGAGAAGCCAGAAGGGAAACCTCGCTCTTTGGGCACTGCTTTGACATGATTTATAGACAGTTTGTGGAGCCTGAGCGCAGGACTAGGTTTGTGTTTTAGTTTACAGGAGTTCTGGTCCAGTGCCTGAGAAAATCTTTAGACATTGCCAGGGTTTGGTTACCTGCAACCTGGAGATACACAAAAGCTTCTGGCATGGTATTTATTGTAAAAGGGGTTATGGTGAGTAAATAGTTATTGTTATGAGATGGAAATATCTGTGAGGTTCTGTTGATGTTAACCCACCAGGGGAAGAGGGGGAAGAGGAAGGATGGAAATAGCAGAGCATTTGACAGGCCCGATTGTCAGTAGCGTCCATGAGATGCTTTCTTGTACCAAATGTTGACATCCCATCTTTTTTCCAAGGAAACTGAGGTTTTGAAGTATCGGATTCTCCAAGCAGACATTTGCTTTCCTATTACTGATGTTGAAATAGGAGACTCCTGAGCTGTGTGTGCAGAGGCAAGACAAAAATGTCTGCTAGATACGTGTTTGCAACAAACTGGAGTTATTAATGATGTTAGAGCAGCGACTCGGAGCCCTGTGCTGCAACTGTAAATCTGTGATTTAGCAGAGAGATATACCATGAACATTATATGCCTGGTCCTGGGGCGGGGAAAGAACTGCCTTGTCTTTACCTGCTGGCTGGGGAGCCATGAAAGAGAGAGCTTGCCTGCGTGGGAGGGGATGCTGTCACTCTGGCACTGCGGTCAGGCGTAGCGGCTCTGCGCTTTCGGGTGAAGCAGGCATGTAAGCAGCGCTGGCAGCCTGCGCCTGTGAGCCGGGAGTAGCACAGACTGCAGGCAACGGAGGAGAGCGCGTAGGGTCTGGGATCGCCGCGTCTGACATCAGTCCGTGTGTCAGATTTTAGCCTCTCTCTCTTTCGAACAGATGTTGACAGTGTTGTATCGTCTCACAGGGGCTCAGCTTGGCCGGTCCTAGCGTGCTGCTGGGTTTCTTGCGGTTGGGTTTGTGAACAGTGGGCTGAGTTTAGAGCCCCGACTTGCACAGCCTTCTGTTACCGCAGCGGCCGCGCTGCAGCCTTCCGCAGGGGCTCCAACCCACGGCGCTCCTCCGCTCTGCCTGCCCTGGGCCTGGATGGATCCCTCTAACGTACGCAAAAACGCAAAGGTGCCACCGCTCCCGAGCGCTGTGGTAGTATATACAGTGTGCCAGAGGCTTAATCGTGGGGGGGGGCACCGGGAGAAAGGCGCCTGGGGGATGCCCGACCCCACAACGCTGTGTTGCTCCTGGCTGCCTGCGGCGCCGGCGTCCGGGATGGCGGTGGTGCGAAGTGAATGGTGGTTCTGCTCTCGCCAGCTGCACCTCCCAGCGCTCCTCTGACGGCGGGGAGCAAGCCGCCGCCACCGCTGCGTGGGGCAGCGGCTCCAGATAAGACGTCCCACTTCCTAATTCCCAAGGGAAAGAGGCCCCAGGCGGTAAATACAGTGGGGTCTGTTGAGGGGCAAGGGAGGGGATGCTACGTGCTGTGTAATTTTCTCTGGTCTCCCCTCATTTCTATAGAGCTTCCATGTACTTTACACTCTCTGTGTGGGACTTTTATTTTTTTAAAAATGTGCAATATCTAACGTGCTCATAATTCTGAGACTACACTCATAGTTTCAACTGTTGATATGCTGATATATGGATAGTGGTGCCCTAGTTCCCACTCATATCTGAGCATCTACCTTAAGGTAAGAATAAAGCAGGAGCCGATTGTTACATCCTCTTTCATTTGGGCTTAATTTTGCTATCTCATTGTTCCGAGGAATTTTTCTTGAGAAAAAAATTAAACATGTTTGGGTGAGTTATATCAGTGCAAGAGGCTGTGAAGCTGCTTTGAAGGAATAGAAAAATCTCTTTAGGAGTGTGAATTGTCAGTGATGTACAATATCTATTCACACTCTAAAAGATTGAATTAAAAGTGATAATTATGTGCTGTTTTTGCTGCTTAAGTGGTTTAATGCCATTATGACTGTGCTACTTAATGGAAAAGCTTAGAATCAGACTAGCATGGGAATACTAAAAATTTTAATGGATTTCTGCTCAAGTCATTCTTCCTATTAGGAAACAAACCCACCAAAATGTATAACTAGGTCTTTGGATTCAATTATTAATCCTCTCTCCTAATTTGAAGAGCAAAATTATCACTTAACAGCAGTTCTCTGAAATAGAATTTTAATGATACTAGTCATCTCATAGTTGAACACGACTTTTCCTGATCAGAACAAAGTTAGAAGATTCTCAGTGCTGAATCAGTTTTAATTATTAATCCTAAGCAGTTAAAAAATATACTGTCAACAGCGTGTCTTGAACATCTGTCAGAGAAGCTGTCAAAAATGTTTTCAGTGGGTTCTCGTGTGTTACCTGGCTTCTCTGCATGAGGAAAAGGCTTTGGAACATGGAAATTGGAATGGGATTGTAGAAAGAATATGTAGGAAGAGAACTACACCTTACACTTGGAAGGATTCTTATGAGCTGATCCTGACATTTTATTGTTCTGAAGCAAATCTGATGGGCTTCATCATAACGTGATCCTGTTTCCCCAAGGGAATTTGCAGTAGCTTGTTTTGACCATGGAATGAGAAAAGGAAGCAGGTAGAAGGCTGAACAGTTATGGGTCATCCTTTTATAGATTGGTGCTGAAGCAAATGGATTGAGGTATTGAGGAGGTGTAATTCACACTCCTTGAACGTGGATGGAGATGTTAATGGCTTATAGGGAGGTGCTGTTGCTTACAACTGCTATTGCAAATTCCGAATCAGAAATAATCCCTTGTAGAAGCTCTCCAAAACTTCTCTAAGAGCAATACAGATAAAGGTGGGAAGACCCAGTTCAAAAAACCCTTTTCTCTTTTCATCATTAGCCACGTATTTCCAGCTGTTCATGCATCTGATTATTCCCTGGGATTTTTTACATCCCCTCTGAAGACTATATAAACTCAGGGAAGAATTTTCCTCTGGGGTATCAACTGCCGAAGCTGCTTTGTTCCCAGTGTCTTGTGGCAACTGTTTGTGCTTTTTGATTTCTATCCTAGAACACTAAAGTTAGCAATTATTCTACAGAATGGATGTTATTTGGGACAACGGTAATTTGCCAGGAGCAACTTCCTGACAAATTTGAAAATCAAGTCACCTCTTTAGGCCAGCAACGTGTCAGTCATCTCTCACTGCTACTTTTTTGGTGTTCTATACAACATGAGTCAAGTCGATACTGACCAAGAGGCTTGTTTGGCCTGTTAGTAGTAGTAAACTTCTGGGCATTCATGACAAAATGCTCAGTGTTACAGCTTGCCAATCTGTTTTGATTATTCCATATTTTTGCTTTTCCATCTATTTGTATTTTGTTTTGCCTCTCTCCATGCTTTAATGACAAGTAAAAATGTGTAATAGACTCGTATTGTATGTTCCCAAGGTCTTTCTGATGGAAGTATTGGGACTTCTTTACAGCTGTACTCAGTTTTCCTGACTTACAGCAGGACAACAGAGCAGAAAACTGCAACAAAGCAGCAGTTTTACAACTATGAACAAATACTGTGAGGTTTAATTTCTTTCCCTTTGAAATTGAGAAAGCGATACAAGTTGGAAAAAATGCTCATATGCAAACGAATGTCTTGAAAGGCTGAGTCTGGGTGAGGTTCACAGATGCTGTTGGGATCAATGGAAATATTGCTGCTTCATTTTCTGCTATGATCCCAAATTGTGTGTCAGCAGTAGCTAGGCTAATTGTGGGAGTTTTCTCTGGTGATTTTTCTGGTTGGAAGTCCATCAGGAATACCACCATGATCAGCATTAATATAGGTCTTAATACCAGTCCCCCTCCTCAATTTGAAGTGAAAGGGAAGTTGGAGTGCAGGATCAAGCCCTTAATTTGTTACTTACATTTGATTTGAAGCTTAGTGTCCAAGGTCGAGCTGAAAGGGTAACGGAATAACTCAGGCCTGTGAACAGCTCATCACGTTAGACAGAAAGCAATTTGCTCCAAGGCGCAGCATCTTGGAAGATTGCCACTTCCTTTCTCTTTCAGTACTGTTCTGCATTCTCACTCCTGTAAAGAGTCTCTTCATCCCTTTCTGTGGGTAACTGGGCTTCCTTCCTGAAACCTTCCCAAATTCAAACTGCATTTGGCAATAATTTTGTATTTGTGTTTGATACAAAAGTTTTCAAAGGAGCTTCACAGACACTCATCAGGGTAAAAAGGCAAATCTAAAATCTGTCTTATTCTAATGTTTCCTTTGGAAACCATTTTAATTTCTTACAAGCGCAGTTTGGCAGATGATGTGGCCCTTATAGTAGTAAATCACAGGAACATAAGACACTTCACTGCAGCTGCAACATGGCTAGTTAGGATCCTATTCAAGAAAAAGGCTTAGACAGTGTATTTTCTTTCCTATACTCTGCTGTACCATTTCTCCCCCTTATAGATCAAGTGAAAAGACTCTCAGAATGCTCTTATAATTGTCTCCTTAGAGTTATAATCTGCAAATGCTTTTTTTCTAAAAGATAAAAATACCCAAATCTTAATGGAGCCTTTTTAAATGGCACATCGTTAACTCTCCAGCCTCCTTCACGGTTTTGTAAATCTCTTTAATAAGGGTGAGAAGAAGCTTAAAGAAGTCTCTCTGATTAAAGGTTTGACCTGGAATTACTTTGAATTTGTATTATGGAGTCAGCAGGTTTACTGTGGTACTCATAACAGGGAATCTTTTGAAGTACTTCGCAGGTAGAACTGTAAAGAGAGTAAGTATTATATAAAAATTGCTAAAAACACAGCAGAACCAGTTAAGCATCAGGGCACTATGTTGAAAAGCCATATCCATAGAGCACTGTGAACAAGCTAGTTTAAAGCCAGAATTTGCAAGTCTTGTGAGTGGGATTATACGGCAGAATTTCAAGAAAAGGAGGCTGGATTCAGTGATCCATGAGGTTGCCTCAGCCCTATGCTCAGGGTTCCTGCAAGTTTGTAAACACTAAAAAATAACATTTTTAAGAAATTACTCAAATCAGCAAGAAATATAGCCAGGGCATTGAGTTTCTTGGAACTTAAGTTGCTCAGTGCTTCATCACCATTGCATGACTTGGCTCAAAGGGAGTGACCAAGGACACGTAAGCCTGCGAGGCCTTTTAACCCCACTGATTTTGAGTCTTACAGGTACAAGTTTCTTAGAAGTTGATGTTCCCCTCAAGGCCACCTAACTCTCCGCTAACAGATTTTCTGTATTTGTCAATGGTGGTCCTATAATTCTGATTAATGGAAATGCTTCTCTGTAGGATGGCTGGTCTCGCTTCTCCCTGCTATAACTTTTTGTAGGATCTCTAAAGCTTAGGCAAAACTTTCAGTATGGGGCAGCGAGTCTACACTGGATTTATTGTACAATATTTAATGGCTGACTTCAGGAGTATTTAGGAGCAGAACCATCCAACATCTACAGTACTCATGATATGTCAGTGTCTCAGAAAGGTCAGATTTTCTTTGGCAATATAATTTTCTTTAGTTTTCGCTTTCGTGGTTGGACTTTGTGGCATGAATATACTGACAACATTCCTGTAACTGCCAACTAAGGACAGAAAATTCCAGCTCACAGAAATCAGCACTGGAGTATAGGTAGCCTTTGCTTTGGAGAGTCTGTTTGCTAGGCCCATATGTCAAACGTTGGCATGATGGAGCAAGCCTTTACATGTATGTAGCCAAATTTGCAAGACCCGTCGCAGAGCCAGAATGTTGACAATACCATTATGAAATCAACAGGGGAGGCCAGTCATAATTTCCCTTGCTTGCCCGTTCTTCCTGGTTTTTCATACTCCAGAAATGCAAACAGTCTGTGTAGAGCAACAAGTGTGTGTGCATTTGAGCTACCTGTTCACTCTATGGTGACAGGTGATGTCAGCTGAACTTCCCACAAAAGCAACACCATCTCACTGGCAGTGATGATATTTTTCAACATTCCAGGCAGGGTGGAATTCCCTCCTAGCTGCACCCAGCCCCTGCTGCTCTGTTTTTGCCGAGGTGTGAGGATGTGTTCTTGGAGACGTGCCTTGTGCCGGAGGTAGGCGTGTGAAGCAGCCCGAGGGAGCGCTGGTGCTCCTGTTGTCTCTCCCACCTCCCCTAGGTTCTGGATGTGCTGTCCGGAGCAGCTCTTCCCCAGGCTCCGCAGGGCAGCTCCACGCGGGCAATTTGCTGGGCAGAGAGGGAAGCGCTGCCGGTGGGCAAGGGGAAGGGATAAGAAGAGGGGAATGTGCTTTTCCTCTCCCAACAGAAAGGCTGTTCAAAGAGGACTCAGATCTGGAGAATGGAAGCAAGGAGGACCCCCAGAAGGAGTGGGCAGAGCAGAGATGGTGAAAAATAGGACATGAAAGTGGCACTGCAGAAAGCTCTTTCAGCCTTAAAGAAAAGTGAAAGGTCTTTGCGGCTCCTGAAGGAAAGCCTTTTCAGTGGCTGTGGGTAGGGTTTTTGTCAGTTTTCAGGCAATGTTAAAAAAAGAGGCTTCTGTTGCTCTGATAAAATGTTCTTTCCCCCCTGCAATGATAGCATTAAAGACATTGCAAGTGAATTATTAGGCTCTTGTGTACGACACGTGCGCACCTACCCTGGAACTTGGTGGCTGAATGTAGACATATATCTCTGCAAGATGTTCAATGCTTTTAATCCCTCCTTAGGTTGATGACAGAAGTCCTTAGCATTCTCTTAGAATAAGCCCCATTTCTACAGACTCTGGGGAAACTGAGTGCTGATCTGCTGTTGAGGGAAGAATTGCTGCAGAGTTGCTTGAACAAAACAAATACCTAAGGTGATCCCAGAAGTAGCTGGTATTCAAAGCACAGCTCAGGTGAGTATGCTCAGCACATCTGATGGGACAGGGAAGAGGACACGGTAGAGCACTAGCATTGCTGCATTCAGAGACCAGCGCCAGATGCGCTGTAGGCTTCCTGAATGCCTCAGAGTTTTTGCGTATTTGATGTTTTTTTACTGCTCCTTTTGAGGAAAGATGGTAGATATAAATGCCTTCAAAAGCAGTAGCATAGTACCTGTCTCCATATGTGGCCAAATAGGACAGTTCAACAGCAAGTTGAACAAAGTAAAGCAAAGCGTTTCACTGGTTTTGCTCTAGTTCTGGGATGCGTTTCCTTTATGATGCCCCAGCAATTTGCATACATCCTCCTGGAGAGAGAGAAGTGATTATTCCTGCCTGTGACAGCCTATCCTCCTTTGGAAATGCTACTGCAGTATTTAAGTCTACTCAAATGCTGGATGACAGGGGCTAGGACAAAAGCGTGGTCTCTGTGCGGTGCTGGTGTAACTGGTGGGATGGTCTGATGGTAATGAGATGAAAGGGCTCCAGGTCACTGTTGCCCTTTGTCTCTAGTGGGGAATGCTGTCCTTCATCCTGGGTTTGATCCAGCTCCAATTAATATGATGCTAAAATGCCCACAAAATCTTCCATTGCAATACGTATTTCTCTAATGAAAGGTCAGATGCTTAGTGTTTGGTGCTGAAGCATGCAGTGCTGTCTATGCATGGTCTGCACAGACATCAGCAAGAGCAGAAGAGGATCACATCTCCTTAGGAAAAATTCAATGTCTGGAGAAATCTATGTTCTGTGACTTACGCCCCACAGCCCTAAGATACTTCTTGTGTTGGCCCCTGAAGGCTGCTTGAGCCATCCTGCAGTCCCAGCTGCCTGTGAGATCAGGCCTTTGTGAGAAGAAATACGTGGACCCATGAATGTGACATTGCTACAGGGCTTTAGCAGCGTATGGTGACAGATCGGGGCTAAGCACGCGCTGCTTGTGCCGTGCTGCACATAGCGGGGTTCGCCTGTACTAAGCTTTCTCTCATGTTTGTGATGGAGTTTCAAAACAGTAGCCAAGTAGCTGAAGGGCTAGTGCTGAGGTGGGTCCAGCTGCTTTCCAGGTGAGGGGATTGTTCACCCCTTCCCTGTTTTAGGCACGTAATCTTTTGGTCCTCTGAGTCACTACCTCTGTTGGAAACACCCCCCCCTTTCACCTTCTGTTCTCCTGGGGGGAATACAAGCTCCTATCTGTGGATACCATGTTGAAAACCAAAGTGGGCTCTGTGTGTGCCCCTTCGTGCACACAAAGCTGGAGTGGGAAAAATAAAAATTTTACCTTCGATTCCTTGGAGCTCTAACATCTGTCTCCTATTCTCTGATTTTCATACTATACTATTTCCTCATCTATTTTACTGGGTGCGTAGGAGCCTTTATTGCTTCCAGTATTTAGCTAGAATGAAAACTATTGCTTAAATGAATAGCTCCTGAAATTGTTTCCTTGCTGGGAATCGTTAATATGCCATATGGATTCAACTCGTGTATCTGAGCTAATATTGCACCCAGAATTGCTAAAACTATTTCTTTTAAACCCTTAACCCTTTATTGGGTAGGAGAGGATGATTTTTTTTTTAGTAGCTAAGATTTCAAATATATATATATGCTGCAGTCATTCAAGATGTCACACCTGGGCATCTCCTTCTCCCAGAGTGTTATATATCTTATTCTCTCACCAAGGATCTCAGGATGTTTTGCAAAGTTATTCTTAATTCAGATGTGAGGAAAAGGAGGCATAAGAAATGTCAAAATGTCTCTTGCAGAGCTTAGAATAGAGCTGCCCTCTGGCTTCCTAGGACACCAGGCAAGCCTCTTCACTTCCCTGTGCTGGTGGTCCAGAAACCTGTAGTGCTCAGGAATAGGGCTCTCTCCAGCACTCAGACGTCAGTGGGAAATTCAGCAGGAACTGGTGGGAGTAGCCAGTGTTGGGAGAGCTGGAAAAGGCTGAAGTGCAAATGGAGTAAGGACATGAGATTGCAGTCGACGGAGGTTTGAAGGCAAGTGGCTGTAAGTGGTTGACAGTGCCCTCTCAGCCTACTGCAAATGCAGAATTAAACATACTGACTTTAAGCACCTTCCTCAAGCCTTTCTGATATTTACCTGCCACATGCAAGGCAACAGTCACTCTGGTGTAGCTGACAAATGGTAGTTCATTAGGATATGGTAATACGATTGCTTGTGATTGTCTTTCTCCACTCTTAGTATCTGAGAAAGGGGAGTATTCTGAATTGTAAGGGAAATAATCTGTCCTGATTTATGCCACCAAAAAAAAAATCTCATAGGAAGATTAATTCCAAGAAACAAAAGTGTCTATTAGCATAAATGACTGTTAGCTATAGTGAGCATTAAACTTAAGCGTATCTGTTCTCTCCATGTGGTGCCACAGTTTTTAGCGTAGAGGCTTGAGTGCTACATTAAGCTGAATGAAGGGTAGTGGAAGCTTTATAGCTCAGCTACGCATTGAAATGGTACCGGTTCAGAAAGCTTGACAGATGAGACGTGCTTGGGAAAAATAGGTGAATCAAAGCTGTAGTTAGACAACTAACTCAGCCCCAATGCGCCCATTTCTCCTATGGCTTAGTAACGATACTTCCGTTGATTTACTCGTCTCACCTTGTCTCGGGAGAAGAGATCTATAACAACGATAGAGAGCTCCCTTTTGAACTTACGTGAACTCACTCAACACAGGGATTAAAATTGGATTTCGGCTTAGTAGCTCTCATGTTGTCTGGCACCAGGAAGCGTGTTGCTGGCAGGATAGATATCTTGCCTGGGGTGTCCTGGGTGTCCTTGAGTATTAATGCACTACATAGACGCCTGCCATTTTTAGGGCAGGGCTGCTCAGGCTGCAGCTTGAAGGCCTGTTGTGGCTGAGACTACCCCTCCGTGAGCTGTTCTCGGGCCAGGTGGGTTGTGCTGGTACCAGCCCGCTCCTGCTCTCTGCCTTCGCCGTGTAACTCGGCCACCTTGGCCGTGGGAGCACGGTGCTGTGCGCTTGCCGTCGCCGCTCTGCAGGCAGCCGCGGAGTCTGCGCCTGTCTGCGCCACTTCAGCTCTGCGGGAAGCCCAGCGGGTTTTCCTCGGCTGAGGAAGGCACTCTTCGGCACCCGCAGAGCAAGGCGCGTTTGCTTAGGAGACGTCAGGTCTGCGCGTACTTACGGTCAGCCCAGCGCGGCAGCGAAGACGTCGCTGCGATCTCCGGCCCTCCTCGGGCTGAAGCGGGGGAACTGGCCCAGCTAGCCAAGGACGGGGCAGTTGTGCCCATGCTGCAAGGTGGAGCAGTCTTGCAAGGGCGCTTTGCCCGCTGAGCTCTGTTCCCTCCATCGACGTTGCTCCGGCACGATGTGCTCGCGCTGGGTTGATGAGCCGGGTACGGCCAGTTGCGCTACTGTCAGTAGCGTTAAAAGAAACGGGAACAGCAGCAAAAATACTTGAGGTAAGCAGATGCAATAATGCCACGCTAATCTAGACAATGCCAAAGGAAGTAGTGACTTCCACCATTATCTAATCTCCATTTCTAAGGGGGAGGGAGTCAAAATGTTTTGCAGATCTGTTCTGAAAAGGATGCTGGCGAGGCAGGAGACAAAGGTGTCTGTACTGGGAAGTTACGGCCTGGTAGAAAAATCTGGAGCTTACTGCAGCTGTTTAACAGGCAGCTGTTGGAGGAAACTGAGAGCGGGGGACTGTTTCTGATCTGATGGAATAGATCCTTCCTTCAGGATTAGCGTTGTGGAGGCAAGCTGGGAAGTGACTGCTTCCTCCTCTGGCTGCTACAAAATCTTCAGCTAGATGGACCATGCAAGAGGCCTGATTTTTTTTTTTTTTTTTTTTTTTTTTTTTTACCTGAAGTGTTCTTTGTCTTCATATAAAATAAACGTGAGAATAGCCCTTGAAGTATTATCTTAGAAGGTAACTATTTCTAAGTCTTGCCAGTAAAAGACCTTGTAGTAAGCCATTTCCTTCTGACGGCTTGATACCTGCTGCTGAAAGACTGGTGATAAAATCCCATGCGTTAAATGACACTGGAAAACTAGCAGCATGGTACAGAATAAACTGCAGCGTTGTGTGCGTATGGCTCAATATTAATCTTGGTCTGTGAGGAGGATTCTCACAAAGTAAATGAAAAAAACGCACACAATTTGCCCTGTCCAAAGCATTGATGCTACCTCTGTCAGCCCTGCAGCGCTTTCTAAAAGGCCCCAAACCAGATCTGTACATGGCACAGCTGAACAAAATCAAATGGGGGGAGACCTCTTGCTGTGTTAAGCTTTTGCTTTAGTGCTTGACCGCAGAATGGATAAAAGGTTTGGGAGTAAAAGGAGAAATGATGTTTTCCCATTTGTCTGCTTTTTCCTGTGTTTTCCTCGCTAGAGGCAGAGGTGCGTGCCAGATCCACCCTTCAGCCTGGTGAGGCACACACAGGTAAGTGCTAGCTCCCAGCTAGTGCTTCTGTCCCTTCTGAAGGAGAAGACGACTACGCTGCTGTAGTGCAGGAAGGGAAGGACTCCTCCTGCTCTGCAGGACTGGTGCTACTCCTCCCATTTCCTAATCATGCAATTAGAAAGAGCTCGCGTTGGCCTACGGTCCCTGAGCCTGGCTTCTTCTACATCTTGAAATGATGGCTTGGAAGTGGGAAGGACCAGAAAGGTTTTCTTGCTCTAAGACATTTCTCTTAACTCTAGAGGCCGAGTTGCAAGTTGCACGGGTAGAGGGGCTGTGGGTGACAGAGGACGAGTGTATTGGTGGGGCTGTTCAGGAGTTTGGCAAGCAGCTCCGACAGCAATAAATCCAGGGCTCTGCTGGCTCCCACTGGCCTGGTTTGCTCTGGGTGGGTTGGGGTGGGTGGTGGAAATTATCGCCCCTCACAAGACACAGTGGAACACAGTATCCTATTTTAAGAACAAAAGTCAAATTTTTTTAAGTACAGCTAATGGACTGAAAGTTTGATGTGGAGCCCACACAGCTCACCTAGTGAAGCTGAAATAACACCGTGAGCCTTAACCCTTAACAGCCTCCAGTAGTGGCCCTGGAAATAAAAATCTGTCTTTTTGAGTTCCCGTGGGTGCCAGGCTGCTTGCTGTGTGCTCTCAGAGCACGCCAGTGCTAGAACAAGTGCTCTTTGGCAACGGGATGCGGTATTAGTGAAAAGGATGGGTAGGAAACCTCTACCTCTCTTGGCCCTTGCTTCTTTTCTTCTTGCCGGATCAAATAAGTGGCCCTGAGGCTTGGGAACACTGTACACAAAATAGCAGGTGTGTATGGGTCAAGCCTAACTATTGCAGATGGAGTAGGGACTGTCATATTTAACCCTTTCCTTCCTTTCCTTCCCTTTCTTCCTTTCCTTCCCTTCCTTCCCTCCCTTCATCCCTTCCTCCCTTCCTCTCTCTCTCTCTTTCTCTTTCTCTCTCTCTTTCTTTCTCTCTCTTTCTCTCTTTCTCTCTTTCTTTCTCTCTTTCTCTCTTTCTTTCTTGTACAGATGGGTTATTTTGTTTCGACTCCAGTTATAGTCACATCTGTTTCTGAACAGAGGTGTTTATTTTTGTAGATGGGAGCTGAGGCTTTTTGTAGAAGATGAGTTATAAAGTGCTTAATTAGGAGGGTGGAGAGCAGCTTGAAATGTACCCTACACCTTCCCGGTGAGATTGACATTGTGCTTCTCAGCTGTAGAGGCTGTATTGATTAATTCACGCTGCCTTGAAATGCTGTTGTGCTAGTTGCCTTAGCTCTAGCAAAGGGTGTTTTTATAATGAAGAGGAAAGAGTTTGAAATAATGAGACACGAAAATAGTCATTGCTGTGGTGGAGCAATAGGAAACTCCATCTTCTTAAAAGATGTACAAAGCGTCTTTCCCTGTGTGATTGGTCAGCGCAATGGTAGGGTGGTACATCAGAGTGACGGCTCTGCTTTCTTCCACCCGAGACAATGGGGAGAAGGCAATCTCTGAAATGAAAATGAGAACACAATGAGGGTACTTAAACTAATTTTTAATTTTTTTAAATTGATCCAGGCTCCTTGATCAATGTGATGAGTAAACTTAGACAACGAGCAGCGTATCAGAAAAGCATACAGATTATGCTTTGCTTGAAGAGGGGTGAGAAGGGAGCCCTTGGTTACGCTCCCAAAAAGCCATGCCAAAACCAAGCCTCAAAAACCTGTTGGGCTTTGTCATGGCTATCGTGAAAGCAAGCAATCTAGCATGCGTCTAGCTCTAATAGGCTGTTTTCTAAGAGGAAGGAAATCAAATCTCTTAATATTAGTGGAATAGTACCATGGGCATCTCTGTCTTGTGGCATATTCATTGTAGGAAGAAGCTGGGGGGAAGAGGGGAAGCAGGAAGGAGATTTTTGTCCTTGACAATATTCAGGTTGTCTATATAAAATAAGTTTGTGATTGAAAATATTTATTTGAACTGAATGCAAGAGATGATCAAAACTATTGTATCATAGCCTGTGAATAAAGGGGGTGAAGGAAAGGTGTTTAGGTACAAAGATTTCATTGCTCTTTCATTGAAAATCAATAAATACAGCATTTCCTATAGCAGCAGAAATTGTCAACTGCTAGCCAGAATTCTTGCTTGCTTTTATATGAAACAGACAAAAAAAAAACTCTACCACTTTAATGATTCTCAACATTTATGTATCATCCTCCATTTCATACCCAACAAGTACTTCTACAAGCTCCGAGTAACTTCAGCTGGCAAAACACCAAAAAGTAGTTAATAATATTTGCTCCTTACAAATAGCATGGTTTCAAGCCCAGTTAATTTTGAATTTGAATCCTCGGAGTTGTTGCCTTCTTACAGTTCCAGTTGAACTACCTACCAGGGTAGCTGGAGGAGCTTCTTGTAGGAGAGGGTACAGCTGGCTTAGGTTGTGTATGGTGCTGTGCTGACACAGGTACAGCCTTCGGCAGTGGACTTACTGAGCTGAGAGCAGGGGTAGGAGACTTTGCCTCTGTCTGCACCTGCATTTTCCAGAAAACCCTAAATGACTTGCCAGAAATAGAACCAGGTCTGCACTGTGGTAATGATCTTTCTGCTCTCTCCATGTATTTTTGAGATGAATACATGTTAAAACTAATATAGTAGCTGTAAAAATCAGTAAAAATTACCTTGCTTGAAATAAAAATGTCAGACCCACTTGTGATTATTTGAGAGGGAAAAGTCATCGTGTGCTGCATTAGAGATGAGGTCTGTGTGGAAGAGGTTTTTAGGAGACTCTCTGTGTTCTTTCTCAGTGCAGCAGTGATGGCTACTCTGGTGCACGGCTACTTAAAATAATAGTTTGATGACTTAATCAAACTTAAGTTTCTCCAATACAAAGTATAGTCCAGAGAGAAGTTTTTTTTACTACACTCTAAGTCAACAAGTCTACCTCTTCCTGATGTATACCCTTGACTGGGGGAACAAATAGTGCTGCAACTAGTCTGAGTCCCATCCTTGTTCAGAGGCAAAGTACTTCTCTAATTAAAAAAAAAATGGGATTATTTGTCTAAACTTTTCTGCGTAACCTGAATTAGAGAACTGTGGATTTGGATCCCAAAGTAATATGGATGCAATTGCAAAAATCAATGCATAAAACAGAGCCCAGAAGAGAATTATATTTAACAGGAGACAGAAAATCAAAACAGATTCCAAGCAAATTACAAATTAAGACTGCAGCAGCTTGAGCTGAGTTTGCCTTTTGGGGAAAGCTTATTAATGTAACTAAGATTTTTTTTCTGCCAGAACTTCCAATCAGTAGTATTTGCCCATGTCACGTCTCTGTTCTGTGACTTAATACAGTGATACAGGTAGCAGATCAACAATGGTAAAATGGCAAGAAGATAATTAAAACTTTACTTTACAACAGGTTGAAACTTTAAAGGTACTGGAAGGTGCTGATACAAATTCTGAGCACCTGAGCTGTAGCAATATCACAGAACAGAAGAAATATAGCTTTTAGTCTAGAGAAATATCCTGCATTTCCCAGATCTAATAAAGTATATTGTATCCTTAATTTATTCTAGAAAAAGATCCAAGTGCTTTGCATTCGTTTAACCTAATCCAATCTTAACCATTGCTAAAATGAAAGGGCTCCATCTTGCACGTCACACAGAGAAGGATCTACCAGATATGTAGTTTTTGGAAGAGAATGGTCACTTGTGTTTATAATAGTAAGCAAAACAATAAGAAGACCACCCTCTTTCATAGAGGTTCATGTAGTTTAAAAAGCACTGGAAGTCTTGTAACTATTCACTAGCTAAAATATTTGTAGGAAGAGAAGGTTCAGGGGAGACCTTATTGCTGCCTGCAACCGCCTGGTTGGAGAATACGGAGGAGACAGAACCAACTCTTCTCACAGGTGCACAGGGACGGCACAAGAGGCAACGGGTGCAAGGTGGAACATAGGAAATTCCGGTTAATTATAAGGAAAATCTTTTTTAGCGCTATGGTGCCTAGAGGGGTTGGAGGACCTCTCTCCTTGGAGGTGTTCAAGCCTCAGCTGGATGGGTCCCTGAGCAACCTGCTCTAATTGACCCTGCTCTGAGCACAACCTCAGGAGGACCCTTCCAACTCAAATTATTCGTGTCAATATGATTTTTGAGACTGGAACTGGGCCTTTAACTCTTGAACTAATGTTTATGATCTCTAGTAGTACTAATATAGATATAATCTCTTGACTGTCTGTAGCAGCTGAAATGACTTGAAGGCATTTGGCTTGAAAGTATGTATAGCAAGATCGCTTGCACCTGGCTCAGTATGTATCAGGCTGCTTTTCATGGAGTCTGGAATGGGATTGTTTCTGTATTTCCCAACGTCAACATAGTTGAAAATAATGGGGGTTAGAATGCTGACTTGTGGTGCTGAAAAATTATAATTGGAAAGATAAATCTGTTCTAATTAAAAAAAAAGAAAAGAAGAAGAAAAAAAGAAGCTAATTCAGGATATGGCAGCATGATATGCAGTTATGTGTCAATGTAAGAGTAAGAACAACTTTTATGCTACAAATTGACAGAGGAATATATTTTACCCTGACTTTACATTGGGTTCCAACACAGATCCGGGTGTTTCCCCGGTGCTTTCCTTCAGGTAACCTGTGTTGTAATGGCAAGTATTTTATGGACTGCGCTGTTCTTATGCCCAGTTCTTCTGCTCACCTTCCTGATCCTATACCATTTCTGGGTGCTGGCATCGGTTATTGAGGAGCTTGTGCTTTTTTATCTGTACTGGCTGAGATACTTTTCTGCCTGAAGCAGGTGAAGGAGCTCGTACAAGATCAGATGGTTATTTACAGCTGTCCAGCAGTCCGTTAAATGTCTGCTCTGGGTACCTGAGGTCCACGGATCCATGGATGAATAGTTTAGAATGTATTTAGGACACTTAAGCACCACTGTCCCTTTTCTCCCTTGAGTTACTGCAGCATTCTTTAAGCCTCCTCTTTGTTTCATTCATCTTGCAAAAGAAAATGTTTAATGAGCCCCACTCGTGATTTTCCAATTGTTTGTCTGGCTGCAAACCGTCATTTCCAAGAGGATATATTAATGGTGCTGTTATCTCTTGATCGTGGCAATGTTAATGCTTCTATGTGCTGTTTCTGCCTCGTTCCCACATAATTACAAGGGAAATGATGATATGTTTGCTTTCTTGATGAAGAAGGTTCTAAGGAGTTTTTGCATGCTTGGCAGGACATCAGTTATGAAAGGAGCTAGTTTAGAAGAGAAGCCCAGCAATAAACATTCTTAGCATTTCCCTAATACTTTCCTCTGCTGGGCAGAAAGCAGTTTGTGAATGCTAACGAAATCAGCTTTGCATTACCCCGGTGAAGTAGCTGTGCGTTATTCCTAAGAGAAGATGGAGGCACAGCATGATTAAGTGACCTGTCTGGATTCATATGGCTGCTGGGATTCCAGCATTTGCTCAGGTGTTGACTTTCAGCGCTAGACCCAAGGGCCAAACTGGGATACAGTACAATGGCTTGGTAAAGTGGTATTTTTTTCTTCTGGAAACTGCTATTTAGTGTCCTAAAAGCTAAACTCTTGTTTAAACTGGGAAGTTAATATTCAAAACATGAACTGCATGTAATCAATGCCTTATTCCTGCAGGCAGCCTGAAATAATAAATATTAGAGAGAAATGGACTGCAGGTGTTTCTCCCATGGTGAATTAGTTGAAAAGTTCGTCATGAAGACTCGGATGATGTCAATGAACTGTTTCTCCTCCAGTCAAATGAGACAAGAAAGGAGCAGGGTGGGTGCGTTACTGTGCTAGAAGAGACTGCACACATCACAACTTACCACGTCAGAGGGAGTGGACGCTGGGTTGTACGCGAATCCTCATTTCTTTCCACCCTGATCCTTGTCTGGGTCTCAAAGGCAGGAGCTGTCCCTTAGAGCTGATCAGTGGTGCCCCATCATTCAAATTCACCTGGTGGAGGCCATCTTTTAATGTTTGGGTTTTTTCTGACGAGCCTTCCGATGTCCCTTCATAGCTCTGGCATTGTCAGGACTAGCTTCTTCTACTGTAGCGTTTAAAGGGAGCCATCTTAGTATATTCTGTCTTATTGTGTACTGCTGATTATTTTTTACTAAAGTTCTTTTAGTAGCTATTGTAGTTTTCAGTATCTTATAATAATATTATAATAATGTTGCCCCTATAGTATTATAATATAATAATATATTATAATAATATTAAACAGGATAATAATATTGCATCTAAAATATTATTATAATATATAATATTGTAATAATATTGTCTCTATAATATAACAATATAACATTATAATAATGTAATAATACAATATATAATACAATATAATAATAAAATAAAGACCAAATATGAATTATGGTCTTCAGAATTTTTAAGCTTCTCTAGAGGAACCGGGAAGGTTGGAAAGAGTTGGCTATAGAGGCCCCAAGCCCTTTCGTGATGTACTCATGCACTCCAATATTTAAACTGAAATAAAATCAGTGAATCTGGTCAGGCAGCTTTGTTGACAGGTGGGGATGGGAATATGTAAAGGGATCTGCTGACTAGGTCCATGTTCAGCTCAGGAAAGCTGCTGAGATCATTCACCAGGTGAAACGAAGCCGCTCGCTTGGAACCAGTGGTGCTGCAGCTGCTTTACCCGTGCCAGGTCCCAGCCAGCTTCAGAGCCGATACCCATGCGGAGTGTGGCGTAAATCAGAGCCTGTGCAAGGAGGCCAACAAACAGTTTAATTTAGTGGTTGGTAAGTAGTCCCGATTCCCGTGATCCTTCCAGGGTCTCATTCTCTAAATACTTGTGCCAGTGAAATGACTGCTGACCCTCAGTTCACCGGCAGCGTTGCTGTACCTAGTAACTCGCGGCTGTCGCAGCAGAGAGGTACTTGTGACCTCAGATATTTTTGGGTGGCCAGAAGCCATCAGCTGGATGAGAGGCTGGAGTGTCATGCAGTGATGGTCTGTCATGTGCTAAGCCCGGTGTGAGAAACGAAAGCACACGTAAAAGACCCAGCACGCCCGCAAGCAGCAGTGTGTCCCATGCGGGGTGGCCGCTGCGGGACGAGGAGAGACAGCGGACGGTCTCTTTCATCTGGTGCTGATGGCAGGGTCCCTGCAACCAAAGTCTGAACTTGAGGTCATTCCCGGTGCTTTGGGCGGGATTTCTCCTTACCCAGACAAGGGGAAAGTGAGCAACGTTTGCAGAGTTAGTGAAGTAGCTGCCTGCGATGGTGGAGCGGAGCTGACGGGGTTACTGGGGCAGTGCTTGGCGGTTCCCTGGCTCGGGGTGGGAGTGCAGGTGGTGAGCAGAGCCTGTGGCCCCGTGGCTGGCATGACATCTTCATCCATCCTGGACCCTGGCTTTCCAGGCGGCTGCACACTACTCCTCTGCCCTTCCAGCTCACGGGGCCCCGGAGCTTTTGCAGGAAAACGAGCCCGGAGCAGTCTAGCAATTGCTGTTCATCTGAAATGGTATTAACGGGCAAGCGTGTGCTTGTGTGTGCTGGGAACTGGAGAGTAAAGTCCAACGCCAGCTTTTGATTTAGGCTTTGGGGACGCACAAGCCTCCACAGAATGTGCTTTTCGTGACGGATAAGCGGTGAGATGCGTTTATGTGGCAGCTATTATGGTGCGTGATAGAGACTGGGGACAGTACTAAATTTTTTCCTTAGAAGGCAGCAAGCTCTAAGTTGCACAGAAAGAGCTGGGAAACTTACAGGTAATTTCTACAGATGTGAGGTTTTTTTGTGGCGTAAACCTCTCCTCTCGCCTGGTCTACTGACCTTAAAATTTTAGGTCAGGTTCTGAAGCCTCAACTAATGAGGATACGTGCACCCACAAGCATTTGACAGAACTTGAGAAATGTCAGTCGTCTTACTATTGTAAAAAAACCCCACCTTTGTAGTATTAGTGAAAATTGCTTTTTTTGTGTGTGGCAGAAGGGAGGCAAAGAGTACTTTGCTGCTTTAACAGCCTCACCCCTGGAAGAATCCAGTAACATGGAAAGTTATTGCAGCACGAAGATCAGAGCAAAGACTCTGACAGTGCAGCTGGTTCAAATCAGCCGTGATTAATCCATCATCTATGATTGAAAATTGGTGGTACAAAGTTGTCACGGTCACTGCATAGAGGACAAGGCTGGTGGTCGTTATTCTTTGAGGGGCTGGGCTTTCACCCACATTTACACCAAGTCCTAAAGGAGTAATACGTAACAGTGAAGGGAGACAGTGGTGCCTTGCAAAGGCTTATTCCCTTCTTTCTGAATTTACTTGGGCTTAAATCCTCAAGAAGGCAGATATGGCACAAGCTATTACTCTTGGGACCTGCAAGTCCAAAGCTAGAATCCTTATAACTGTATTAACCCTGGAGGAGCCCATGGCTTCAGGTGTACTTGGTTTTTGTTCCTGAAGTGCCACAGGTGCCTTAAATTCTGCGGCTTGGCTCAGGGGGAGATAAATCACACCTGTGCTGGGGGCTTGGGCTTTATTTGGGGCTGCAGTCTTTCTGGTTTGCTGAAAGGGAGGTTTCTCTGTGCTTGTCTGGAGTGTGACTGCTGAGCTGGTAGGTATTTGTTAGGGCCTGTGTAGGAGAGTAGGTTCTCTGCTGCCCTTAGAAGGGGGAAGTGCTATTATGGGAGGACTTGTATTGTTTCCTTCCTCTATTTGGGAAGATTTGATCCATCTCCTGGGTGAGTGCTCTGACTGCTAGACTAAATGTCCTTTTGGAGGGGGGACCAGCTGGCTGCTGGGAGAGGAAGGAGTGAGTATGATGTTTTTGCTTTGGGATTTGGGTATATTGGGAGAGGGATGAGCTGGGAATCCTAAATTATATAAAATAGCAAAAATCTGGGGGATGTGATGGGGGAAGGACTGCAGTCCAAGTCATTTTCCTCTGCTAGTATACCTTGGGGACTGTGCTTCTCTCTGGTCAGTGATTGTGTAACTATTCAACGTGGAGTAAATCAGCCTTTGTTTGTGTAAGTGTGAGCATTGCTTCCTCTGCGTTGTCCAAAGTGGTCTGTGCCAGAGGGTCCTCCTTAGAGCAGCGTGCTTGAGTTTCCTCGGACAAAGGGGGAGCTGACCCCGGCGCTTTCTGTGTGCTTGATCCTGGGGTTAGATAGGTCTTTATACCAGAGCTTAAAGATGGCACATGGCTGGTGAATCTGTAATTGCTATTTGCTGGCAAGGTCAACAGTTTTTGTGTGTCAGTGGAAAATGTATTGCAGGTAACAATGGTAGCTGGGAGGAAAGGTAATGGCTAGCACGGAGAAGAAAAAAAGCAGGGATGCTGGCTCAAAGAGACTTCATTTTTGTTCAAAAAGTTCATGAGACTTTTCAAGGTATGTGGGGAGGTGCATCTCTGCAGCTGGAAGAGAAATGGGCTTTCTGTGCTCTCAGCACTTCCCACGACAACCTTAAGAGGCTTCTGTTGTGTTCTTGGGAATTCCCATTAATTACCACTGGAGTCAGGCTCATAACAACAGAGAACTCTGAACATCACAGGTAACTAATAAACTGCAGCGGGAAGAACGTAGGAGGGAGTGGTGGTGTCATTTTTCTTCCGGGCACCACGTGGAGTCAGGACGCTGGTCCTGGCGTGTCTTACAGCAGTCGGGTTCTTTTTCGGCCAAAGCCTTATCGAAGGCTCTGTGTTTAGTGAAGGGGCCTTTGTGGTTCCCTTTCTGCAGGGCACCGCAGTGTTTGTGGGGGTGCATGGGGACTCTGGGAGCATAATTCAGACGCTACACGCTCCTTCACGAGATGAAACGACACTAAAACTTGGGGAGCTAAAAAACTCTGCTGAGGAATTTTGTGGCCGTGGCTTTCATTTCTTTCAAATTGGTACACTTCAATACTGTGGTGAAAGAACCCAGGATTGTAATTGGTTGAGCCCTATTTTTCTGATAACTGCTTAAACTTTAATGTCCTGAGAAGCATGGTATTTTTCTATCAGAAAGGAAGGTTTATGGTCCGTGTTGTTCATAGAACCTCATCCTTAAGAAATGGTCCATTACATAGAATAAATTTCCTGACTGTTTTCCAAGTACTTATTTGCTTTAATAGAATAATTAGTATCACAATTATTTATAAAGAAAAATGCCAACTAACCAGAAAAATGCTTTACAGGTCTAGGGCTGTTCATCTGTATAATGCTGCTACGTACTTTATAAGCAAGGAGATCCTTCTGTATTTATTTTGAAAGCTGGTATCATGTTAAGCTGAAGGCTTCCTTAAAGCAAGGCTTTAGGACAACCAGATCCTACTGAACTTGTAATTGCTATTTGCTCGCAGGGTCAACAGCTTTCAGACTTCAACAGAATACTGAATGGTTGCAAAACTACGCTATCCAAATACAGCTGCGAATAGATCACCCTCTACCTCTGCTCCACCTGCACATCGTAAATAGCTCAGGGAGGAAAACATCTACTGCTGAACAAGGAGGTTCCTAAATGAGAGACATCAATAATTTAACCAATTATAACTTCTTAATTCCTTCATTACTTATTGCACTATGGCTAGAATTAATGTTTTTGTGTTTTGTTCTTTTCTAGCAGTATTACTGTAAGGAGAGGTTCCTTTTCTCATTCCTGCAGATTCAGTGTATCTACAGGCAACAATTTATCACAGCGGAATGAACTAGCGCAGGCAAAGAATGGCAGGCTGAGAATGGGTCTGCTTCCAAAAACCATGGGCAGATGATCTCTAGAGCGTTCAGCACATGGGGGAAAATGTGCTTCTAGTTAGATAAATTGTTACTCACGCTGGCCATTGGGGGTTTTATTGTGTTATTTTTCTTTTTAATCTATAAAATAGCTGACCTAAGGTTTGTACCTAGTTCTGAGGACAACCTATATAGTTTGCATAATTTGCCTTGAAAGTGGCTACTGAGCTCAAAACGTGTCACTGTAACAGTCGCCATCAAGGAGAGGCAACGTGATGTGAGGAAGCTTCTGTACTTACTGGTAAGTCTGCCTGTTGCAGTTTAATATTGAGTAAAATCTAATTTAGCTTGTGTCAGAAGATAAATACTTTTAACAAAAAAGAAACTTGAAGTCAGGTGGTGTTCCGGCTGTTCAGGCTTCCATAACCCATTCTAGTAATACTGCACAGAGGGTATACAAAAGCACAGGCCCTGCTGTTGATATGTTAATTAATGCTGTTGTGAAATAACTTATGTTGGGAAGAACCTCTGGGGGTTGTCTGTTCAGATATGCCCTGCTCAAAGCTGGGCCAGCTTGGATCAGGCTGCTCCGAGTTTTGTCCAGTTGAGTTTTAAATATCTTCAAGGATAAAGCTTCTCCACCCACCTGGCCCCTGTTTTGGTGTTTGATCACCTGCACGGCTAAAAAAAAGAAAATCCTGCAAATACCTAATCAGAATTTAAAACACTGGCCTCAATTTAGTGATGTCTGCAAACTTGCAGAGAACGTTGTCTAGGTCATTTAAGAAAGACTTTAAATAGCTTTGACTCTAATATCTGTCTCTGAGGGGTGTTACTAGTGGCACCAGTTGGACTTGGTGCTGTTGATCACAAGATTGGTGTTTTTAACTTAAGCCAGTTACGCTGTGTTTATAGGATTAGGGTAGTAGCTGATGACTTACAAGTTTCACCATGTTGTGCGTAGTGTGCCTGGATGCGTTTCCTCTCCTGTTGGCCAACATCCCCCATTCCCTCCTATTTAAAAAAAAAAAAAAAAATAATGAAGTGTTGCAACGAGGGTGCTACTTATGAGCTGCACAACCATAACTGACATTGCTATATGTCGGAGAGCAGCCTCTGGAGTTCATCTGTGCGTTTTGTGGCTTCAGGAGCAGCAGATCCTCAGTGTGTCCAGCCTTTGTGCGTGTGGGAGTGGAGCGTCACTAGGCTGCTGCTTTGTGTGTGTGCAGCACCCGTGGGACGTGTGGGAGGCAGGCAGCCTGCCCAGAATATCCGCAGGAATATCCACCATAGCTCTTGTTGTTTTGACTTGTTGCCTTGACTGTCTCCTGCCCAAGTTCAACCACTAATGACGGGAAAGTGTTGGTTACAGGGCGAGGTTTGGGAATAGTTTGTATCGGCAATAATGCACTTTAATTACAAACGCGTGGTGGTTACTTCGCTCCTGTTCATGCAAAACGTTAACGGTGAATGCCAGGCGCCCTACCCCGGCGGTGGGCAAGCAAGTCGGATGTCAGGCAGCACCAAGGGCAGGTGAGCTGAGTACTGGGGGTGATGCTGAGCCAGGCAGAGCAGTGACCTCCCTGAGCTTACAGACCCCTCTGGAACCACGGGCGAGAGGCACCAGGCAAGACCTCTCCTGTGGCTCTTCCCAGCGGCTGGTTACCCTGGTGCCAGGTCAGAGCAGACCTGGGGCGGTTGCAGAGCGTCTTGGTGCGCTTGGACCCTTACACTGCAGCAGGGGATAGGAATCTCTTTACTTTGTACATCTGATAGCTTGTAGGTGCTACTGAAGAGTAGCAGTAAGGCTTGTTATTTTATAGTGTAGAGTGTTTCTTTATAGTTGATAAAGGGAATTGGGACCCTAAGTTCCTAGATAAGCCATGTGCAGTTTCATTGCCTGTGAGACTGGCTGTGCAAAAGCGATCGTAGGCTGTTAACGAAGATTCCTCTGCTATGTGTGAGACCTGAGGTGTGTTGACAACGGACGGAAATGAAAGGAAAATTTGTGTATTTCTGCTACAGACTTGACAGGTGAATTAGCAGTAAAGTCGGCCTGGGTGTGATGTCTAGACCGTATTGTATTACGGAAACCTTATTTCCAGATTAATACAACGCAAAAGTAAAGGGGTTAATATTTTCAAATGAAAAGACTCAAATCCATAGCCTTGTCTGCCTGACTGAGAGCAGGACCATCTGTTTCTTGCTAGCATTTGCAAGTGTCAGCTTTTATTGAATTCCACCTTCCTTGCTGCTCAGAGATGATCACTTGCTAATTTAACGAGGAAAACCTCCCAGGAGGTAATAAATATAGGGATCTTTCTTTAAACCTTTTTTGGCTTTACTGAGATCTGGCTAGTCTTCTGATGGCCAGCTCTTACCAAATGATGGTACGTTTCACGAATAGCTGTCATGTCCCCTGTGATCTGATCTTATCTACTTTGCTCAGGAGAATGGCAACTTGTTTGGAAAACAGACGGCTAGCCAAATGGCCAGTCATCTCTCTTGCTTTTATGGCTTTACCACTATTTTTCTTGCTGTGATATTTTCCTACCAGTAAAAATGGGTTTTCTGCATTGCAAGTGGTTACATGGTCATACTTTCAATTCCAACCGGCTCCTCTTTGTTCTATGCAATTACTATTCACAAATTTAATGTGCTACTTATTTGCTCTTCCAGGTGCTTCAGTAGAAATGTTATGTAAAACAGAGTCTAATGTTAATCTCTGTGGAAGCACACTTATAAATGTCTGTCTTGTTCAAAACACTGCTGCCCAACATTGCTCTCAGCTTATGATTTCCAGTTAACTTTCAAACCATCTGACAGTGCTTCTGTCCAAACCAATTTGATTCAAACATTTTGGTGATTTTTGTGAGGCGCTGTAGTGGATGTTTGATGCAAGTGGAGAAATTGCGTCTCCTGCGTTCCCTTCAGCTGCTGTTTGTTGCAATTTCATCAAAGCAAGCAATCAATCTTCCTTGGCCCAATTTGTTTTATTGGCTATAGTGCCACTGCAAGCAATAGCGCACAGTGTCGGATTTTCATCCTGGGTTGAAGCGGGAATGTTTTGGTGACAGTTACCAGGGTTGCTATCATTTCTGCCTGGACAGACAGGCATTACCATGCAGGTGATGAAAATAGAAAAGACACGTAGATGATGGAAATGCAGCACTCTGTCAGGAGGAAAAATGCTGCGTTGATTGTGTTCCAGAGTAGGATGAGAGGAAATGGCCTCAGGTCGCGCCAGGGGAGGTTTAGGCTGGATATTAGGGAAAACTTCTTTACTGAAATAGTGGCCAAACATTGGAACAGGCTGCCCAGGGCGGTGGTGGAGTTGCCATCACTGCAAGTGTTGAAAAGACGTGTAGACGTGGCACTTCGGGACATGGTTTAGTGGGCATGGTGGTGCTGGGTTGATGGTTAGACTTGATCTTAAAGGTCTTTTCCAACCTTAATGATTCTATGAAAGTAGCCATGCAGATGCTAAGGTGGTGGTAATGATGCTGTAGCTCAGCATGTGTCCTCCATCCCCTCTGTGTTGGACTTGCCTGTATAGGCTCTTTATGCCTGTTTCTCTGGGCATTTCATATACCAGTTTCGGGTCTCTGACTCCATCTCTAGGTGCCACAGTGATGCATGTATTAAAGCACCTTTCCTAGGCAAAGGGGCTCTTCAGAGGTGTCTTAACGAGCTGCGCTTCTCCAGGACTAACAGGAATTGGTCTGGCTGAAAACTAACAGCATAATGAACTAGGGACTAAAATTCAAGATGCGGCAACTTTGCAAAACCTCGTCAAGGGAGCTTGACCTCCCTGGTTGGAATACGGTCAGAATTCTGCCAAAGCTTGGCAAACAAACTCTCCAGTGCTGCTGCTCCCTGCCAGCACAGTAACGCGCTGCAGCCGGCTCTGTACGGCAGTAATTGGCTCTGTCGCTGCCTGTGTAGCTTGGTCTCTCCCCAGCTAGCCTGTCAGCCATTTTTCAGAGAAACCTGTAGCTCTGCAAGTGCCCCTTAGACCTGCTACCCTGCTACGTCTCCGTCGCTTCTGCGTGCTTCAGTGTTCGCGCGAGGCAAACGGAGAAAACGGGGTTATAGTTAGCTAAACACTCAAAGCTAGGAAAAGCTTTCCCGTGTGGAAACGGCCCGGGGAGGAAGCGAGGACCCGCGTCGCGTGCGGGGTTCGCGACTGCGGTTCGGGGGGGTGTTGATTTTTGTGTGCTGTACTGCTCTTCCTCTCTCTGGGCGTCGGGATCATTACAGCTGTGCCGAGACCTCCTGATTTTTTCTCCCGAAAGAAAATAACCTAATATGCACTGTTTTCTGTGAAATTAGGAAATAGTGTGTGTGGGGAGGGGGGAGAAAAATAGCATGCGCTCAGAAGCGTGTCACCCGAATAAATGAAATGGGTAATGTTGCCCTGAGCAAATAAGATTTATAGCAATTTCAATGTGTGGGTGTGGGGAAAAAATACAGACAAGTATAATAAAAGAAATATTGGTTGTTTTTTTCAAGCAATTGCTGTGTAAAATATTGTCCTTGGGACAGAAAAGTTACCTTGATGCTGAAATAATGCACTCAGCCTCTGCCTGTCAGTGTTATATCAAAGCCTCAGTAAATTTTTCATTCCCCCAGGCATTATTTTACTGCTATTGTCCTCCATACCAAACTCCATTCATAACATGTATTTATAGCTGGAGTGATCTTTGAGATTCTTCATAATATATAAAAATGAGGAAGCTGCCACAAAATGGCTTTTGGTTTCCTCTGAGACTTACAAAATAGATGTTAAAAGCAAATGATTTAAACCAGCAATTTTATTAAAAATGTATTATTGCCATTTGTAGCTTTCACAGCTATTCTCCAGAACTACCCTGGGCTTCCAAGGATGAAGTGTGACGCTTTGAATCTGCAGCTTTGTTTTTAGTTTATTTCAGGCTTTGAGGCAACAAATCTGCTGGATGAAGTTTATGCCAAATAAATGGGTGCCAGGCTTATGCCAATAGAGCTTCTGGTTTGGTCTGTCTCAAAAAAAAAAAACCAAAAAAACCAAAAAAACCCCACAACCTTCAGCTTTTGTTTGGTTTCAATGGGAGACAGTCAAGACAGAGGAAAAACTAAGGACTAGCTATATTCAGATAGTTATGCAGATCGATACTCGGGTGAATTTAGAAATGTCTAAGGAGGTTTTGTGTTTCCTTGCCACTGGCTTTGGGAGTGAGCATCCTACTTAAGCTTGCCTGAAAGCTCTAGTAGATACCTAGGTACTATTTGGGGAAAACGTCCATGGGCCAAATGTATTTTTCGAAATCGTGCAGGAGCTGGGGTGGAGCAGGAATTTCCACTTAGATTTCCATGTTCCAGCTGGTGCTTTCCTCTGGAGGCCAGGCTTTTCAGGTCTGCTTTGCTGATCTGGGGTCAGAATTTGCATATCGATCCAGGTTTCGGTTAGCCTGTTATTTCCTCCCAAAAGAGCAGCACGTACCAGGCTGTGTTTCACTGGTCAGTCTGTTAAAAGTGGTAAAAGTGTTGGTGTCTAATGAAGGCTGGTTAAATAGGCCAGACAACGCTGTTGGCAATTAAGATTCATGATTCAATACGAAGATCATGAATCGCTGAAAGAAGTAGGAATCTACCCAATGTTATCGGTAAGAGGAACAGTCAGCGCTTGCGCTGGTAAGTTCCCAAAGCGGCAGGAGAAGACTGACTCTTAGCACAGTACACCTCCATTTGAGGTGTAGGATACTTGGCAAATGGGGAACACATTGGGAAAGATGGATAATAGTTTTGGAAATTTTAAGATTTCAGTGTTTTCTATGTACCTGTGCTGGTACGTATGAATTATTTCATGCAGAGAGAGCTCTTGAGCCAGAGATGAAACAGGCCTTTGTCAGTGGCAGAGAAAGGGTTTTCGTAGTGCAGAAGAACTGCAAGGGATCACGTTGTGTCTTACCTCTGCTGGAAGCATGTGGGGTTGGGGTGAAAGCGTTGCTTCCTGCACGCTTTCCTTTGCATACCAGCCTGAAGAGCAGCTGGGAGTGAGGTTCATCGCTGCAGGAGAAAGGTTTCATGCAGTGTTTGGCTTTAGGTTGGCTTGGATAGCTCGTTGTTCCTTCCTCTCTAACTATTGAAGAGCAAGATAAAATGCAAGTGTAGGGAAGACTTTGACAGTTGAGTATAACCTATTGACTAAGCTGACATTTATGTCAGCAGTAGTGGAAGAAATTCAGCTCAAGTCAGAGGGTAATGCTGTGCTGCAAACCCTGTTTTGTGAACCTATTTAGTGAGAGAAAACGTTTTATCTCTCAAAACAAAGATGATCTTCACTGCTACATTATGGCATCAAGAAGTTATATCATAAATTGCTATTTTTGTTGTTAAAACTTGTTGTGTTTTTTAAACCTAAGCCTTCATAAAGAAAACAAAATAGAGACATTAAAGCAGACTGGATATACTTCAAGGTACTGACTAGATCACTGTTTTTTCCACCTCCTGTTTTTATTATTCTTTGCTTCTGATAATAGTTTCTTCAGAGTCGTTTTTAAAAATAGATTGTCCATGATGTTCTTCAGTGTCAGATATAAATAAAGGAAAACTGCTGTATGTTATTTTGTTGAAAGCTTCTTGTAGAGCTATGTAATCAGGGCAATTATAACTTCGCCTGTAGTTTGTCTTGTGGGCTTGCTGTGCATACCGATTAAATCAGTCAAGAATTGAACATAATAGCCTGGCCTCCTTGTACATCTGGAAACTTTGGAACAGAGCGTAGTGGTTTCTAAGGCTGACTCCCCTGGATCCTGTGTTATTTCTGATAGCAGTTTTTCTTATCCCTTCAAATGTATTTTGAGGATGTGTTGCTTTTTTTCCTTTTTCTGCATTTCTCACTTCTTCAGTGTATGGGTCACTGTCAATAGTGAATGATGTACACCTGAGAAGCTGAGAGCTACTGCTTTTTTGTTAATGGAAGCAAGTGAGAAGAAAAGCAGTAGAAGCTGGCTGGAGGAGGGGGCAAAAAAAGATGCCCCACTTGGGGAGGCTACAATGCTTAGGGCTCTCTGGAAAAAACAGCATTCCGGTAGAGTGAGACTGCTGGTGTGGGTGCATGTGCTTGCATGGGGAGGAATAAGACTTGGTGTCTTTAGATAGTAGCTTACTCTTTGCTTTTCTCCTTACAGCCTGTTGACTATCCTAATTTTGTGAGTGCTCTCAATCGTCTGGATCTTGGCATAATGCTGTACGTGGACCATATATCTTTCTGTGTGCATACAAGCTTGGTTCTCATTTGGAAACGTTTCCTTTGCAAGAAAAGAGCGTGAATTTATTTTACATGCTTTCTTGGGAGCACAGTCTGTGTTGTGCTCCACAGAATGGTAACTCAATGTCTGAACAATTCACCTTATGAATCTGTTTCACGGAATTGCTAAGGTTGGAAAGGACCTTCAAGATCATGAAGTCCAACCGTTAACCCAACACCACCATGCCCCCTAAACCATGTCCCGAAGCGCCACATCCACACGTTTTTTGAAGGCTTCCAGAGATGGTGACTCCACCACATCCCTGGGCAGCCTGTTCCAACGCTTTTTCTTTTTTTGTACTCCCAGGGTTTCCCATCTTGATGCTAGGGAATTGGTCACTGAGCTTCAGACCAGAAATTGCCTCCTCGGGCTGCACCTCCGGGCAGGCTGCCCGCGTGCCACCTGCCCTGTGCTCCAGCCATCCCCCTTGCACCAGAGCACCTTGACAGATAGCAGGCCGCAGGGAAGAGTTGATGGCTAGTGATGGATGGACAGTCTGAGTAACGTAGTAAATTCAGTTTTGAAAGGCATGCTTGAGGCTCTTGGTGATGATATAATGACAGAACAAATGAGGGAAGCCAGCATTGCATTGTTGAGGGAACATTAACCTCTGAACCGAAAGCCTGAATTTAAAAAACAAAACAAAGCAAAAAAACAGCAACAAAAGAATGAATGATTGTGGATTCTAAGGAGTTCCCCTGTGTTCCTATCTTCTACTTTGGCACTGGGGTTGAGGAGTAATGAAGAAAATGGGGAGTGTCTCTGCATGTAAAATACTTGCTTATGTTACGAATTGATTAGTAATGATAAAGGACGAAGTCTTCCAAGAGTGATTCCAAACTTGTGATATGGTAGCCAGTGAACACTGGAGCTGGCATTTATCAAGTTTATTGCTATGACTAAAAGCAGTGAAATTTTTTTTTTTAAAGGTCTCAAAATGGTAACAAGGGGAAGAGTAGGTGATGGATTTTTATCATAGAAATTAATTGATATGTATGGTGGAATATAGGAATTTTGAGTAACATAGTACAGTCTCTTTACTGCCAAGTGTTGTTATGTTGCTATATTGAATAGTAGATACTACGAGATTGGCTATGGTATCGCACAGGTTTTGGATGATATGGCTACATGCCATATTTTATGACCTGATTATGGCTCAAAATCGAAGTAGAATCATAAAATGATGAATAACCTTAGAAGTATGTAATACTTTTGCAGTTCTTCAGTAATGATCAGTAGGGCTAGACAATATATTGAGGAAAAAGAACAAATACTACCGGGGAGGAGCTAGGAGTCTTCATGTTTGATTGATTTCTAATTTATAAACTGTAGCATTTGGGTGTCATTCAGTCAGTGTTTTTGATGTGGTCAGTCCTCTACTGAGGAAAGGTCTTTTTGTGTGTGCATGTTGTGTGGGAAATTTCTTTATTGCCATTAGTAAATTAAAGAACATACTCAAATATAAGGGATGGAGACCTCATCTTTCCAATGTCTGCATCATTATGTGTTCCAGGAACATTTGGTAAATTTAGGGATTCAAGTCTGCTCATAACAAATTTCAAAATAATACTTGAGAAAATAATCCCTGTAAAATATTCCCAGTGTGATGCTTAATTTGATTTGATATGTCTATACATTAAAACTGTATTGCTTTTGCTTTACTATGAGAGGTGTTCTGAAAATGGTTTTATTTATATA